>NW_006429864.1:4555969-4598034 GCF_000325575.1 Pteropus alecto | reverse complement strand
GTTTGCCACTCTGTCCTCAGAGTCTAGCTTGTTTCTTTACACAAAGTGCACTAGCTATGATGAATAAAGATAGAATATCCCTCGAGAAGGCTCATACATGCTCACGTTTGGCCATCGGTGGACACTAAGCCCTGGCCACAAACAGCTGATGTCAGTCAATGTCAAGAAGAGCTCTCATGTAAAATTTAAACCATTTCTGTCCCTTCTTCTCCCCTGCTTCTTAGAGGAAGATTGATGGAAAAATGTCAGACAATGGGCACCAGCATGTGGAGGGGAAGCCCCAAGCAATGCCCTAATAAGCCCCAGCAGGAGCAGCTCCTTTCCCTCCACCTTTGCTCCAGGAAGCCCATAGCCGCCTGGAGCCTTAAAAAGCTAACTTCCCCATCTTGTTATAACCTAGTTAGTGATAGGCAAAGTGGCAACCCTTTGATTCCCTTTCCTAGAGGAATTACTCCGTTAAAGTGTCAGCCTGGGTCCCCAACCTAGTGATGTAGATATCCTCTTGCATGCTGCATCTTGAGAATGCAGTTCTCTCACCTAGTTTTTCCAAGTAAAAAGCAGAAAGTACAGGTGCTTTATATTGCTTAGGTTGATGTTTATAATTTTTAAAAAGGAATCAATATTTTCTTCACAAATCAGGGTAAGAGTAGAGCAGAGACCACTAAAGGAAAAGGATTCTCTGGGTGATCTTAGGCACACTGTTTCCACCCATCTTGCAGAAAGTTTTTCTTGAAAAACTAGTAACCTATTTCCTAAAATCTGTCAGGTTGAAGGGGAATTGAAATTGACAACTAGCTGTCTAGCAAAAGCTGAGATTTTTATCCAGTAGAATTAATTTACCAGTGCATGCACATCTTGGCACCTCTTTGACTGAGGGTCACAACCAAAAGGGCAGCTTTGTCCCTCAAAGCTGAGATTCCTTTCTCTTCTTCCTTAGAGGGCTTCTACGTCATCTCTCGCATGGACCCTGACCCCCTCTCTCTAAGAGGGAACAGCACCGGCGCCTGGGCACACAATTGCACTCAGTTCCTGGCTCAATGGCTGGCAAGGGGACTGGGGCTGGGTCCTTCTGATTCACTCCTGGAGTGGTTTTTCTGCTCCCAGAATGAATCCAGCCATTCATCCTAGACTGGAATTCTCAGTGGGGAAAGAGACCAGAGTGACGTAGAGCCATCATGGGAGGCTGATGCCCAAGGTCAAGTTCACCAAGCACATGGGATGTGCCAGCCATCATTGAATAAGGCCTAGGGGCACAGAGCCCATGGTCCCCAGAGGGTAACCATTGTTCTGGGCTTTCAAAATGTCACAGTGAGAAATGTCCAATATTGATGCCCTTTTAACACTGTGGACTTTGCATGAAGAGTGAGAGGCCTTTGTTCTCTGCTTCCTCTGTGCATGCAGCCCGCCCACCCCCTGTTTGTTTAGTGGGTACCTGCTCCCTTCCTGCGCCATGTACCCATCCACCTATCCACCCTCTTCCTTTCAGCAAGTTGGCCCAGTGGTATGCCCTGCTAGGAAGAAGGCATTTAATGTTCACATCTCAGGTTACTGATCTATCCCTTGGCCCCAAGTCAAGTGCTTCTCTCTCTCCCCTCCTCCCCCCGTCTTCCTCTCTCTTAATATATGTGTGCACGTGTGTGTGTCTGTGTGTCTTTATTATGGTATGGAATGAGAATTAAGTAGAATTAAGAATAATGACCTTAATCTGGTGTAGCTGTCTCCAGGGATTGTAGCCTTGCCTGGAACCACACACCGTGATGATTTTAGGCTTAAATGACAAGGAAGAGGAGTACTGGAGGTCCAAGAGGTCTAAGAGTGTGACTCAGAATGAAGGAAATTAGAGTCAGTGCAGGTAAATTTGGCTAGGAGTTAGAGTACAGAGTTTCGGTTCTGGCTCCCTCACTCACAATGTGGCCTGGTCAAACATTTAACCTTTCTCTGTCTTATTTTCTCCAACCAAAACATGGAATGGATAATCCCAGCTGACACTTTGTCACCCAAGTCTGTTGTGAAAAGAATGGAGACCATGTAGTTACGATTTTTTTCTGACTCTTCTGGATTCTTCTACCTCTGTCTGCCAAATATTGGTATTTCTTGGGATCCGTCCTCTCTTTTCTTTTCCTGTTCTCACCCTGTGTACACTCCCAGACATCTTCAGAATAACAGCCTGACTTTGGACCATGGTTTATAAGGCCCTTCTGGGTGTGTCCAAGCTTTTCCTGGTCTCTTGTGCCCCTGCTCCTCTGTATGAGCTGTTCCCTCCAGCTGAAATGCCTTTTCTTCCCGCCACCACCATCCATCATCCACCAGGCCAGTGTTCACTCATCCTTCAAGAGTCAGGACAGGCTACACCTCCTCTGCCAAGGGTCTTCCCTAAATGGCCCCCTGAGTTGGGTGCCCCTCCTTTGACTCCTTAGCATCTGCACTGAGGTGTTGGTTTACTTGTTGGGAACCCCTCTCATCTATGAGCTGTTGAAAACAGGGACTCTCTCTTGGTCATCACTGTCTCCGTAGCACTGTTGCTGACAGTCAGTAAATCTGTGTTGACTGTATGAATGAGAACTTTTCCCCCATTTATTGAGTTGCCTTAGCTCAAGAAAAATTGTGAGATAAAAACATGCAAGACCTTCAAGCTGCTTTCTAAAATGAAGAGTCTCTAAGAGTACTGTTGTTAAACTGACCGATGGAAGAAGTGGCTTCCGAGACTCTCCAAGGCTGTCTCTCATTGTTCTCTACCTACCCCCCACCTACTTTCTCCTGTAGGACTTCATTCTTCTAAGTATCACAAATGTGTATTTCTCTCCTATGTAAAGTCCATGAGAGCAGAATCTACAACTTCGTCTTTGCGTACACGTGCTATCTTGTGCATAGTAGGTACCTAATTGTGAAATGAAATGAATGGAATATAAAGAAAGGACGGCAAACTGCTAGTTCAGACAGAACCATCCATTCAGTTTCAAACATTTTCTCAGTGGAATCTCTTTTACCTCTAGCACAGCCATTGCTGTCTTACATTTGTATAGTGCTTTTACTTTTCACATTGCTTTCCCATCCATTATCTGATTTCATCCTCACATTTACCCTTTGAAGTATGCAGTTCAGGTCTTATCATCTCCCTTTGACAACTTATTAGAATTCACTCAGTCAGTACCTGGCAGAACGGGAACTAAAATCTGCATCTCTTGAGTATTCTCTTTGCTTGAACTGGAACATTAGCAAAGTGGAAGACCATTCTCAAACTGATTGGATCTCAGAGGAAGGTGTTTGACTTTGCTAGCATGTGTAGACACTACCAGGTTGATAGTGAATTACAGGAAGTTGCCAAGCTCTCCCCAAGCTCATTTCTCCTCTAGAGAGCATGGTTATGCCCAGAAGATGGGAACCCTGTGAGGAGGCTCTGATTCTGTGTTCAGCATTGCTTTGAGCACAAATGTAAAACACATCACTCTTATTTCATCTTTTATAATGAGAAGAGAAGGGAATTTTTCCAGATTTTGGAGTAGTTAGAAAGAGTCAAGTATCTTGAGTCCCACAGCTTCTTAGTCAAAGGTATTTTCTTATGTATTATACTCTAAATCTGTTGAGATAGCTTTGGCAATTAAGTTGGCAATTAAGCAGTCTCAGTTGGCAATTAAGGTATTAGATTTGTTTTCCCAAACCCATTATTTGGGTGGATAATCCATTAAATACGGTCCAGTGTAGTGTGCTGCACATAGATAATGCTCAGTAAATATTTGTTGATTTATTCAATATTGAACATTTTTAATGTTGGAGGACATTAAAAAGCTATAACAATCCATCCCTGTCTTCAGAAAGTGCCAAGATTCACAGGAATAACAGATCGCTAAATGTCCGTGTGGCATCGCAAGAAAGACTTCAGAGAGGGGATGGGATTGTAACTGAACCTCAACCTCCCAAGTATGTACTGTTTCAGTGGGAAATGAGAAGAATGGCGTGAAAGAAATGTATCAAGAGTATTTGGGGCAGACGGTCAAGAGGCCAGTTTGGGGCAGAAGTTTCGTTGATGAGAGTTGGCAGTAAGTTAGGGCCACATCGTTAAGTGTTTTCAGTGCCATGCTGTGGAATTGAAATCGAGCCTAAGTTTTTAAAAATTGAAGGGTTTCAAGCAGGGAAGTAGAATGGCAAAAGCAATGATTTAGTTAGGTTAATTTGGCAATGGTCTGCAGGATAACTCGGAAAAGAGAAAGAATGGAACCAGGGAGAATAGCTTGGACAGTGGCTTCCAAAATACTTCGACCACAACTTGCAGCCAGAAGTACCTTTGATATCACAACACTTACACGCACACATTTATACTTGAAATAAGCTTTACACAATATATGTGTGATGCACTTCAGTATTTTCTGTTATGTTCTGTTTTATTTTATTTTATAGAATGACCCACTTCGATTGATGTCATGATTTTGATATGTGTTTACAATGGACTGATGTGTAACAGTTTACATTGATGAGGGGTAGGCATTCTACATAGACTCAGTTTGAAAAACGCTTGTCTAGGAAGTTATTATGAATACTCAGCCTATAAACCAATACCTGTGACTTTGGCCAGGTAAAGATAGTGTTGTTGCTTGTTTATTTGGTTGTTTTTCATGCGTTATAATAAATACAGAAGGAGCAACTGTAAAGAACACTGGCTCTGTTTTTGATAAGAACTTATGCCATAGATTTGAAGACTGTCAGTCTCTTTGTAGAAAAGAAAACCCAAGCAGACAAAAACCTATACTAAGATGTTTGGTTTGTTAGTAATTGGGGAAAGGCACATTAAGCCAACAATGAGATGCTATTTCACAGCCATCGGACTGGCAGAAATTTTAAGGACTGGCAGTGCCAAGTCTCTGAGAATGGGGAGCAGTGGGAACCTGCATCCACTTCTGGAGGGGACGCAGGGGTGTGAAATGATGCAACCAGTTCGAAGATTTTGCAGTGTCTCCCACAGTTGGAGATGGACCTACCCACTCACCTGCGCAGCAGGAGACATGCACAGGATGTTAGTCACTTCATGTTTTGTAGATGCCCAGCTTCTGAAGAACGGGTAAATAAAATGTGATATCTTTACATAATGAAATATGTAGTAGTTCACACGAATGAAGTAGAGCTGTGTATCAGCATGGACAGATCTCAGAAACCTAATGCTGAACAGGAAAAGCTAGTTTCAAAATGATACATTCAGTATTGTACTATTTATCTAAAGTTTAGACCTGTAAAACAATATCATGCTTATAGATTTAAACTTATATAGTAAAAGTGTGGAAATAATAAACACTAAATTCAGAGTAGCAGTTCCCTCTAGGGTAACAGGGAAGGAGAGAAGGACGTGGAATCTGGCTGTAACCCTCAGTGTCTGTGCCGTTATACTGCTCAAAGAAGCAAGTGTGGCTTAATGTAGGGCTTTGACAATGCCAGGTGGTAGATACATCAGTGTTTATTATATATACTATATAATTTTCTGAGTGTTTACAATATATAACTTATGTCCTGCCTTGCTTGGCCAGCATCATGGCTAAGGTCATGACCTCACTGTTCGTAGCAAGAGAATTATTGCTTCCTGTGGTCTGTTGGAGGTGAGCTAGGGTGGTAGGCCAGGAAGTGTGTTTCCATCTCTGCCCTCCTCCTTCTGCTTCCTGCTTTCTAAGAGCCAAACCTTCAGCAGAGAGAGGAAAAGGTAGAGTGAAAGCTCTTTTAGAAGTGAAAATGAGATTAGAGATACTGCCTTGGAAACTAAACAGCCAGGCTGGTGTTTCTCAGTCTGCCTGTGTCTAAGCCACTGTTAACCCCTCAGAGTGGAATGGAAGTCAGGCCATCAGAGGCTTCTCTCTGGTTTGTTGGGTAAGCAGGACACACCTTTCACCTCAGAATGCCTTATGTTTCTCTTTTATGAAATGGGGAAATCCACTTTCTACCCTTTCCTGTCTTAACTGAATGAAAATAGGTGATAACTTGTTTGTCAACTATTAGGAGTTTCTTAAAGAGCTGCCAGAAAGAGAAAAAAAGAATCCAGACTAGCTCTCTGAATTGCCTGCCTTCCTCTCTTTTCTTGGCCTTTAGGTGCTCCATCAGCCTCCAGACTTCTTTCGACTTCTTTCACAAATTCTTGTACTTCTCAAGAGGAAGTCACCACTCACAATTTTAAGCAAATATCTTAACTTGGACCTGATAGTGGTGCATTATGGTATGGGACTGCTGCTTGCCCCCAACAGAAAAAATCATTTTAGGTTTCCTAACGATACTTATCACTGTGTAACATAGGCATGTCACCCCCTCTGGGCCTCAGTCTGACCATCATCATCAAAACATCACCACCAGCATTTTTACAACAAATACAGGCTGCTTACTGTATGTCGAGAACAGTTTTAATCGTTAAACTCATTTATGAGATAGATACAATATTATCATCCTATTTTATAGACAAGGAAACTGAGACCAGAAGGTTAGATAACTTGTCCAGAGTCTCAGCTGGCAATTGGCAGAGCCAGGACTTGAACCCAGGCAGTCTGGCACCAGAGTCCATCCCCTTATCCGGTACACCATCTAATGGGTGAAATACAGGAATGTACCACTTTAAATGAATTGACGGACCAGAAGTATCTAGCACAGAAACCTGCACTAGTCAATAAATGGTCGTCTTGATTAAATGATCTCATTCAACATTCTGTGATTCATTCCATCTTTACTTTTCAGAGGTCAGCCTGGGGAGCAGCAGGGAAGGAGGGATCATAGCTGAGCTGGGTGATTGTTCTGGTCCAAGTCACAGAGTCATGCCTTTTATTTTTAAACACCCACATACCTCCTTGGCCTGGTGGCAAGTCAGGGTAGTATCCTCTGTGCTCTGGTTTGGGATCCAGCTAATTTCAGGGAAGGACAGAGGTGGGGCTGGACAAGCCGTGGACATAAGTGCCGGAAATGGATCATTTACGGCTCAGTTCGTTACCCCTTCTGATGGGGTCTCTCACATCCTTGCTTGGGCTGAACTTTCCTTGGCCTGTTGGCATTGTGGCCAGCTGGCCCTTTGGAGAGGATGGCATTCAACAGCAGCTGCTCCGCCGGAGCCAGCTGACTCTCCATAAGCCCTGCCCTGGCCCCGGCCCTCGGTTTTCTCTCTCTGATTGTCAAGGTGGCGGTAGCCTTGTTGGGGCCTCAGACCAGAGAAGGCAGTGACCTAGGGATCGAGTAACAGAAGGGTGGGGGGAGGAGGGCTTGTCCTTCCAGCCTGCAGAAGCTGCTGCCTTTCGCCCACCTTCCTGCTCTTGTCGAGACAGTGACTCAGGCCCAGACCACTCCCTCGGGAGCCAGGATTTCAGCCACTATCAACTGCCGCCTACTCTTTGCACAGCCCTCCCTTCATTCTCACCTCCCTCACCTCCCCTCTCCCCGCAAAAATGTGATCTTTGCCCAGCTAAAGATATCAGAAAGATATCGGTGGGGTAGACTGAATCATTTTGGGGCTCTTTCCAACCCCAAGTCGGGCCTAGGCTCATTCACGTTCAATAGAAAAATTTGGGAGGCCAAGCGAAGACCAGGGAATAATGTGTTGGTTTTAGCTTCTTTCCACTCTTCTTTGGAAGGAGTGGAGGACTCTCCAAAGAAGGCAGGGCTGGAGGGATCTGCTGGGGTGACCAGGGGATCCCCTCCCAACTGCCATCTGGGCCTGCCTCTGCAGTAGAGGGGGTGGGGAAACAAAAGATTGAGAAACCTAGCAAACTGAAAATGCAAAAGAGCTGTTTTTGTAAGTAGACATTACACAAGAGCAGGAGTTTTTTGGGAAAGGTTACTGAGACAGACAGATTTAGCCAACTGGCATCGCGCTGCTAATAGAGATATTTATTGTTCAAAAAAGTTTATTTGTAGCTTTGGAGAACATCCTGTTGACTTTATTGTAAAGGAAAATAGAACCTCTTTCCCCCTTTTCCTCTGTACACATAGAACTTTTTTCTGAGGTGGGGCACGTTGGGGGTTGGAGAAGGATAAGGTTCAGAGAAATGTTTTCTTCATTTCCCTGCCGAGACCAAAATATCCCTTCTCCTGCCCTCTGGTGCTCATATTTATGGAAGGGGAAGCAGAACCAAGGAAGGAATCTTGCTCCAGAGGCTGGGAGTTCAGAGCCCTCTTGATTTCTTCTGGAACATAGAGATTCTCTGGGGAGCAAGCCCTGTCTTCTCTCTAGACCTCTGTTGACCTACCCAATTCTGAGGGGAGAATCCCAAGAAAAGCTGGGAGGAGGAGAAACCAAACTCCTGAAGCCCCGTGAGCCTGCCCATAGCCTGGAGGACCACCAGCCTCGGCCGCATAACCCCAGCCGTGCCAGGGCAGCGCTGCTCTGGGAGATGCCGCGATGCCGTCACTCTCGCACGCGTTCCAAAGCAGCCATGTGTCCTGCGGAAGTCCCTGTGTTCCAGCAGAGGACGAGAACCCCAGGGATGGGATCTGGGCAATGAGAAGAGGCGGAAGAGCCAGCTGAAGTGGAGCTGTTGCTCTTTGCTCTCCCGTGTCCCTCACCACCTTCACCACTGCAGAGGCACGGGATCTGTCAGGGCGCCTGCCCCGCTTTCCTGGTTGCTTCTCTGGTAGAGTGGAGCGTGTCTGCCACTTGGCAGCTTCAGAATAAACCCAGGAGACTCTTCTCCCTTCGTATTTCCTCTTAGGCTTTTTTAAATGTTTTCCCCTGACCCGTACTCTGATAACTTCACCAGGCTTTCCTGCCAGTGCCAAAGGCCGACTTCGTTTTCTTGGTCTCCCCTGAATATTTTCCCCTGGCCCCCGCTGGTACTTGTAACTGGTGATACCCTTTCTAGGTTTTGTTATAGTAAGGTAAGGATTGGGAGACCAGAGACAATGATATTACCTTCCTTTGTTCTTACGTAGCCTTATCTAAGAGTAGCTTTTTTCAAGAACTTAAATTAGAATATGGTATTTTATAGGGCCCTTGGGGCAATGTATCCATTTTACTCATTCTTACTCTGTACATAAAACTAGACTCTAAGCTCCATGAGATCACAGAATGAATCTCTCTTATTCATCCTGCTATCCCTAGAACCTAGCCTACTGCTAAGCATAAAGGATATCGTCCTTATTTACTGAGTATTCATTCAGCGAAAGGTTGACAATAGCACTGTGTATAGGGCAGTACTTACAAGAGTTACAAAGAAGCATAAAATTCAGCCCCTGCTTTTGAGGTGCTTGTGTGTCTTAATCAGTAAGCAAAGTATATATATACATATCAAAGTTACTTAACCTGTACTCTTCACCAAGCAGAGTTTATTTCAGTAACGAAAGGATGACTCTGTCTTAGGAAATGTATTTGATAGTTCATCACAGTACTACGTTGCAGAAGAACAAACCAGTCATCTAAATGCATGCTGAAAAGGCATTGATGTTATTCAAAATTCCAATCTTTCTATTTTTTTATAAACTGGAAACAGATATTTCCTTACTATTAGGAGGCTTTCTGGCTGAAACCGGTAGCCTTCTGCACATTTAATAGTGAAAGATCAGACTCGAAGCATTCTTCCTAAAGTCAAACATTTTTTCTATAATTTCTAGCCAGTACCATAACATAGGACAAGAAGTAAGTATAAAATATTGGGAAAGAAAAGAGAAATTTTATCATTATTTTCAAATGACATGACTATTTGGAAAACCCAGTTAGTTTGGTTTTTTTGTTTGGTTTGGTTTGGTTTGGTTTGGTCCAACTGACTTTCTTGGACTATATAGGTTAAGTATGTAGCTGCAGTGACTGGTTTATTTACCACTCAGTAGCTTTCTTGGGTACCAGAAAGGTAAAATGAAAAATTGAGTTCCATTTACAATATAACCAAAAATGTAAAATTCCATGGAATGTACCTAAGACATGTATACGGCTAAAAATTTCACATATAGGTGTTACTTTGGGGTCTTAATATTGAACAAACAAATGTAGAGGAACTCCTATATTAAAAAACTCTAAAAGACATAATAAAATGACTTAAATGAATGGAAAGAATATTACGACTCTGAATGGGCAAACCTAGTATTTGTTAAAGATGTAGGTTCTTCAAAAGTTAATTTGTAAATATAATGCATTTTAAGTAATAAGTATGTTGATTTGAGGGGGAGGTAGAGAACATAGCAGATGATTTCGAAGTTCATCTTAAGTATTAAAGTGATTTAAAATAGCCAAGAAATTACCTAAAAAAGAAATATAATGAGAAGAGATTTGCTCTACTGGGTATTAAGAGCTAAATAATGAATTAAGTAACCTGAATAATTAAATCCATGTTTAGTCAAAGAGTAGAGAAGTCTACACAATGGAATGAAAGTATTTAACACTGATAAAAGGATTTTTCAAAGATAGTTTGTTTTTAAAATCACGTCAAAACAACTGGCTAGCCATACACTTATACTCTAAGTGGGATAAATATTTAAATATAAAAAATAAACCACTAAAATTCATATGGAATTGCAGGGGACCCAGAATAGCCAGAACAGTCTCGACAGAGAAGAGCAAAGTTAGAGGACTCATACTTCCATATCTCAAAACTTGCTACAAATCTACAGCAATTAAGACAGTGTGGTACTGGCATCAATGGAACAGAATTGAGAGTTCAAGAGTAAACTTTTATTTTTAGGGTCATTTGATTTTTAACAAGGATGCCAGGACAGTTCAGTGGGGGAAGAATTAGTATTTTCAACAGACAGTGTTGTGATAACTGGATGTCCACGTGTAAAAGAATTGAAGTTGGACCCTTACCTCACACCATATATGAAAATTAACTCAAAATGGATCAAAGACTTAAGTGTAAGAGCTAAAACTATAAAACTAAGAAGAAAACAGAGGCGCATCTTCCTGACCTTGGTTTTGGTGAAGAATTCTTAGGTATGATACCGAGAGCACAAACAACAAAGTAAAAAATAGATGAAACTTCTTCAAATCTAAAGCTTTTGTGCTTCAAAGAACACCATTAAGAAAATAAAAAACAGTTCACAAGAGAGATATTTGCAAATCGTGTATCTGATTAGGGACTTGTACCCAGAATATATAAAGAACTTTTACAAATTAACGATAAAAAAAAAGACAACCCATTTTAAAATAGGCAAAAGATTTGAATAGATATTTCTCTGAAGAAGATACACATATGACCAATAAGCACATGAAAAGATGAGCACATCATTAGTCACTTGAGAAATACAAATCAAAGTCACATGAAGTAGCCTTCATATCAACTAGAATGGATAAAATTTTAAAAGACAGACAATAACAAGTGTTGATGAGGTGGAGAAATTAGAACCCTCATAACGCGTCTGGGAATGTAAAATGGTGCAGCCACTTTAGAAAACTGCCCAGCAGTTCCTCAAAAGGTTAAGCATAGACTTACTGTATGGCCCAGCAATTCATTCCTAGTTATATACCCAAGAGAAGTGAAACCATGTCCACACAAAAGCCTGGGCATGAATGTTCAAAGCAGCAGCATTCATAGTAGCCCCAAAGTAGAAACAACCCAAATGTCCATCACCGATGAACAGATAAACTAAGTGTGGTATATCCATACAGTGGAATATCGTTCAATGATAAAAAAGTAATGAAGGGGCTGACACATGCTACAATCTGGATAATCCTTGAAAACATTTGCTAAGTGAAAGGAGCCAACACAAAAAGCCACATATTATATAATTCCATTTATATGAAGTGCCAGGGGGCTATGGGGAGGGGGCAAGTGGGAGTGACAGCTAATAGCTCAGGATTCTTTTGGAGGTGAGGAAAATGTTCTGAATTAGATCGTGGTGATTGGTTGTACAAACTCCAAATATACTAAAAACAACCAAATTGTACACTTTAAAAGGACAAATGTTACAGTTGTTACTGTATGTGAATTATATCTCAATAAAGCTGTTACTTAAAAGTTAATAAACCAGGTAATAAGTAAAGATGACAGATTAAATACATGCATCTAATTTTCCCCCCTCACAAATCCCACAAACAGCACAGTAAAGCGATTTTTTTAAAGCATAAATCTACAAATTCAGGGAGAATTGAATCGACATCAGCAACATTGGGGAACTGGAATGCAGTTACACGAAGTAATTGACTTAGCAGTTCCAAGAAAGCCAAAGCCTAAACTGGCATTTAGGAAAACCAATGGCCATCCAACTTACACCACGGAATCCTCAGAGGTTCAGGGATGGTGGCACTAGGTGCCTCTAGAAGTAGGATGAAGCCGAGTGCTCAGATCAGGAGGACTGGTTGAAAGCTGTTCATGATTAAGTTGAGAGCCCTACCATGTCTTCCCCCAACTCACTAGGAGTCTCTGCCTCACCCTACCAAAGAATGAGAAGACCCCACTCCTGGAGAGTGTGAAAGGAGGAGTTTCTATCCTAGGACACACAAGGGTGACACTAATAAAGCTTAATCTTCGGGGCCCCTTGCTTGCATGGACCTTGTTCAAGGCCCTGGAAGGAGCCCTAGCCACCTATTCACGTGTTCCTGCGTTTTTGTAAGCTTTGGAATGTATTTATACTGTGCTCAGTTTAAGAAAACCTCTGCCTTCATTTCCTCCTTTTTCTTGTTAGGTCAGGCAACTTTGGAGTAGCTTACACCTTTTGGGGGTAGAACTTGGGAGGTTAAATTGGGAGTATGCTGTTCTATATGCAATTTGTAAAGATATTTTTTGAAAACTAATAAAGCAAGTGAGAAATTACAGATTCCTGAGTTGAAAATATACAAAGGGGACCTTTTTTTGGTCATTTTAAAATTTACTTAAAAACTAAGGGGGAAATTGGATAAAAAATAGAACACAAAAGTGACAAAAGTAAGCAATTAAATCAATACATATTATTCTGAAATTAAGTAAAGCGTAACAAAACATGTTTAAATTGTACCAAAAACCAGTAATTAAGAGAATGAGATCAGTTTTAAATAGGAGTGGCGATTTGTTCGATAATCCAAAATGAAGAGGAAGAGCAAATCGTAGAACACATTGAGCATGTAAATTCCTGGTCGATTTAACATGAAGCATAACGAAGATAGCATAGAACTCATGATACGCCCTCCTACAAGGACATCAATGACAAACCAGTTATTCTCATTAATTCAGACAACGTTAAGATTAGTCATTGTACAAGAAAACTTGAAATGTGCCCTGAAATCTTACAGTTTATTTATGAAAGAAACATGAGATTTTCCTAAATTTTACAACAATCTTTATATTTATATATACTAGTAAGCTGAAAAAAATCTTTTCTAAACTGTCAGTAATAGAAAACAAATTTCAATCAACCATACTAGAGGAAGGGCTGAATAATCTCTCTTTTCTCTCTAAGAAAACAGTGTTTCCAACTCTGTGTCACATGAAGAGGCAATCATAGACTCTGCAGCCAAAAAACGCAGGGAAATAAATATAGAGGTGTGTCAGGCAGATGATTAATAAAAATATTAGGTTATTCTTGATTTTTTGATGTTCATGTTATTTGTCAGCTTTTATAACTTGTAATTATGCTCTTTTCTCTGTCTAAATAAACATTTACTTTCATGCCTATTTTTATATTTGTAATTTTGTATTTTTCTTTAAGAGGGCATGCAAAATTGTATAAGCTTCAGGCCCACAAAACCCAGACCCATTTCAAGCAGAGTTGAGGGAAGGACTACCGTTCTGAAGGCAGGAGGATGAAGTGAATGAATATATGCAGAATGTGCACATGTGTGCACATGTGTGCACGTGCATACACACACACACACACACACACAAACACACACACACACACAACCACCCCCCACCCCTACTTCTACTGACTGAGCTCCCAGACGGCTGAGCTAGGCCTTTACTCCCAAGGCAAGAAAGTGGAAGAATCTTCTCTAGGGAATTTTACTTGCTCGAGAGAAAAGACTCGATACTGACATCAGGGGTTCCCCACAAAACCCTATGCCATAGACAGACATTATCCATGTACTCACAGCTCCTAGTCAGCTTTTTTTCCCCAGTCATGTATGTGAGCAGACACCCAAGAATTACCATACATCCAAGGGAAGTGTCTAGTGTGAAAAGTGGAGACTAAAACAAACAGGAAAAAAAGTAAGTTGAGGGGAAACTGAGACTACAATGGAAGAAGAAACTTTTTAAAGCTGTCATTAAGATCTTCAGATAAGGCATCCATGAAATAACAGAATACTATAAAAAGGACATTCTGGAAATTAAAAAAAAAAAAAAACTGTCAGGAATTAAAAATATGGTAGAAAAACTCTTTAGCAGTGTTAGAAGATATGGAAACATTGAAAAATAGAGAAATTAGAGGATGCAAGGATCAGCATCAGAATTATAAAAATTTCAGAAATAACAAAATAGGGAAGGGGGAGAAATCAACAACAATAAATGTTTTTAAATCCCAGAACTAAAGGTTATAGATTGCCAAATTGAAAGAAGCCTGTTGACTACACCAGCACAGTGAATGAAGTTAGACCCATAAGGTACAACATGAAATTTGACATGAACTTAGGAATCGACAAGCTTGCATAAAGAAAATAAAAGGCAGGTCCCATACAAACAATGGAAATCAGAGTAGCTTTAAACTTCACCACCACAGCAGTACTAGGAAATGAGAAACCAGTGAAACAGTGCTTTGAGATTCTGAAAGAAATTACGTCCAGCCTATAATTCTATACCCAGTCCAACTAACCGGTGTGGCAGTAGAATAAGAAGTGTTTTGGTATGCAAAAATCTCAAAAATGATCTCCCACACACTTTTTCTTCACCTAAATGCGTAGTAAAGCAAGAAAGAAGAAGACACGGAATCCAGGTGTCAAAATTCCGGGGAGAGAGGGAAAAGAGGAGCCCAGGATGCCCACTGTACATGAAGGTGGAGGTGTACACACATGTACACAAGAAAAGGCCAAACCCCAAACCAGGAGAAAGTCCTGATAAACAGGCCAAAGGGCTGTGGTAAAATGTAAACTGTTTCAATCTGTCTCTAGGGCAGTCAGCAAATGTACCAGAGCCTTAAATGTATATATAGCCTTTGACCTACCATTCCCATTCTAAGAATTTATCCTTTGCCCTAATTCTTGATGTGCACAAAGATGTAACTATTAGAGTTTTTGTTTTTAATAGAATAAAATTTTGAAACAGTTGCAGTGACCACTAGCAAGCGATGCGGGTTACAAAAAGAAAACTAGTGGTAAGGTGTATAATGAAATACTAGATAGCTCTTAAAAAGTCAGGCCGAGAAAAACTAAATATTGACAATATAAAAACATTCATGATATGTTTTTTCTTTTTAAGATTTATGTATATGTATACATTTGCACACACATGCTCACACAGAATCAGGATATTACTGTTTGTTTCTTTGGGATTGTGTGTGTGTGTGTGTATGTGTGTGTTTGTCCTTTTGTGTTTTTCCATGTTTTCCAAGTTTTTTGATACTGATCAGGTGTTATTTTTGAAGTCAAGGAAAAAGAAACGTAAGAGATTTTTTTTAGTTTATTTGAAAAATATAGAAAGTGCAAAGAAGAAAACAATAATCATATTCTCACCACCTAGAATTAACCACTACTAACATTTAGCATTTTGCTTCAGTTTTTTTCTTTCTTTCTGCATATTTTTAAAATATAATTAATATCAAAACAATGACCTTGGTTATCTTTTAGATTTGAGACTGGGCTGTTTTGGTTTTTTTTTTCCTTCTCACTCGCTCACTAGCTCACATTCGTGCTCACTTGAGCTCATTCTCCTCCCCCTCTCCCCTCCCCTCCCTCTCCCCCACTCCCTATCCCTCTCTCCCACTTCCTCCCTCTCCCCCTTCCTCCCTCCCTCCCACCTTCCCGTTTTTTATTCTTTTCTGTAATTCTCAAGTTTTTCTGATGAGCATGTTTTACTTTTTAAAAGGGATAAACTGTTCTTTAAAATACATACAGTTCCTTAAAATACATACAGTTGACCCTCCATATCCGCAAGTTTCACATCTGCTGATTCGGTCGACCATGTGTTGAAAATAGTATCTGTGGTTGGGAATTCATGGATGCGGAGGGCCAACTGTATGTGTTTTTCTACATCATTTCGTATGAGGGACTTGAACAGCAGCAGATTTTGGTATCCACGGGGCGTCCTGGCCCCAATCCCTGCCAGATAACCAAGGGGTGACTATATGACAAATTATATGAGAGTGTTAAAACTATGAGTGGTAGAGAGAAAGCTGGACTGGACATCAGAGCCCTGACAGTTTATTCCTGGTTCTCTCGTGAACCAGCAGAATGACCCTGGGCTAGTCACTAAACTCTCCAGATCTCCTTTCTCATCTATGAAATGAGAGAGTTGAACTGGAAAAAATTTCTATGGCAACTTACAGTTCTAAAAATACTGTGATCCTAAATTAAGATTTAGAGAGAGTTTGTGGCACCACAAATAATGGACTCTTAAGTTCCTAATTTCTTGGTACCTAGTCTGTAGTACTGCGCTCCAAGTAAGAATCATTTTGAAGACCACTCGGAGAATTCTTTAGCATTCTTTTCCTACTCCCCATGTTCTTGGAAAAGAGATTCCATTTAGAACTGAAGTTTTAGATAAGCTGAAGGGACCATCTATTCTAACTCCTTTGTTTTATAGTTTAAGAAACTGAGCTCCAGAGAGATTGGGATTTGTTCAAATCACAAACTAGTCAGAGGCAGAGACCAGGTTTTCTGAGTCTCAGTCTGGAGCTTTTTATACTGCAACATGCTTTGTGCAGAACAGAATCAATCTTTGCAATGCCACCAGGACCTCATTTGCACTGTCACCAAAATGATCCTTGAGGGCAATTGTTCACTGTCCAAAACTATTGTGTCAGTCGACTGCAGTTTGATTTTGGGGAAAGTAACTGGAGGCCCAGGGAAGGGACTAAGGAGCTCATCTCTCCTTAACCTTTCCTCTTTAGGCCCGAGAAAGGGAAATAGCAATTTCATTTTTTCTTTCCTTTTCAGCTCCATAGCTTGCCTTTTCCCCTGGTAATTATGTAGCCAGAGATTATTTGTTTACAGAAACCACGTGAATCAGCCAGCCCCCAAAGGGTTAACACTCCCAAATTACGGGGTGGGTTAACAATAAACAGGATGTCCTCCAGAAATTAAATTTAAACCACTGTGACTCAGGCTGGCCCATCCTCTAACCAGATCACTGTCTGGGGTTATTATCGGTGGTTAATTATACCATTGGGTTTAGCAGCGGTATTGGTCAGTTTGGGCCAAGAGAAGCCAGGCAGGGGACAAGGGGGTGTGGAGGGAAGGGGCCTGGTAGAGGGGGTGGGCACAGCAGCGGAAGCGGGAGGTTTGAATGGAAGAGACTAAAAGTGGTCTAACCTGTCCCCTCAGGGCTGCTGCTGTGGCCCTCCTCCCTGAGCTGATTCCAGGGGTGCTTACCTGGCTCCTCCCGCCTGGGGGGTGGGGGCGGTTCTGCCAATGTTTCTGCACCTGCTGGGGTGCCCTGTGTTTGCTTTCTCTCCTGGCTGCCCTGCTTTTTGTCTCAGAATGGTAGAATCAGAATTTTCAGCACCTTAAGGAAGATTCTAGATTAGCTAGTTTAATATTCTTGCTTCACAGAGTAGGAAATTAAGGCACAGGGCAGTAGTTAACCTGCTGGGGGACAGCCTGCTCAGCGGAGGTGGAGGCAGGGGTTAGTGCCCAGGCTGAGACTCCTAGACCATGCCCATCCTTCCATTATGCCAAGCTGTCGTCCATTTCCAAGTGGGGCACCTGAGGTGCAGGGCTTCCTAGCAAGTTCAAGGCAGATTTGGACTGGATTTCAGATTCTTCTCGGAGTTCAGCTGCATTTCAGTTTTATCCGTTCCCACAGGAAATAACCCAGCCTGGCTGGTTCTTAATGTCCCTGCAATTTGTCATCTTTCCCCAGCCATAGAAGAAGCCCTTCAGAGCCACAGTTCGTCCATCTACAGAGGAGTAGTGAAGCACCAAATACAAGCGATAAGTGGCTTTTACGGTGTTTTTAAAGGCTCATTTTCAAGGATGTAACAATCCAAGTGAGCCTGTAATTTCTGACTTTGCAGCTCTTCGAGACACGAGGTTTATGTTGACTGTCATTTGTACATATCTCCCCTTTGCTGTCTTCGCCTTCGCAATGTATTTAAACAACAGACTATTAGTAGAAAGGATGCTCTGGAGCAGAAGGTGGTGCCCAGGACATCCATCTGACACTTTCCGTGGGAGGATGACTGTCCATCCCAGAACCCACCTGGCTGCTGATGGTCCTAGACCCACAGGGCACATGGGACAAGTGGCGGGGAGCAAGCCACCGCCACTGTTCTTTACCCTTCTGGGGGACAAGTGGCCTGTATTTCATCAGTGCTTTTCAGCCACATCCTTCCCCATTTCTCCTAACGTCCTTCTTTGTCTCTTTCTCTTATAGGATTCCTTTCAAGATCGGGCAGCCCAAGAAACAGATTGTCCCCAAAACAGTGAGTAAATCGATTCTTTCCTTTTAAGAGTCAGTTCTGTCTCGGATGGCCTTTGCATGGAGCCAGAGCTTGGACTCAGCAGTCGTGGGGTTGGGAAGGCAGAACCGAGACTTTATCATTGCCAGTCACACAGCTCTGGGACCCCACAGAGACGGGGGCTTGCAGGGCCCTCCTGTCCTGGAGCATTTTTCTTCAGCTCAGCCTGGGTGGGCGGAAGAGGTGGGTTCCACAGGTGAGGAGGAACATACTGCTTCCGACAGCCCAGCACTGGACTCTGGGCCTCAGTCTGCACATTCCTAGGTGGGCACCTGAAAAGGAGACCCCTGCCAAGGACACGTCCCAAGCCTTTATCTCAGGCCACCTCAGGTCCGCACAAAAGACTAGGAAACTTCTCCAGGGGTCCAGGTCCCTTTCTCTCTGCCGTTAAATGCATTCCTAGCCAGGACCAACAGTCACTCGGCGCATGGGGATAGTTGAATCCTAACCCCCTCGTAAGCCCACAGTGTCTATCCCTGTTTTATCTCCAGAATGGGACAGGAAGAGAATCATATCTTCTTGGAAAGTTAGAGCTGGAAGCCCTTAGAGATCATCTAATTCAACCTCCTGATTTTTCCTGATGAGGAAACCAAGACCATGGAGTCACAGTGACTTTCTAAGGTTAGAAAAAGTAATGCTGACAGAGCTGGAGTTAGAACTCAAGCCTGAGCCTCTGTTTAATACTCCTTCCATTGCTTCACACAGGCTGTGAAGGTCTGCCAAGGCTTGGGGATTCCGGTAAAAAATGGCCGCTTTGCCTTGTCACTCACAGATCTGAGCAAGGCTCTTGGTTTAACGTGGGAGACCATAACTATAGAGCATCTCTCATTGTAGCAGTTCCAGGAAGCCTGGTGGAGGCCCTTAACTGCCATCCCAGCCCCTGGCGGTTCTCTTTTCTAAATAACCTCACCCCTCCTTGGCTCAGGACTCAGAACTATAGGAAAAATATTGTTTCAGTTTGGCGGGAAGGGGACTTCAGCACGCATCTGACCAATGGCTCTATCTTCGGGAAATCCAAAGTTAGATCACTTAAAAGGAAATGGGCCCGCATTAAAAGAGCCCTCCCCTTTTCAAGCAAAGGCAGACCGAGGACAGACTCTCAGTTGACCTCCCATGCAGAGGCTGACCATCTGTGAAGGCTCTCAGCTGAAGCGCAAAGAATCTGGGCGTGCAAGTGTTGGGCTCTAGCCGGCTACAGGAAGTGGGAAGGTGTGGCTTTGAGTCTCCAGAGTTTAATCCAGGGCAGATCTGAAAAGGAAGTGGTTTGGAGAAGGGTCTTTTATTCCCAACATTCACTACCAAAAAACAAAAAAATAACAAAAATCCTCCCAAGTCCCCATCCTTTATCGAGGTGGCCTTTGTTCTCCACAGAACAGTATAGGCTAGAATGCAGTTTCTAGCTTCTTTGCCAGAGTTTGTTGACGGAAAGATCTGTGGGTGTATTAGGCTGAGGAGTGGCAGGGACTCCCCAAGGGAAGGGCAGATGCACAGCCTGAGAAAACCCTCATGCCTGTGTGGCCTTCTGTGAGCCGTGGCTCCCTCTCGCTTCCTAGCATCGGCCTCGCTCAGGATGGAGCTGTGATCCTCTAACGGTGGCATCAGCTCCCTGCAGACCGGGCATCGAATAGCGGCTAGGAGGCCGGATTCCGAAGGCTCCCTGCCTGGATTCCCATCCTGACTCTGGATGTGCTGTCTGTGACCTTAAGCAAGTTTCTCGCCCCCTCCGAGCCTCAGTTTTCTCCTTTGTAAAATGAGGGTGATGCTAGGACCTACATCATTGCCGTCTGATGAGTCTCACATGAGGTGGTACATCTGAAGCACTTCATCCAGCGTCTGGCACATAGTAAGGCCTCAGTAAACACTAACTACATCGCAGGAAGACGCCAACTTGACTCTCTTTTTAAACCACCAAGAACTCCACCGGTCGTCCTACATCCCCCGGTGCAGTGAAGTGTAGGCTGGAACAGAGTTGTTTGTTCCCTCAACTCCCAGGCAGCACTGAAGTGTCTGCAGCAAGACCTTGCCTCTCAGAGTCTCGCTCTCCACCCGCAAACTCCCTGCTGGCCCCCCAGACAGGCCGGGGCCGTGTAGTTGTCTCAGCATCTCTGCAGCTGCCCCCAACAGAGGTGACGCACTCTGTTGTTCTTGCCCAGGCACTTTCAGGGAGGGGAGCAGATGGGGCTGCCTGGGTTATTGGAAGTCACAGCACCCCTGTCGTGGGAAGAAATGCTCACGTTATCTTCAGAGAGTTTCAGGAGGTTTTTGGCTCAAGGCACCCAGCTGTCAGACACAAAGGAAGCATTGTGTGTCTGCCCTCGCTGTTCTCCTGTGCCCAGGTTATTAATGCAGATTCCATTATTGTCACAGCTTTGGCTGGAATGGCATGTTCTCTGCAGGGGCTGACCAATGGAGCCGAAGTGGAAGAACAGAAGCTCCCCTACCTCCCCATCCTAACCTGCTCAGTCCCCTCTGCGCCCCCGTCCCTCAGTCCTATAAAGTAGCTGGAGCATCTTAGTGTGGCTAACAGAAGCTGTACCTCCCTCCATATACCGGAGGGCTGGGAGAGAGCTCTCTGAAGCAAGGGTCTCTCTGGGTCTCACACACAAAGAAAAGCACACACTTTGAGTCCTAGCTAGGTGGGCGCCTTGTGAAGTCAGGCAACAGAGAGTCCCACCACATGGAGCCTTCACTTGAGAAATATTTCCAGGTGCAAGGTGGAGGGGCCCTCAGCCTCATTCCCGTCCTGTTGTAACGTGCCACAGGGAGGCTGCTCTCCCGAGCAGGCTTACAGAGGGGGCTTCGCAGCTGGTCTTTTTCACTTCACCAAGAGTGTAAGTTTGGGTGGGAACTCAGCCCATTCATTCAATTAACAAGTACTGAGCTCCCGCTGTGTGCCAGCTTGTCCTCAGCATAGGGGAGAGCGGCGAGCTGGTGAGCTGCGCAGTCCTTCCCTTCCACCCTGAGCCTTCTAGAATGCAGGGAGCAGCCAAGGCGGATGTCCCATGCTCGTGCTCAGTCAGTCCTCCCTACGCTAACCTCGCCAGCCAACCCGCCCACCGTGACCTGCTGACGGTCGCGCACATGTGTTTACACTTGCATTGTTGACTGGGGTCCAGCTGCCTTTTTGGCAAAGGCATCAAGCATTCAGAGATGTTCAGATCTTTTGTGTTTGGCTATTTCCCTCAGAATGGATAGACCTTGGAATGCGACGCCAGTGTTTCCCTTTATTTTCCATCCGAGAGGCTAGTATCCCCCCAGATCCTTCCCCAGTGGAGGAGAGATGTGGGGACTGAGCTACAGAAGCAGCCCACACTTGGCTACCAGAACCAGAGGAGGTGAAACGTTCACGACCTTCTCTTATGCTCTCAGATGAGTTGCATAAAGTCGAAGGACCAAGCTCCCATTCTGACAAGCTTCTCAGCTTCTAGTGTGAGACCTCGAGCTTCTCATCAGCCAGAATGATCCAGCCCATTTGGAAACGTGCAGTCCTTCTCTGTGCAAGTCCAGGCATCCCAGCCAGGGGACCAGGTGTTCTTTGACATCCCACACACACACCAGGATGCTTGGGGATTGCAACAGACAGTGCCGGGAGCCAGGGCAGCAGCTCCAGTGGGTCTGCAGGCGCTCACCTCCCCCCTCAGAGCACCTCCTCGGTGGGTTCATCTTCAGGAGAGCTGCATCCTGGCCAAGACAGCCTTAATTTTAATTTCATCTTTTTATGGGGCCGTAGGGGGGACACTTTTAATATGTAAAGACTATGCTCAGTTGTCACATCCAGTGAAGTCAGAAAGGAGACGTGTCCGGTGAAAGGAGGCCCCAGCACAGCTCCCAGGCACAGGACTTCACGCTTAGCCAAACTCAGGGGTGTCCTAGCTATCAGTGGACCATGTGCTTTTTGTCGCTTCTCCTCTCTGCACCCCAGTGCCGGGAGGAACAGGGCAACGCCACCTGCAAGCCAGGCTCCCTGCTCTGTGCTCCACGATACTGCTGTGGGTCTTCCCATAAGCCAGTGAGGCTGACACTGTTACCCTGCTTCCTTGTCAGCCCCTGAAATTTATGTGAGGCCAGATGAAATATCCCGTTTCATTAGACAAAAAACAGACTAAGAATGTTAGGTAATGCTCTTAACGCTGCACAGCTAATAGTCAGAGTTCATGTCTTATCCGCCTCTGCCAAATCCTCTCCGGGCTCCCTCCCGGCACTGGGAGAAAGGACTAGACCGACCTCAGTGCGGACACCAAAGGGCCCAGGCAAGGCCCTTTCGCTCCAGAACAAATCTCCCACCTGCGGTCGGGCCGGAGGCCTTTGAGGTCTTTGGCTGCGACTCTGATTCCTGTCCAATTCCAAATCCCCTGTGACAGGTGACACTTTAAACTCTTAGCGGGCACATATGCTTTAGTGAGAGTGAATTTTGGATTTTTTCTGAGCAGCAGCTTTTGGTGGATCATAAGGAAGGCGATGATGAAAACGTTGGGTTCCTGGAGAGAGAAAGAGTGGGTCTGCTGAAAAGAGGGGGAGAGATGATAGGATGAGGCACCGGTGTGAGTTTTACCTCGTACCTCGGTGTAAGGTTCTAGATGCTGGGGTCATAAAATCAGCGAAAGATCATGTGTTCCTGCTTCTAAATTTTCCAGTTCAAATAGGAAGGTGACATGCCGCTGTGCCCTGAGGACCTGAGCCGAGTCAGGTCCACGTCATTCTCTGACTGCACCCGCCCGAGCCCTCCACAGGGCTTCCTGCCGATTGCAGTGTGCGTGCGTGCGTGCGTGTGTGTGTGTGTGTGTGTGTGTGTGTGTGTGTGTTGTCTCCTTTACCAGGGCCCACGTCTATGTTATTCACCAGGGTATCCCTCGCTCCTGGCAGAATGCATCACACTTAAAAGGTACTCATTAATGTTTGCGGGATAAATGAGTGTAGCTAAGAAAATAAAAGGAACCTAAGTTCTAGGCTTGCTTTGCCACTCACTAGCCCTCCATCCTTACATCAGTCACATTCCGTCTCTGGGCTTCATTCTCCTCATATGTAATGCGAAATAATTGGCCTGAATAATGTCCTGCCTTTTACCTAATTTACCTAATTTAGGATTTACCTAAATCCAAATGTGGAGTATGAGGTCGATAGGTTTAGGATATTCTTTCACTGGGGCACAGTTGCTGGAAGGGCCTCCTGGTAAAGAGCTGTGGGGCTTTGATGGTTTCTGCAAATTTGTATTCCCTGACCCTTGACCTGTAATAAAAATGAGCCGGGATTTAGGGCTCTCGGGGGAGCAGCCAAGAAGCCATCATTATTAGGTCATGGCTTTAATTCCTCAGCAAGCACCTTTTTCCCTTTTAGTGGAATGGCAGTTAAGAGCACAGGCCTAGGAACTCAGCCTCTTACAGTGGTGTGACCTTGCACAGGTAGCTTCACCTCTGTCCCCGTGACCTCGGTACAGCAAGGGCCAGTATACCTACCTCCCGACTAAATTGTGAAGGAGAAGCCATTCTTGGAAGCACACAGTGAGCACGCCGTTTGCATAGCTGGTTTCATTTCTCAGAGCACCTCAGCTCAGAGGCTCTGCAGGCAGCCAAGGAGACAGTCATACCGCCTCTGTGGGAGAACAGGAAGGAGAGGCCTCTCATCTGTCCCCTCCTTTAGGCTGTAAGGTGTCATTAACTTCACAGGCCACTCTTCTGAGAACCATTGCCCAGGCCCCATTTTACAGATGGGGAAATTCAGGCATCGAAGTGCAAGTCACTTTCTTAACTTCACCTGACATGTAGATGGCAGAATTGGATCCAGGACTCATACCCGTTGGGTTTAAATATTGCTGGCATCAGGGAAATCTGATAACTAACTAGGAATTTAGGGAGCCTTGCAGAAGTCGGTAGTAATGGTATTTGTATGTGGTTCATCCCAGCACACAGAGCGAGGGTACGTGATCTTCCTTGATCTACCCTGACCCTAGCAGGTGGCAGGACCTGTGAGGAAACGTGGGCTGTGACTGGGAGGTGACCTGCTTGGGCCTCAGAGCTGTGAAGTGGCAGAGACGGAACTGAAGTCCAGACCCACCCGTTCCTCTGTGCCCGCCTGTCTCTCTGGCTGAGTGTCAGTCACATCCTGAGCAGCTTACCTGCCACAGAAGGGGAGGGTGAAAAGAAGGAACACAGAGCCCCATCCCCCCCGCCACCCCCCGTGGTGGAAGAACAGAGCCTAATCCGCTGGTACTTGCCTGGCTGGCACATCTGGGAGGGGAGTCTCTCACCCTAAATAAGCACTTAATTAATTTGGGAACACAGGGGTTCTGTGTCATTAACGACCTGCTAGTGCCTGCATGAACGGGATGGTGTTGTTTCTGCAGACCCGGGGAGGGTGTGGAGGGAGGATCAAGAGGCTGGCAGATTTTTTCCAACCTGTTGTCATTTCTCCGATGATTGAGTTCTCTCTCTCTTACAGGTGGAGAGAGACTTTGAAAGGGAGTATGGAAAACTCCAGCAGTGAGTGTCAAACCCCAGAAAGATTTGGGGGCGGGGAGAGTTGGGGAAGGGCAAGAGCCTTCTGCCAGGTCTCACTTCCTGCATGGTTTTATCTGCTCGCCACCCCTCTGCCCGTCAGCACCCTGGTAGCCTAGAGCGGCTCAGTTCACCACCTGCCAGAAATTCTCCCCGAACTGATGGCTGTGTGACAGTTGTTAACTTGTAGCCTTTGGGTGCTCGGCCTCATGCAGAGCTCGTAGTGGTCCATTAGTCAGTGGAAAAAATCCCCACAGAGAGGGGTCCCTTCTCCTCCTGGCAGGCATTCCATGTCAGGTTGGGCTTCCCTCAGGTAGATAGAAGGAAAGGGGGCCGAAAGCCAGTTGGCGAAGCCCGGTACCAGGTCCGCACCCCTCCCTTGCAGGCTGGAAGAGCAGACCAGGAAGCTACAAAAGGACATGAAGAAGAGCACGGATGCTGACCTGGGTAGGTGGCACGTCTTCCAAGATGGGCCTGGACTGGGTGGGGCACAGGTGGATGTCCTCCTTCAGTCACCTTAGGGCTAGCTTTGAAGTAAGTACACTTAGTAGATGTCAAAAATGTCCCTGAAAAGTGACCTGAGGTCACTCTTCACTTAGATCCCCACTTACCCCTTTCCCTGGGTACAGCAGCAGCCACCACAGCTGGATGGATTGCTGGCTTCTGTGGTCTGTGCCACAGAGCCTCAGGTTAGTGTCATCCAGAGGACACAGGCACGTCTGAACATGACCGCCCTCACTTTTGGCCCCTGGTGTCTCCAAACTATGTGTGTAGCAAGCCAGGGGACTGCTTTTGGCGTCCGTCTGTTATTTAAGTTAGTTCTGAGTTAGCTGGATGGCATCTTTTTCGTTCCCCACTGCCTTTCCAGTAAGGGCAATGCTGTGACCTGTGGCTTCCTTTCCTTCTTATTACCACGTGTCATTGAAACCAGCGCTTGCCTAGCTATGCCAAATCTGGCTTTGTTTTGCCAATAAAGTTTTATTGGAACACAGCCATATCCATTCTTTAAGTATTGTCTGTGGCAGAATTAAGTAGTTGCAGCAGAAACCATGTGGCCCACCAAGCCCGAAATCTGGACTCTAGCTCTTTACAGTAAGTTTGCCGCCTGGCGAAGCGTGCTGCTACTTTTGTCCCCTAAACCACAATGCATCTCTCAGCCACCTGGAGAGGTTTTTTAATGCATGTTCCTGGATTCTATACTTACTGAATTAGAATCTTTGCAGCTACAAATCTGCATTTCTTACAGCTTCCCACCCAGATGATTCTGTTATAATCCAGAGTCTAGAACGTTGTCATTGCAGCAGGTAAAGCTGCCCAAAAAGATTATCCAGAACAGCGTCATGTGGTCTGGAATGAACATTATGCAATAAGGACTAGTGTCTTATGGTTTTGTGGTACTTTGTAGTTTTTATGGCCTCTGGCCATGGGTGGAGGTCATCTGGATACAGGCCTCTGGACTGAGGGAGGACCGGGAGTCCTGAGGACAAAGCCTTGACATCTGTTCCTTCACAAGTTCACTGAGCTTTGACTTCTTACAGCCATGTCCAAATCTGCTGTGAAGATATCCTTGGACTTGCTCTCCAACCCCCTCTGTGAGCAAGACCAGGACTTTCTGAACATGGTGACAGCCCTAGACACGGCCATGAAACGGATGGATGCCTTCAACCAGGAAAAGGTGACTGGGGTCTGGGTCCCCCCTTCTCATGGCTTCTATCTGGAGGAAGACCCACATGGAGTCCTTAACAGGGCTCAGGCTCCCCTCTGAGCACCCTCGCCCTCTTTGGCCCATGTTCCGAAGCCACGTGAGCACGTTCCTGGCAGCCCTGCTTCCCGTGGCTCCCACAAGCTCTCATCATTCACAGTGAGGCCAGGAGGGAGACCCCAGTCAGCTCTGCCCACCCACCTTCCTCCCTGAGCACAGCCGTTATCAGCCTGGGCAGGCTGCGGCCAGCAGAACAAGAGCCGACCGGGGACAAGGACAGGGTGCTCCCTGTCGCCCTTCATGCTTCCTGGTCACCATCTCTGCCTCACTTCCACAGCAGTTAGGGGTGCCGGCCTCGCTTGTCCTCTGGGTCCTCTCCCTGCTGAGCTCTCTGGGTACCCCTGCTAGGTCTCCTTTCTCTTCTCTAGAACTGGGAGCCTCCTCCCAGTTTTGATGTCATTGGGTTTTTCTTTTTACAGGTGAACCAGATTCAAAAGACCGTGATCGAGCCCTTAAAAAAGTGAGTAAAGGGGAACACAGGCTCGGAGCACTTACTAGAAAGGCAGGTCAACTGGTCACCTGGGGACCGAATATTATTTCTAGTAGCCTGTCCCCAGACTTTCACGGGGCTGATAGGAAACTCAGCAGAAACACTGGAGACATGATCTGCAGCCCTAGGGTGGACACTCCTGGTAGCCTCAGAGCACCCACCATCGTCCAGATGTGGTCAGTGGTGGCAGGCACTTGTGATCCTCCACAGCAGCCGGCAATTGCTCCAGTGGTCATTTTGCCATTTTCCCTTTGTTCCTGCTTGAGGACCGGTGGGACCAGAGCTTGCTGAATTAAGCTAGCAGAGATTTTGGCCAGCCCTCAGCGGAGATGAGCAAGGCCTTTCATCTCTCGGCCGGATTGAGAGAGCAGCTGCCTGCAGCACTCGGCTTTTGAAATGTGGGGGTGGCCGCACATGGGGAAGGGTGCAGCAGCCGGGTCCCGCCTGGGAAGGTCCCCTAACTCATGACCTGTCAGGGTCAGAAATTCTTCTGTGAGACTCCCCTTCTGTTAGGCAGGCTCTGGTCAGGGATCAGACGGGCCTATTCCCTGGGGCCCCTAAGGGGTGGGCATTGCCTTGAAGCTCCCGAATCACTTCATCTTCTTCCCTGGCCTCTCCCAGGCAGCCTCTGACCTAGAAAGGCTCCACTCCAGCCCGGCAGCTGCACTTTATTACCTCTCTGTGGTGGTCCCTGGCAGTTGCCTCACCAGGGCCCGGGTAATGAGGCTCCGCTAATTACCATTAGGCTGGATCAGGGCCCGGAGGGAGATGAGAGAGCAGGTTTTGATCCTCCAGCCCCTGGTGCTGGGGTTGTTGAGCTCCTTGCTCCCTGTTCGGGTCCAAGGGGTGGGGTTTGGGAAAGCTTTCTAAACTGGGCTGTCTGGAGGCTCCGCCACCGCAGGGAGGCTGAACCTGGCGCAGAAAATGATTTCTCTCCTCACCCCTGCACCCCGGCTCCTTCCACGGACTCTGGACCCCTGGCCCCTAAGTCCTGCTCAGCCCCAGGTCTCGGGGTCACGGGAGCAGCTGGGCGCTGAGGAGGCCAGTGGTCAGGAGGGAGCTGTCCGAAGGACTTCCATTGCTTGTGACTTTCCGACCCGGTCTCCCGGACCGAGGGCTCCGAGCTGCGTGGGAAGGACCACGGTCAGAACAGAACCTGCCTGTGGAGGTCCCAGGGGCTGCCATGGAGGCTGCCATGGACACCCACAGCTGGCAGAGCTAGGCAAGGGGACACCAGCTCAGAGAACTGGGGGACTGACTCCTGTCTCGATTTCACAACCAACGAGGCGGCCTTGAAATCTGATGCCTGGTTTCTGGAGCCAAATGGAGAGAAATCCCGGCTGCTTCCCACCACCATAGCGGCCCACCACCTGCCAGGAAGGTGGGTGAGTGGCAGAGGGGGCGGTCACCATCTCCGCAGCAGATCCGCTGACCTCTGTGTGAGCCCCGGGCCTGCCTGGCTACCCAGGCTGGCTTCTGTGCATCCCAGAGCCGACATGCGATCTCCCCCAACCACATAAAACCGGCATTGCCTGTTGCCTCCTCTTGCCAGGAGAAGAAGCTCCCAGGGACCCCAGCACCGGAAACAGGAAACTGCAGCTTTCCTGTCCTCTGATGAAGAGCACTGCCACATGGCCACCCTACCGCCCCCAGCCTCCCCCCAGGGGGCTCGGCCTCTAATCCCCCAGTCTCTGGGCCGCGTTCACATGGTCGGATGGGGATGCTTTCAATTTCCCTTTCCTGGTGGGTGGAAGATCCCGGCTGTGTGGGCACAGATTGAGGAATGGCAGGCATTCCCCACCAGGGCCGGCTGCTCCCAGCCCACCTCCCAGCCGGCCTCTTTCTGCCTCCCCCTTCCCCTCCTCCCTCTCGTGCTGCCTCTTCACCCTACGCTTACCCAGGGGTGGCAGTTTGCTGTCAAACCTTAGGACAGGCAAGAAACAGGCAGTCGCCGTGGGCAGAGCTCCAGCGAGTACCCGGTGTAGGCCGAGCCCCGTTCTCCCATCTTAGAGGACAGACATGTAGTCGAGGAGCTTAAGGTCTAGTGCAGAAGCCTTGACGGCATTCTCAAGGAAGTAGACCAGTATAACACCTGCCAAGGGGTGCAGTGCAGTGGAGCGGAGAGAGTACTGGACGGGCAGTCTCAGCCTGCCCGACCCGGCCCGTGACCTTGGCCAGGTCCCCGCTCCTCTAAGACTGCTCCCCCACCTGTGGAAAGGGAGAGCCGAACCAAACAAGGAGTGGCAGTCAGTGCTCAGCAGAGGGAGGGACATGTTAGTGGCTGAAATGGCAAGTTGAGCTGCCTGTGGAGGGCAGAGAATTTGGGGCCTCAGCCCAGGGACTTCCTGTTCCACCTGACTGCTGATGTTCAAGGGGAGCGGGAAGCTGAGCAGAAAGGGTCTCACTGTCCGGCCTTGGGTCTTTGCGGCAGCCCAGTAAAAGTGCGGGCTTCGTGCCTCAGGGAGAGCTGGGTCCCCCATCCTCACCAGGCCAAGTCATCAGGTACCTCTATGGCTGCAGGGCATGTCCGGGAGGGCCCAGGCACTGTGCTTGACATCACCTCCCTGCCGACTTCCCTCCCCTGACCTTAAGGTGGAGGAAAGCTGGGCAGTGCCCCTCATGGGGTTGCGGGGAGGGTCCCACTGCCCAGAGAGCTCCACTCCTCACACAGCACCGTGCTATTTATATGTGGACCTGGTAAAGTCTGTTCTGTTGCTTCTAAGTAGAAAACGGGGAGGTGGAGCCTCTGCAGGCAGTAACCAGGGCCAGAGATTACAGAGTCCCGGTCCCCATTTCTTTCTTCAGCCTCTCAGAATACACCGTCTGATCTCCCCCTGCCCAACCTTAGTTTCTCCACCTTAATGGATGTGACTCCTGCCCTTCCCCCTCAGGAGTCCCAAAGCCAGGGCAGGGCCTAAGCCTCGCAAGTGGTAAGTGATCGGGGGTCCACATACAGTAAACTAAGCCGGCTGAGGCCTTCGTGGTCTCCTGGTTTGAGGGGTGCTGCTGCGTGGGAGGCGGAGTTATCAAGGCGAAGAAAGGGCCACTCTGGAGGGCCTAGCAGAGCAACAGGGACCAGTTCCCGCTGCAGTCACCTTCTCCTCGTGGAGGATAGGTGGCCTTGCTTCCAGAAGGCTGAGGGGAGCATCTTGCCGACTCAGCCACCCTTACAGCACCCATCCCCGAAGTGGCCTGGCATCGCATGGAAGTCTGGACCCTGGATGCGCTTTCTTCCCCCGGGGCTAGGGGCTAGGTTTCTGACTCCTTCTATGCTGATCCGGTCCCTGCATTTAGTCAGCATTCCTGGTCTGTCACACCCTGGCTGGCCTTGGGAGTTACCCCTAACTGACACTGAAGAAAGAGCAAAGGTACAAGGGGTCAGGAGCTGCCTGACTGACCGGCATAAATAACAACAATCCCACCTTACACCTGGGGGCTGCTCTGCGCGCAGGGCTTCCTTCGTGGCGGTGCCCTCTTACCTGAGGACGTGCACTCAAAGTGATGGGATTGTGGCCGGGGCAAGGGGACTCTCCACCTGCTGCTTCCTGCCTGACTCTCATTCTCGTCCTTTCTCTGGGCCTGCACCCACCCCGCACCTCCCAGGCAGCCAGCAAGTGGACAACAGAGGCCCAGGCACTGGGCCACCCAAGCAGCAGGTCCCTTCTAGTGAGAATCAGGGTGGCTGCTGGTGACCTCTTGTCCAGTTGGGGTGCAGGGTGGCTTCTCAGCCCCAACCACACCTGTTCCTCTGAGTCACATGCTTCTCAGCTGCTGGTCACACTCCTCCCAGGAAGAGACAGGGCTTTCCTAGCAACTGAGACCCCATCATAGCAACTGTCTGAGGCAAAAGCAGTGAGTCCAGCTCCTCAGTGATCTCACGTGTTCCCATGTACCCCAGGGGGACAGTTTGTCCTGGAGGTAGCTGGGCGCTACAGTTTGCTCGGCGCCGAGTAGGCCTACACCTTCTGCCTGGCAAATCAGTCACTCAGAAATATCGAATTGCTTACTATGTGAAGGGGCTTCTGACCGAGGCTTCAGAGACATTTGCGTGGTCTTCCCACTTCTTTCCCATTTCGTTAGGGAGTGAGCCCATTACAGCACCCATTAAGTTGGAAGAATTCAATTTAGTCGCCTTCCTCAGGGATAAGTGCTTTGTTTCATTAAAATCTACCAGTTGGGTCTAAAGCTTTGGGGCATTTAATGCTTTGGTCAAGTTTATATTCTGTATTCTCTGGTAAAAGTATTTATTACTCTTATGTTATTTGTACTCTTGATTTGTTGAGGCTTTTAAAAACCAAATTCATGGTCACATCCCTATGAGAGGCAGACTTGGAAATAACTCTTCATGTTGTATCTGTGCTACCTAAAGATGACCCGTGAGCTCACAGATGCCCCTCTGGCTCTGAGCTCGGTGCGAGGCTGAAACCAGCAACTGCCCCGTCCCTGTCTTTCACCTTCTCTGAGATGCTGCAGGAGGAACTGACTCTCGTCGTTCTGGGTCGCCCACTCCGGGCTCCTCAGCCTTGGATAACCACCGTGCTGTCATTTCGGCTGCTTGGTGGACACCTCCTGCCCCATCTCCTGTCCTGTTCTAGAAACCCTGCTTGCCTTGCCTTGTCCAGCATTCATTCGTCAAGGGAATGTGCAGCGTCTGTGCCTGGGATGAGTCCTGCCCCGTGTCTGTCTCAAGATTTCGCCCTTCCCAGTTAAAGGTGACAGTAGTCACAAAGATTATCCCACAGAGACCCAAATGCCGAGGTGTCTGCTGCTGCTGCTTCTGAGTGACCCACTCCTCTGAGTCACCATGGGGTAGAAGAGATCCTTGAGTCATTTTCCTCAAACATCTGGTTTGACAGTTTGTCCATTTTAGTGGTAGAACCAGAGGATTCTTGCTTTTCCTATGGTCAGCTGGTAGAATATACCAGGAGTAGGGGATTTTTTGTTTGAGGTTCTTTGGTTTTTTATTTGTTTGTTCGTTTTGTTGTTTGTTAGAAATCTCTTTATTAGAAGTGTTTTGGGTTTTTTTATTAAAGTATAGTTGATAATATTATATCGGTTTCAGGTGTACAGCATAGTGATACGACATTTATATACCTTATAAAGTGATCACCACTGGAAATAGGTTTTAACTGCATTTCTGTCATCTGCTTGTGGCAGCAGAGGTGGTGGGGAGGTGCTACACAGAACTGGGACGCTTGAGTTCTCTGCTGGACCATCACTCCCTAATTGTGACCTTGGACATATCATGTCATCTCTCTGGCCTGTTTCTTTCACTTTTTAAAAGGAAGATGTTGGCCAGATGACTTCCCAGGAGTCTTCAGCTTTGCCATGCTCCATTAGAGGTCTCTGTAGTGGGGGACGGGCCCTAGGAGGTGGCTGGGGTGGGGCAGTGCCAGGATTGATTGATTGATTGATTGATTGATTTTAGGCGAGGCCACCCTTGGTTGACCTCACAGATTGCAAGGACCTTGTCAGCTTACAATCCCTTATTTTTTATTTTCTGTGCCTACAGCACTTGGTCTTCCTAGGTGGTCTCCCATCCAAGTACTAACCAGGCCCGACCCTGCTTAGCTTCCGAGATCAGATGGGATTGGGCTTGTTCAGGGTAGCATGGCCGTAAACGATAGTGCCAGTATAAGTGGCATCATACATTCATGACCCACCATGTCGTATGCAGGCCAGCAGCGTGACCCTTAGGCTTGTGTCCTTTCCCGGGGCCTGACCCCATGGCTTTCTCAGTAGCATGTGCTCCACAGGGGCCAGGGCCTCATCTGTCTTGTTCACAGCAAAAGCCCCGAGACCTAGAACAGGGTCCGGCGCTCAGTAGTTTGGAGTGAGCGCTGAGATGCCAGCCTGCAGCTCCAGGAGCAGGCCGCTTCCAACCCGGATGTCTCGGCAGGTTCGGCAGTGTCTTCCCGAGTCTCAACATGGCCGTGAAACGGAGGGAGCAGGCCTTGCAGGACTACAGGAGGCTGCAGGCCAAGGTGGAGAAGTACGAGGAGAAGGAGAAGACAGGGCCGGTGCTGGCCAAACTCCACCAGGTACCAAGGAGAGGGGTGAGGGTGGGCACACATTGGGGGGACACATGTCACACATGGAAGTTCCTCCTTCACCTGGGGACCAACTTGGCAGCTGTGGGACCAAGACACCAGGTGTTCTGATAGCACACCCACGTGTGTGCGCACGCACACACACTGCTTCCATCAGGGGCACTAGATAGGCCTGTGACAGCCGTGACAGCCAAGGTCTCATTCCCCAGGCCCGAGAAGAGCTTCGGCCTGTGCGGGACGACTTCGAGGCCAAGAACAAGCAGCTCCTGGACGAGATGCCACGGTTCTACAACAGCCGACTCGACTACTTCCAGCCCAGCTTTGAGTCCCTGATCCGTGCACAGGTGAGGCCACTTCCACCCGCCCCAGACACTGGCTCAGCACTTCCCTTGGGAGACAGTCTTGGGCTTTGTAGACACGTCACACCATCCTCCACTCCCCACAAAGGCTGACTATAACAACCTTGGCGGGGGCCCTGAACCCTGGGGAGAGCCTCGCTCAGGGCCTGTGCCTGGGCATCAGGCGGGGTGGGTGTGGGCGGAGGTGCATGGTGGGAGCACTGGGGCCCGGCAGCTCGAGGGTCAGCCGCAGTCCAAGCCTTTGTCTCCTGCTACTCAAGGATGTAAGGACACAGTGTGCGATCAGGTGTAGCTGCTGCCCTCCTCACCCTCTTCATCCCCTCATCTTTCAGGACATTAGCAGAGATTAGTCTCTTTGTAAAAGAGAAAAGGTTGTGGTGCCAAAGCTAAGGGGTCTCCTTTACGTGGGACCTCCAGCTGACTGCAGGTGCTCAGCTACCTGTCCCCACCAAGTAACAAAGCTAAAGGCTCAACGCATCCCCCTCTGCCTCCAAGCCACTCTTGCTCTTAGCCTGGGTATTTGGCGCCCTCCAGTGGACACTGTCATTCCTTGTCGAGGCCGCAATTGCAGACATCCAAAGAAAAGCCTGATTCCTTCCTCCCCACTTGCCATCTTTGGAGAGCACCCAAATCCATGGGGCTGCACATGAGCTATCAGGAACCCTGAGCAGGATTGGTGTTGGAGCTGGGACTTGTCAGTGACCATGTCCTTGGTCACTAGGGAAAAATGAGGCAAAGAGCTGATGTGAACAAGGGAGTAGGGGTTCCCACACTCAGCCCAGAACACTGCCCCTGAAGGTGAGGGCTTCCTTCCAGCAGCCTGGCCCTGGGCCTGGAGGAATGGATTTAAGGAGCCCTGCACAGTAGTCACTGCCCCTGCTCCCAGCCTGCAGCTCCCTGCAGGCCACCCCACCCTCTCCATCCTGTTGCTCAGGGAGAAAGCTCCAGGGTGCGAGCATTGGCGCACCCAGGGTAGAGCAGGTTTGGGGCTCGGGATGCCCTGTCACCAGGCAGCAGGGTGGCCAGGGTTGTTGCTGCCTCCTCAGCACCAGCCTCCCCCTCCCACGGCTGTGCTGCCATTAGTCACTGGAGAAGTGAGCATTCGTAGTGACTCAGCCACACAGTGAGGCTCTGGGCAGGGAGTGGGGGGAGGGTGGGCCACGCCTTGCCCTCTCTCAGCACTAGCCCAGGCCCCTGTTCCCTGAGGTGACAACAGGTTATGAAGGCCTTGGTTTAGCTGCTCCTCAAACCTAGCTGTGGGAGACACTTCCTAGTGGGGGGAGGGTGGGCCACGCCTTGCCCTCTCTCGGCTGGTTTCTTCTGGCCTCCGCAGGACCCATCAAGGGTCCTCCCCCATCCCACCCCCCAGAAGCAGCTCGGCCACAGCCCTGCCACCAACCCTACTGCTTGGCCTGGCCTTGCCAGTAATGGCACTCCAAGTTTCTAGAGTAGAGTTCCTTCTCCCCAAAGACAGCTTGGAGCTGGCGAGGATAAAATTTAGGGGTGTTGAATAGTGTGAAACACTTTCATGGAAATACTTATTTGGTCATAAGGTAAAGACTAAGGCAAAAATGGCCCATCCCCCTCCCCTGGAAAAGCCCCTGCCTGCCCTAGGCCCGCTCAGGCCCTAGGTCTCAGGAGCCCTCAGCCATTGAGAGTTGCTGAAGGGGCCCCCGTTGCTCACACGCCCTGCCTCATTCCTCTCCCATCCCACACTGGGGCGTGTGGAAGGCAACGTGGAAATCGCCTGGCCTCCGAGCCCTGCTTTCCAGGCCTCACAGCTTGGGCATGATTCACTGATGAGTTGGGGAGGGACTGAGGGCTAGGACGCTGCCACCATCCTCACCTTTACTTCTAAAGACCAACTCACAGAGCACTGGGGACCTGCCACGCCCTCTCTCCCACGGACAAAAATATCCAGGTCTCCTGGCTTCTATGAAGCTGTGAGCCCCTAGTCACAGTGCCTAGCCCCCTGGCCTCCGCAGGACCCATCAAGGGTCCTCCCCCACCCCACCCCCCAGCCCACCGCCCAGCACACGCACACCCTCTGCTGCTTAGAGAGAAAGGCAGAGCCTCCTAAGGACCTGTCGCTTCCCTCCCCCTTTGACTTACTGCCACCCCAGGCAGTGGACAGTCTTAAGGGGCTGCAGGTGGCCACTCACTCAGTTTAGGAAGCTGGCTGAGGGGAAGGGTGGCAGTGGAGGGAACTGTGGAAACCAGCCCAGGGGGTGCAGTGCTGTGGGAGCTCGGTGCCTGAGAACACAGCCCCTGCTGACCTTCTGCCTCCCACCCAGGTTGTCTACTACTCTGAAATGCATAAAATCTTCGGAGACCTGACTCAGCAGCTTGACCAGCCAGGCCCCCCTGACGAGCAGCGGGAGCGGGAGAATGAGGCCAAACTGAGCGAGCTCAGAGCCCTCTCTATTGTGGCTGATGACTGAGTCCCACCCCGTCAGAAGACTCCCGGGACACAAGTCGGCCTCTCTACTCTTGGCCCTTTTCAAGCTTAGGATCAGGCATCAGCCAGCAAAGGCCCTTCCTGGGAGAAGCGTGGCTGGCACCCAAGCAAGCTGCTGTCTCCCCATCCATAGAAGGAGCCTTCAGACAGGTAAGAGGCCTAGAAAACCCCAGGGGTTACTTCCAGAGGAACCGTCCAAAGTCTCCTGGCCCAGGGCCAGAGTAGGCTCCCAGCCTGCCAAGGGCATGGGCTCTGTCAGCTCACCTTGCCATCTCAGCCTTGCTTATGTGGTTGGGATCACATCTACCTCCAAAGACCCCTGCTGGGGAGTCCACGTACCCTGCTGCCTCCCCCCCCACACACACCCCGCACTCTCCTTTTCTGAGAGGGCCTCGACACTGCCTTGGGGGGTGTGAGCATCATGGTCCCCCCACCATGACAGGCCTTTCACTCTAGCCTCCCAGCATGGCAAAGGCTGGCTTAGCCCACTTCTGTCCTTTAGGTCAAGTGCAGGAAAGACCCTAAGTCTTGTAGGTTCCCTAGAAAACTAGGACTCAACTCATGTAAATATCTTACCACTAAAAAACAGACTGATTCACAGGCCTCAAAGTAAGAACAGTGGATTTGTGTCTCACCTGAATATTTGGAATTTTATTTTTTCATTAAAGTTTTCAATAAAATTTCCATGTATTATTGTCCCGTAACTAAGGCGAGGAAAGAGCCAGCTCAGGCTATTTTCTGAGTAACGCTGCCCCCTGCTGGGCTGGCAGGACCCCTACAGGTATCTTGTCTCCTCCTGATGGGCCAGCAGAGAGCCCTGAAGGCGAGGGGCGCTCTCCCCACTGCCCCGCCCACCTTCTGGAGGCGACTACACTCCCATCCTGCTGAGGCTGGGCTGAGGACCAGGCGGAAGGGTGGGAGCACAGGCAGACCTGGAAGAAGAGTAAGGGAAAAGCTATGGAGGACACTTGCTTTGTTTTTGACTTTGGTTTATTTAAAAAACAAAAAGCCAAAAAAAAAAAAAAAAAAAACAAACTTTATATACAAAGTCAAACTGAAACCACAGTATGGAAAGAGGCGAGACTTATGGGGAACAGGGAAAAAGGCTGGGCCAGAGCCAATACCACATTCTGAACACGGGGAGCCAGGGGGCAGAGGTGCTGGTTTCTTCTGGCAAGTCTGGGGTGGCTGGAACAGTGTCCACTGGCAACAGCCCAACAGTGAGAGCTCACTAGCACTGAGTCCATTCCTGCAAAGGCCACGAGAGACCCTTCCCTCGAGAACCTGCTCCTGTAACCTGGCAGGACTTGTGCCGTCCAGACGAAGGGGCTCTTACCCCAGCCAGATCTCGCATCTGTTTCTTCCGTTTATTGGCATCAGACCTTATGACATAGTCGAAAAGCCTTTTCCTCCCGTCTTACTCTAAACTGGAAGAGGACAGGAGAGAGCACAAGACTAAAGGGCCCCAGGAGAAACCCCAAGGTAGAGGGCAAAAATGACATTCGAGGGGTGCAGAAGATGTTAGATTTAGTTTAAGTGGAACCGGTTCCTCACCCGTCCATCCCACGCAGCACAGGCAAACCCCACCCGGACAGCCTGAGTGCCCCTACATGGGCTGAGCACAGGGTCAGCCACCCCGCCTATGGCTCCCAGGTCCTGCTCCAGCTTCTTTCTGGAACCAAAGGGCTCTAACTCCAGCACGCTCCACTGCTGACCTCGCAGGAAGGCAACTCCTGCGCCAGGCCCCTCAGTTGCTAGGTGCTGGCTCCTCCTTCTCTACCCAGCTGTCAGCCTGTTTGAAACAGATGGAACAAGAATTAGGACCCAAGGAGGAAGGACTACTACCCGCTTCCTCCCAGAGACTGCGGACTGACGGATCCCTAAGAAACCAGTGGATGGAGGAGAAGGCGAGATGGACCTCGGCCGGGGCACACAGGGCTGCCGTGTTGGCATCATCCTGACCAAGCCTCCCGACACGCCGCCAGCTCTTCTTGGGGCTCACCTTTTCAACCATTCGCTGCATCTCCAGCTGCAGGGGGGTCAGGCGCCTTCGAAACTCCTGCAGCAGCCGCTGAAGCTGGTTCTTCTGTCGTTCAGCTGTCCGGGCCGTGTCCTCAGCCTCAGCCAGCCGGGTGCGCAGCTCCTGCATGTCAGCTGCCAGTGTCTTGTTTGTGACTTCAGTGGCTGAGAAACGGTGGTGGCTCTCCTCTGGTAGGGACATACCAGAAAGACTGCTGCTGAGTTATGGATCGGAGCACAGGGCAAGAGGCCCAAAGCCTAAGGAGCAGGGTTCCCCTTTGGTCTCCATGTACGTGTCTGCATGGCCCATGTACATGTCATCATAACAGATCCCTGTGGCTCGGGCCACTCACCCAGCTTCAGTTCCAGTGTGTGAATCTTGTTCTCCAGGTAGAGCCGTCCACTGTCCTGCTGCTCTGCGCGTTGCAACAGGTTCCCCACATTGATCAGGCTGCCATTGTGGGACACCAGGCCTTTGTGTTCCACAGGGGCAGCTCCTGGCTTCGCGCTCTTCCCAGAAGGAGGTAACAGGTCCAGGTTTCCTGGAAGGGGCCACGAAGAAGAGTTAAAGGTCGAGTCTCGCGAGGACAAAGCTGCCTGCCCTGCCCTCTTGCACAGAGTGCCGCAGCTCATACCAAAGAGCACCTCCTCGGGAAGCCCGCCATCCGTGCCCTCCGGGCGGCTGTACTGAAGGCTGCGGTACTGGCAGATGTTCTGGGCCACCACCCTGCTGACCAGCTGTTTGGCCTACAGAAAACACACACCCGAACTCTGATGAGAAGGTGCAAGGCTTTGCCCCTGGGATGTGCAAGCAGTTAAAACAAGAGCATGCTGGATCCCCACGGAGGCGAGTGTGTGCCTGTGCACACCGTATCAGGGAGGCCATCTCAGAAAGGACCAAGGAGGCATGAAAGCAGGCACCTGCTCTGCGCTGAGCCGGAGCCCGAGAGTGAGCAGGATCCTTTCCAAGTCTCGCCGGTGCAAGTAGCCACACCAGTTGGCATCGAAGAAGACAAACGCAAGAAGACAGTCCAAAGGGAGCACGGCTGAGGGGTCCAGCTCCTTGGGCTGCAAGAGAAACAAGGATGAACGGGATCTGCACATAGTTCTCTCATTGGCTAAACCGCCCAGGACGTAGCCCTTGGCTGAAAATCAAGCAGCCTGGCTGACATAATCACACCCAGGCGCACTTCCCAGCTGGAGACCTGACCCTGGGCCTTAACCAGAGGCCTATTTGGGGCACTTTCACCCTAAGGGCTGTCATACAGAAGAACCTAGTGTGCTCCTAGACCAGATGCCTCACTCAGATTCACCCCGATGAAGATAATGAAGTGTCCCCTGGATCCTAGGGAAGTGCCGTTCCATGAGCCAAGAACCATACTTTGTGTTTTGCCAATCAACAAATGCACGAAGTCATCTGCTAGAAGTCTCCCTCTCCAACGCCTCGGGCCTTGCTGAGCATCAATGCCAACTGGGTGGGGAAGGGGTGGCGGGGCAGAGCCAGGGTCTCACCATGTCCTGAAGGGAAGAGAACTCCATCTCTGACTGGTTTGAGGCGACCGACCTGACCTCGGAATCCTCCAGCTTGGCCCCTGCTGCAGAAAGCCTGACATGAGCTTGGAGCAGTGACCGCGCGGCCAGACTGGCTCCAGTCCTGACAGGAGAGCACTGGAGCCAGTCGAGGAGCCACCACCGGTGCCCGCGTGCTCCCCTCCTGCACGTACCGAACTCCTCCTCTCCATCGTCCCTCAGCAGCAGCAGCTCTGGGTCGAGGGCCATCTCACAGAGGTCCTCCGACGCCTCGCCCCGGGGCTTTTCTTCCTCCTCTCCCCCAGAAGATGGGGGTTTGGGCAAAAGCCCATCTTCCTTCTAGGGGAAGCAGACCAAGATGAGGAGGAGGGCACCTGTTACCTGTAACTGCTAACTAACAGTGGCTAACACTGAGTGTCGGCCGCGCCCAGGCACCATGTCAAGGGCTCTGTCTGCCACCTCATGTGAATTTCTTTACACGCTCTTCAGAGCAGACCAGGGTGATTTCCAGACACCTGGGATCCCTCTCAGGAGTCCATCTCAGTCCGTAAGAAATTATGGGTACTTGAAAGTACTTAGGCAAGAAAAAGCCCCATGTGCTTTTGAAAGGGTTAAGAAAATACAGCGTTCTGGTTAACCATCGGGTTCCACGCCCCCGTACTCCTCAGAGCATCCTCGTGCACCGAGATCCCCGCGCTGCTGCAGGCGCCAACCCCGCCTCTCTTCCCTTCTCCTAGGCACGCCACTCACTAGCTCTGTGGCCCCACACGAGGGTCCCGTGCCCTGCACCTGAGTACATACAGGGTCTCCAGGTGCATGCAGTGAGTGAGGGGAGCGCTGAGAGGAGACCTGCAAAGCGCTCAGGGCAGCGCCTGGTACCACAGAGCACGCGAGTTCTGTTCAGTGTTACTACGTGTAGCCCCAGTGCCCGAGCAGGGGGCAGAGGTACTCACCGGCGGGGCGTCTGACTCGGCAGCTGTGCCCTCACTCTGTACCTCATCCTTGGACTCCTTGGCCACCTCCTCCTTGACCACTTCTTCCTCCTTGGCCACCTCCTCCTTCTCAGGTTCAGGTGGGGCCACAACCTTTTCAGGAAGGCTCAGCAGCATCTTATAAATCCTATAGCCAAAATCCCTCTGTAGCATCTCCAGAAACAGCTCAGCCAGCACCATCACCTGGTGAAAGAGGCAGCAGAGGTCCATGAACACCAGGAAAAAGCGAATGTTCCAAGCCACACCATACACCCATAAGCCCCTCAGCCTCCCCAGACACCTACACTTACCTCAAAAGAGATCCTTTCTTTTGGCCTCCGGTCCTCCACAATACCATGGAGGGACAAGTTTACACAGCCAGAACGTGCCATGACAGCAGGCTCTAGAGGGGGTGGAGGGGCCTCTGGGAGGTCGGTGTCCATTTCCTGCTGTGCAGTGACCTCCGGGTTCTCTGCGTTCTGTTTAGAGGCGTCTGCTGCTTGCTCTGACGCGTCAGCTGCCTGTTCTGTAGGCTCTGTTTCCTGTGACAAAAGCCAAGAGCTATTGACTACCTGGGCCCAGGCATCAGGGCGCATAGTTCCCCTACTTGTTTGTAAATCTCGGCCTTACCACTGGCACCTCCTGGGCTGCAGGAGCTGCCTCTGCAGCTTTCTGCTGGCACAGGGCCTCCCACTCTTCCAAAGTGGGCATAATGGTCCAGATATCCGGCAGGTAGACCACCACAGTCTGGAGCCGCCTCGGGGGTCCCGGCTGCAGGTACTGAAACTCAGCAAAGCGCCACCTGCTCACAGCCAAAGGAAAATGGAAGTACCGACCCATGACATCTGCAGCAAGTGCTTCAGTTTCTAAACAACATTTAATGAGCACATACTGTGAGCCAAAGTTTGAAAGTTCAAAAATAAAAGATACAAAGCAAGTCCTCGAGAAATGCTTGGTCAATGGGGAGTCACAAGTAAGCGAACATTTACTATCTGAGGTGCAAAGGCAACAAGGAGTACTAAATGTGGTCACATCTGACGAGCCCTGGGGGTCAGCTGGCCTTCGACATACACACCCTGGGTCACGTTCATGATCAAAGTGACCCTTTGTGAGAGCTGAAGGGAGGGATGGTCTGGGACTAGGGAAGATTGGAGCGCTAACAGGACAGAAAGGTGCAGAAGCTTGTCCTGAACAGTCTCGCCAACTCAACTCACAAGAGCTCGGGGCAGCCACTCACCACTTTGTGCAGGCGCTCAAGTCGATGCCAGTCTGCACCTGTGCACAGCGGATGGCCGTGCGGACTAGCACCTGCGGGTCGCCCTTGGGGTCGAGGCCATCCAGGGAAGGAGACCACTCACCCCCAACAAGCACTGCCTCCTCTTCTTTCCGGCCCAGCAAAAACTGCAAAAAGAGATCAGAGAAAAAAAAAAAAAAATTACCCAGGTTTGCCCCTTGGAGGTAACCTGCCAACAC
>NW_006429864.1:4550358-4555944 GCF_000325575.1 Pteropus alecto | reverse complement strand
CGGGGGCGGGGGGGGGGGTTCCCCTCCCATGAACATGAACCAGCCACATAACTTTCTGAAAAATAAGAACGGCCCTGAGCCATGCTGTGCTCCTGGTAAAACAAGACTGATTTCAGCTCTGAAACGCCTTGATTCTGAGTTTGTGCACAGGAGCTGAGCTGCTGAAAATGTGACAAGGACTGGACATTATCAGTGAATGTGTCTTGCCTCCTGGACTCCAGCTCTCACCTTAATCTGCTTCAAAGGGTGTTCTGGAGTCTCCCTTGGCTCAGCCATGTCATCCACAAAAAGCATGCAACAACGATACAATTCCTCCAGTCCCGGGGAGGACAGCAGCAGCACCTGTGCAGGGGTGGCGAGAAGAAGACACTCAAGAACTTTTTCAGCTCCGACAATGGGAGAAAGAGGCAGGACCCTGGCCAACTTACCCTGGAACTGTAAGCAGGGTCACTGTCTGCAGGGATGGGCTCAGCACCACTGTTTGGAGCTGGCTCCTTCTCAGAAGATACCTGGATACGGCTTGGGTGATGGAGGGAAAAAGGCTGGCTCAGAGGGAAGGCTGACAGCCAGCTCAGATGAACAGCCAGAAAATCTGAGGGAACCAGGAGGCTGCGGTAACGGCGCTGGAGTTCTAGGAAGTCGCAGGTGGGGCTGTAAGAAGAAAGCAAAGGAATCCAAAATAAGCAAAAACTAAATTATTTAAAATGTAACCATGAAACACATGAAGGACAAATTATTTTATAATCTGGGAAAAAACTTTCTAAGTAAGAAAACCTCTGGAAAGGAAAAGATGGATCAGATTTGACTACCAAAATGTTAACAACCTCTAATGGCAAAATAAAGTCAAACTGGGAAAGAAAAAAACAAGGAAACATTTGCAATACATGACTAAGAAAAGGTTCACTGTCAAAATAAAAAGAACCCACAAATCATTAACAAAAATTCAGAAGTCTAAGAGAAAAGTGGGAAAAGTGACATCAACAGGTACTTACCAGAAAAAGAAATTTAAAAGCCCATAAAAATATGCTCAATCTCACTTATAATTAAAGAAATGCAAATCAGCATATCACTTTCACCTATCAGCCTGATAAAGATCAGAAAGGTTGATGATGCAGTTGGCAGAGGCCTGGGGAAACGAGCACGTCACGCCCCGGCAGTGAGCACGTAAAGTGATACGGCCTCTCGGAGAGAACGGGCGACATCCGTCAAAGTTTAAAATCAGACACTCTGACCCAACTACTCCATTTCTAGGAAATGATCTCAGTAAAATACTTAGATGTACGTAGAAGGATGTTTATTACAATACTTAGGATAAGATTGAAAATGGTTAAATAAACGATGGTCCATCTAGTCGAATACCCTGTAGTTGCTAAAAAAGGATGCGATCTAATCAGTGTCAATACAGAATAAAATCTAAAACATGGTAAGTGAAAGAGCAAAGTACCAAACAGTATGTACAATAGGCTTAATTGTGTTTTAAAAAACACAGCTGTGCGTGTGGCTACGTGTTAGCATTCATCTTCTGACTTGGTGTGAGAAGGGTCTACACGGACACGCTACATGACTCAGAGACCAGTGTCTTATGAAGAGACTAACCTTGGGAGCCAGGTGGGTCAGCATGGAGGACAAGTGAGGCCCTGCCTGAGCAAGGGAACAGGAACCAGTGACACTGGGAAGAGCAGTGGCAGCCTTCCTTCCCTTCCATCTCGAGGAGGAGATGCCAAGAGGCTGTCCCCTCACCTCGGCTCAGGCTTAAGTGGACTTCGCTTTGGGGCCTATCTAATACAGCAGCTGGAGCACTCATCTACCTCTTAGTCATCAGTTTCCATATGTGAGAAGTAAGCTTGCAAACCAGTGTTCGCATACATGCTGTAGCACTTAAAAATAATGCAGAAGGTCCCTAGAAAACCAGTCCCAGGGTTCCTGTGAGCCACAGTTTCTACCTGAATTATAACTGCTACTAGGTACCTGAATTTTGATTGGCAAGCCTTACTTATAGCCTAGCATAATAATTTCTGGTGATCAAATCATAAAGTTCTATCAGGGCACTTATGTCAGTGGTACTATGCTGGCCAAAATCTGAGATTCTGAAATAAACCTGTCACATTAAAAAACAAAAACAACAACGAAAAGCTCATAATACACACACAAACTCACTCACATAGACTATCTCATTTACCCAAGAAACTGTTACCAGCTGTGAGCCTCGGCCCCCCACCCCAGCCTTGCCACTCACCTATCCACGGTATAGGGAGTAAGATGGACCCGGTAAGGAGGCAGGTCATGCCTTGGTTTCTTAGCACCCCAAGGCTCTCCACCAGCCCGCTGTTTGCGTTTCTTGGAGTCATAGTCATCACTGGAGGTTGATCCATTACCAGAGGGAAGAAACCACAATGTTACTTACAGATTCAATATATACTAGCCTAAAAAGAACTGGAAATGATGTGAATCCCCACCATTAACAAAATGGATGAAAAAGCCATGCTAACAGCCATGTAACAGATTGTTAAAAAAAAAATTAAAATGGATATTTAAATGCTTTTAATAACCATTCATGTTAAACAAAAAGAATAGTATGCAATACTATACATACAGTAGTGCCTCAAATGTGCAAAGAAAGCTTTAAAAGACTGAAAAGAAATAAAATATTAATGGTGGTTGCCTCTGATAAAGCTTATGAATAAATTTTTAATACTTCTATACTACAAAATATAGTTAACACATAATTTTTTTTTTTGAAATGAGCAAAAACGAATGTAACTGATTTTTTTTTTAATAAGGGACACATATATAGTACCAAGCTAAAGGTTCTATAAAGAAAGTTTTATTAAGAGAGACAGTTCTTGTAACAAACCCTTAGTACACATTAAACTCATAAAAATACTCAAACTCTTTGATCCAATAATTCCACTCTGGAAAATTTATCCCAAATAAGTGAGTTCAAAAAGAAAAAGTGTGTGTCTATGGCCATGCCACCCTGAACGTGCCCGATCTCATCTGATCTCGGAAGCTAAGCAGGGTCGTGCCTGGTTAGTACTTGGATAGGAGAGCACCTAGGAATACCAGGTACTGTAGGCAAAAAAAAATAAAAAATATACATATAAAAATAAAAAGTATACATAGTGGAAAAAATTTAAGATGAAAGAAAACCACATTCATATCCAACAATATCCAAATTTTTATAGTAAATAAAATGATGCAGCTATTAAAACAATCATAATTATGCTGCCATATGGAAAAATTTTAATAAGAATGTATGAAGATAACGAACACTAATTAAAATTATAAAAAGTATGAATAGATAACATGGGAGAAAAGTGAATAAGTCATTTTTCTCTTCAAAATTATTTTCTAAAAGTCTTTAAGAATGATTACCCTTAAAGGAGAGGGAATGTACATTTTTATAGTTTTTAACTTTAATAGCATGCACTACTCTATACATTTTTGTAGTAACTCACTTATAGTACCACTATGTTGAGTACAATAAGTAAAAATAGGAGAGAAAAAAACTTTAGACCATTATGAAATGCCAAATCAATAAGTGGGAAACCCCCATGTCTCATGAGGGCAATAAAATCAACTGTCAACTTCATGCCGTGGTAATCGAGTGGATTAAATTTACCAGGTCTCTGCTCTTTCCTTTTAGACCTACCTGGGTTATTTCCCTAATCATTACATTGAGTTACTAAGTAGATTATATTTCACACAAAATAGTTCTTCTTTTCTCTTATATCTGCCTGGTAATTTCCCTGTTCATTAGCATCTCTATCTAAAAGCTGCCTTTTAATCTTGCTTTTGTGGGGTATCGGTGCTTCCATGTTTCTTATAGAACTGTTCCCAAGTCCTTTTGACAACTCTCTTCAGCTCACCCATGACTGAAGTGAACTCTTCAGTAAATGCTGTCAATCTCTAGTTAACCTGAATGTTCCACTGAAACCTGTGAATCCAACGGTCTCTCCTTACAATGACTTGTCAGGAACAGGTTACAAGGCAGTACCAGTGGCAGGCATCTCAGTCATCTCAGCAGGAGACATTGATCCCTGCGCCCCAAAGCTTGACATTCAAATGAAAATCTGGCTTCCAGCCAAAATGCTAATGTGACTGATTCCTTTAAAAGCCATTGTGACCCCCAGTGACCTAATTCCTGCTACCCGCTTTCCTGCTCTGCAGATTCTCTACTGACTTACGCTAACATGTTCCTCCCGACGGTAATGTCTCCTTCCTCTAGAAGCCATGACGAAACTGAAGCATTACAGCCAAAGTCAAATAACATACGCCTTGCTCAGGGCTTGACATATCCAGGACAATCAAATGCAACTGACTTTACAGAAAAGCTGAACCTGAACCAAAGCAGAAAGTTCACAGCAGTCACAGATTTCCATCCAAGCTACATAGTCCCAGAGAGTACTTGTGATTTTTTAATGAAAACTTTAGTAACCTTACAGACTGTGAAAGGTGGGAAGTCCTTGGAAACTGAAGACCAGGAAGATGTACTGGACGAGAGGTGTGGGTGTATGCAAAATATATACCAGTGACTTGAAAAGGGGGCAATGTGTTTCAAAGTAGTGGAGCCTGTGGAAAACAATCCTAGACAATCAAAGCGTCCCACTAATTAGAATTCACAATGACCTATTCAAAGGGAACACCAGCTTCAGCACAGAGACCTGCCATATTACTTTGCCTGAACTTTCTGAGTTACTCCATGAACCGTTTAAGTGTTCACCTTAGACGGCATTCTCACCCCTGACCATGTAATAATCTACTAGCACCTGGGAACAAGGGTTGCTGACCATGGAATAATCTACTAACATCTAGGAACAGGGGTGGCTTTCTTCTCAGTACAGTTCTGGAGTGATGGAAATGTTCTGTATCTTAATAGGAGTAAGAGTTACATGGCATTTTCCATTTATCAAAACTATCCAGTTAAGATTTGTATAGTTCAACCTACATAAATTTTACCTTAAAAAAATTTTTTTTTACCCTAAAAAAAATCAAGTACAAAGCAGGTAGTAGATAGAAGTAGAGATGAAAACAGCAGATGTTGATACTTGAAGCTGGGTGATAGGCATATAAGGGTTCATCATCCTTTTGTTTACTTTGTTTATACTTAAAATATTACATGATAAAATGTTAAAATAAAACCAACAAAACTAGAACAAGCCTTAAGCAAACTAGTCTAGAGCTTAACTCCTAGGGGTACAGGCAAAACCTTTTAGGGAGGGTAAGGCAGAATAAGGAACATGTGAGCCAGAGAGAACAGGCAGCATGCTCCTGGCAGTCGCCAGCACACACAGATGATACAGGATGGCCCAGGAGGCCCTGAAGGCCCAAAGCCACCATGTCTGCTCCACGCAAGGCCAAGAAGCTGCATGTCCAAAGCACGAGCCTGGACTTTTGGGCAGAGTGCAATGTACACATTCTAACCCCACACTGATACATACAATGTATATAAAGGAACATGTTTTATACTAGCGATTAACACACGTACTAGAAAATTACTTTTCTTGGATGATTACTATTTTCTTGGAAGTTTTCATTCTTAGTATCTCAATCTTAGGGATTAGAAATAGAAGGGAAAATTATGTA
>NW_006429864.1:4549837-4550304 GCF_000325575.1 Pteropus alecto | reverse complement strand
GTTTATAAAGCCCCAGTATTTGTATATACCTCACAATGCGTCTGCCCATTTCAGGGTAAAGGGACTAAGATCTTGCTGCAGAAAGAGAATGTCAGCGTCAACAGGTAACAAAGAAAACGACACTGCTCTGAGAGGCACATAAATAAAACATTTTTCCTGGGTGAACACCCTCTTACCTTCGTCCCTGATCCAATCTGCCGTGAGGACCCCGAGCGGGAAATCTGTTCAGGTGGCTCAAATGAAGTGTGTGGGATGTTTGGAAGAGACTCAGAGCTGCAGAGAGAAAATGGCTGGTGATTCAAAAACCCTAAATATCTGTCCAACTTCTCTGTCCCTTCCTTCCAGTGCAAAGAAGTACCCACTTCTATTCATAGAGCAGCAAGCTGACTGTTTTAAGTCCGCTCATCCAGAGTATCCCGTAAAGCAACACTCCAACATCCATGACAATGGTACTCACTTCTGAGGAA
>NW_006429864.1:4543717-4549777 GCF_000325575.1 Pteropus alecto | reverse complement strand
GGAATCCGGTGAGGCTGAAAGATCAGTTGGGGCTGAGCTCCCAGAATCCCTTGCTTCTGGCCCAGGGCTGCCACATGTAGAAGGGGAGGTGCTGGGGACTTCAGTAGGGGCTGCAGGACAGTAACCAGGAAATTCAGGGAATCCCATGGTTGATGTGCTCACTACCTTGGACAGATACAGCCCCGCCCTCTCAACAAAAGGAAGGTTCTTGCCCAGCTTTCAGAACACAGGGGCTTCCCTCCTTCCCCTTTCCAATGCACATGCGAAGGAGAAATAAATACCTGGTTGGAGAGCGTTTGCACCTTGACAGCATTCCAAGGCACTGCCTGGCCTGGGTTGTATGCAGCCTTCACCAGCACCTTCTCACCCAGCTGGGGCAGCCGGCCCTTCACCACACTGCCAGCGCACAAGCCAGGAGGCCCAGTCAGGAGAAAAACCCTGGCCAAGCCACCCTGACTGCCCTATGAGGCCCTTCCCATCAAAATTTCTCAAACCTTGCATAAAAACAGCAAAGCAATGCTTCAGAGGGGCCCCACAAGCATGGTGACAACTGAACCCAATAAGCATTTTCAAGAGACCAGCCTCAAACCTACCTTAGCTGAAAAAAGACCTCTTCATCCACCACCCCAAAGTAGTCGTGCAAGCTGGTAACAATGCCAGTGAAGACCCGCTGCTTCTCCCCACCCTATAAGAGAAGAGTACAGTTTAAAACAGGGAGAATTTGTCCATGCTTTGCCATTAGTATGTCATCTCTATTGCCCACCCGGCCCCACCCCGGCTCAATCAGAGATCGAAATTCACAGGTAAGGAAGCATACATGTTTAGCAGACATAATCTATTTGCGGTGGTGGTGGAGGAATCATGCTGACTCTTGCATCACAAGCTTCTTCTAGGATTTCCAGTTCTTCTTAATTCCAAGAAGCACCCTAAAGATTTCCCTAGAGCCAGAACTCAAGACTCCCCAGTTAGAGGTGTCTAGTTACCTCTATACTGGCCCAAGACAGGCATGTCAGGAATGACAAACAGTGTGATGTAAGAATAAAAACATCAGGCGTCTATGCATGCAGGGCAAGTCCCAAGGGCTGAAACTCGCTAGAAAGGATGCCCAACCTACCTGAAGGTGCCTGGCATTTTGGGACAGGTCTGTGGCCACAGGAGGAGTAAGCAAACCAGGAGGAGGGCCCAAAAGAGATGTTGAAGCTGCGCCTATGGGGACACAGAAGCAATCTCCAGGAACGGCACCTACCATCTTAAGCGCTAGAGTCAACTAGAGGATATGGCAAATACAAAGGACAATGTGGCTCCAGGCAATGCCTCTCCAGGGTTTCAATAGCATCTGCTGTGGTCATCTCCTATTTTCCTAGCAACATCGGCAGTAAATTGCACTCCACCAGGGAAACCCCAAAAGCCATATATTTAAAGACTTAATTCCAAAGCACATACTTCCTGGTATGAGCCCAGGTGGGTGATCACCTGAGAAGTTGCGTCCCCCTGGAAGTGGGTTGATTCGCTGGCGCTTAAACTGGGACATTGGGAATGCTGTCCTCTTTCAGAGTCTTGGGAAAAAACCTTCAATCAGAAAAGAAATAAATTAACAGCTCATAGAGGAATTTCCATCAATCCCCAAAAAAGGAAATAAGGCCCTTAAGGAAAGTGGGGAGAGTGGCACTGAGAATGAAGAGAGGTGACAGATGAAAGGAGTATAAAGAGTAGCAGAAAATGAAGAAATTACACTGTTCTAGTTTGCCCTCACAATAACCTAGTGTTGGGTGATGCTGCCATGCTATTTTAAAGAAAAGGAAACTGAAGCTCAGAGATTAAGAGACTTGCCTGAGGCCACATAACCAGTTAGCGACAAAACTAGGACTCACACCCAGGTCTCCCGATAACTTAGCGCTCTTTTCACTATGCCACGCCACCCCCAGAAGGTTGGAGGGTTGGAAAGAGCCCCGGAGACATTCATTCATTCAAATACATCCGCCAAAATGTCCACTCGAGGCCCGGAAAAATGGAGGAGGCTGCTGCCGGAGAGGAGATCGTGTGGTCCCTCTCCCCGGAAGCCCGGCCCGTTGTCCCCAGGCCGGGCTGATGGGAAGGTAGATGTGTGGCCCGGCCCACAGCGAATCGGGGTGCGCGACCGCCCTCCCGCTCTCGAGTTCCCCGGCCCTTCGCTCTCGCCTCAGCGGCCAGCGGCACCGAGTCTCCCAGGCCTGGCCGTGGCCAGGCCACCGTGGGAGGACTGAGGCGCGCGGTTTCTCCTCCTCCCGCCCGCCCCCAGGGCCGAGGCCGTTGCCAGGGAGACAGGACTTGCAGTGTGAGGGGGCTCGGCCCCTTCCGCGCCCCGTGCATCTTCGCTGCCCGGCCCTCCCAACTCCTCTGTCGGGGCAGGAGCAAAGGAGCAGGGTGGCGGCGGGAGGCCCCCCAACCCACCTGCGGGCCAGGGCCGCGACACCGGGGGGACAAAGACACCCGGAACCACCACAGCCGCTGCTGCTGCCGCCACCGGAAGCGCCTCTCCGGAAGCGCGACCACTGGTCGGAAGCTGCCACTATCCCGGATATGGTCCCTCCCTCCGCTCCACCGACCTCTCCCTTCCCCCACGCCGGCCTGCCATCCCGCTCCTGCTGGGGAGCGGAAGTGCACTTTCCCCGATCGGATGCGCATTAGGAAGCCGCGCCTCGGTTGTGTCCTCGCTTAAGTGTCCCATTAGAAAAATAGGCTTCAGAGAATTAGTTCCTGGTCCAAAGACAACTGGAAGTGGACCCCAAACATAAGGAAGCACTTACCACCCGCCCCTTGCCTCATCTGGCAGACCCCAAGACTGCAGTCACAAGAGAACCAAACCCTCCTGACCGGGAGGAGGTCGGATGCCTGATCAGTGGCCATGTCTGACTCAAGCCAAAGAACCCATCCCCAGCCCAGCCGAGCCCGTCCACTGAGGGCACCCCACACACACACCTCCCGTCCTCTGGGTACCTGCACACTAAGCTTTTCCCCTTTCTCAATTAACAAAGAGCCAGGAATATAACAGGCTGTAGTAAAATAAACCACCACAGTATTTAGGTGTACATTTGCAAAGAGTTCTTATGGACTTTTCTTTCAGTCCTCACAATGACGCTTGTCGGGGGTAAGCAGGGCAGGAATTAGTGCCCTAATTTTCAGATACAAAACATGAGAGATCCCAGTGAAATGATTTGCTCAAAGTCTTGCAGCTGATCACCGGCCATTTCGGTCCCCATTAGCAATCCCAGTCTCCCTTCATCCTCTGACCTTCCCTCCAGTCTAGCCTCCCTCCAACGCCCCTACCCTGCACTTTTCATTTAACATTCACAAAACACTTTGAGACAGTTTAATCTCATTTTATCTATTTTAACAAGCCTGTGAGGTAGGTAAGGCAGGCATCATTATACCATTTGGAAATTAAGTGGGAAGGTATGGCTCAGACAAGTTAAGGGATTTTGTCAATGTCTAAAAGCTAGTTTGGGCCTCTGGTTTCACCTCTGACATGTAAAGGCTAGTAGGGCGCAAGCAGCTAAGAAAAGACCTTGAAGGTTACTCCACTATTCCCCAAGTTTTCCCTAACTCTTCCATTCCTTGTGCAGTCTTCAGAGGCTCTGCTCCAAGGGATGATTCAAAGCAGAAGTGGCCAAGATGGTGCCCTTTCTCTGTCCTGGGGCTACCGGTGTAGGTACAAGGAGGAAAGCAGGACTCCAGATCAGCAACTGTCCTCTGAGGAATGAAGGTCAGTTCCATTCTTCTGCAATTACCTCATCCAGAAGACCAACCCTCTGAGTATGTGATTCAGGAGAAATGGTTGGATACAGCTAGTTCACAACAGCGACAGTCTCACAGAAATATATATATATCATTTTGTACATATTCACATCGGCAACATGCCGAGCCCCAGCAGATCACCATGCCAAACACGCTCCACGGATGCTTGATAAATAAGTTAGTTCACATTGTGTAAGCCCAGGAATTTCTGGCTGCCAGGTGGGTGCCCGGGAGCTGCCATACTTTGGAGCTTCTCAGGACACCAGGGCTCTGCTGCCAGCCTGCTCAAAGGAGAAAGACTCAGCCCTCGCCTCAGAGAGAAGAGCAAGTGTTGGCAGCTTTTCCTGGCAGTGCCCAGAAACAGCAACAAGGCAAAGGGTGAGGAAGAAGACTTCACTGCACACCCCTCCACCCAGGGTCACGTCCCTGTACCAGGAGGTCTCAGCAGACAGACAGGTTTTTTGCTCGTTGCTTCTTCACCACTAATGATGGCATAAAGGTCTTCTGGAGGGGGCGACATGGAGATCTTTCAGGGAGGTCCCTCGACTCAATCCTGTGGAAAAGGAAAGTGGCCTTAGGCTAGGAGGAGGAAACAAAGGCAACAATCACCTCAAAATGGATTGAGCATAGCTTATCCGCTGTGGGGAGCCTGGGAATAGTGATCGACAGGGCGCTTATTCCCCCTTGAGAATTATTCAGCAAAACCCCCCGTCATCCACTGTGGAATCCTTCATCTGCGCCCCTACCTTGCTTGCCCTGCAAACCTAGGAAGGTGGCCTAAGTTTCAGCTTTGAGGGGTGTGGGCTTGCTGGGCTGGCATAAGGATGTTTCCCATATCTTGGTCCTGGTTCTGCCACTGACTCATCATGTGGCCTCAAGAAAGTGTCTTCCCTCCCCAGTCCGGTGCCCAGCCTCATCCAAAATGGGGAGCTTTAACTACTTTCCGTTTTTTCCAGCACCCTCTCCCAGACTGTCTCTGTCACTCAGAGTCCACAGGGACAAAGAGAACAACTGGCAGTACAAGCTCAGCATCCTGCTTCATCAGGCTCCTCCCTCTGCCCTAACCTGGGCTGGGCCACAGGACTCACCTGGGGGCAGGGCCATCAGGAGGGGCAGGGGGCTCAGGGTGTCGAGGGCTCTTCCAGCGGATCCGGTTGAGCAGGATCTTGACCTTGTTCCAGTGGGAGAGATCCCGCTGAGCAGAGGGCGAGGGGGTCACCACACACAGCCCTACCTCATTACATACCCACAAGCAGCTGTCACCACAGCCCGGAGAAGTCACTTGCTCCATACAGGAATTCTCTCATCTTTCCAGAGTTTCTAGCCTTTAGGGTATCCACCCATGCCAACCCCTCCCACCATTAGCCCCATCCTATCTGCCCCACACACACCCATCACCTACCTTGTGACCCTGGGAGGATCGAAAGGCGTGAGCTGGCTCTGCTGGGGCCTCTGAGAGCCTGGGAGGGTTGGCACTGGGCAAGCCCACCTTTGGGAGTGAAGCTCCTTTTGCCCCTTTAGAGAGAGAATCAGGTTACCCAAGGCCAGGAACAGGAACACACTCACCAAGCCCCAGGGCTCAGGGGATCTCCCTGTGGGGTCCCCAGGCAGGCAGGACACAGAGGGAGACACGATTGCCCCTCACCTGTCTCCTCTGTCTGGCTGAGCAGTTCCCATGGCCTGTGCACCTCACTGCCTGGGGCATGGGAGGATGGATGTGAAGGCGCCAGGGCCGACTCCAACTCCGACTCCAACTTCTCCTCCTCCTCTTCCTCTACAGGGTCCTGCGCACAGAAGAGATGGGCGCTCAGGGCCTGACTGGCGGCCTAGGCTGTTCCGAAGGAAGACTCCTCGGCCTCCCCCATTCGCCCGTCCACCCGCTGGCCTGACCACCCCTCGGATCACTCACTCCCAGAGGCCTCTGGGTCTGCAGCTGCAGGTGGAGCTGCTGCAGCCTCGCCATCTGCTCCAACACCAGGCACAGATGTTCCAGGTAGCGAAGACCCTGCCCTGGGAGGCAGGCCCAGGCTTCAGGCTCCAAGCCCCCCACCTGTGGGACAGAACCAGGTAGGGGAGACTTGAACTCAACCAGACTCCCACCCTAGGTGGCCAGCAGGTGAGAGCAAAATAGGCAGGGAGGAGAAGATCACGCCCCCAGCTGGCCTCTCAATGCCCAGCCAGCCATGGTGCCGGGCAGACCCCCGACCTGCCCACCTCCACACAGCTGGGAGTGGGGTGAGGCAAGAAGCTGTGACACAACTCATCAAGTAGGGTCAAATGACCCAC
>NW_006429864.1:4540672-4543586 GCF_000325575.1 Pteropus alecto | reverse complement strand
TGCTTCTTCCACCCCTGCCTTCATGGCCTCCTGGTCCCCTGCTCCGAAAAGGGGCATTTCACACCCAGGCTTGCTTGGCGGCCTTAGGGAGCGGTGATGTTGTGACAAGCAGGCAGGGGAAGTCGGGAGCTGGCGGGACCTCTCCAACACCTGCTCCAGCTTACTGCTGGCCAGGAGGCGGCCTAGGTGGGCAGGAGGCTCCATGGGCAGGGCCAGGGGCTCAGGGCTCACCACAGGCTCAAAGTCCAGAGGCTCCTGAGAAGGGCCCGGTGAGGTGGCCGGAGAGCTGTCTCCAACAGCCATCTCCACTCCTGAGTCCTGGGAGGCCAGTTTGAGAAGCCGCACCTGCCTCCGGAAACCTCTCAGCTTGCCATCCCTCTTCCAGGAGTCCAGTGAGCACCCTTGAGCGGTGTCCGGGATCCGTCTGTAGGTGCTGGTGATTCCAGGCACTACACAACCGCGTGCCAGTTCCTCACCAGCCTGATCTACAAGGAGAGTCAGTATCAGGCTGGGAAAGCTGCCCCCACCACCCCCAGCATTCCTGGCAGCTGAAAGCATTCCCCAGGGAGGAGTATCCTGGGCCAGAGGTGAAGGGAGGAGCCTGGACAGCCGCAGCCCCTCCCTGATCTCTCTCCAGTCGCACCTGAGGGATGTTCAGATGAGGTTCCTTTACCACAGTAATTGTTAGTGATCACAACCCATAGGGGCTGTGTGGCAGGAAAGGACTTGCAGGTCACATTCATCAGCTCCTGGAATGGCCTATTTTCCTTGAGGGGGCGGGCGCTCTCTTCCTGGGATCCCTTTGCACTCCAGTCCCTAGGATCTGCCTAAGACCTCCACGTCATAAGTAGGAGCCACAGCCTCTTCTACCACTCCCCAAAAGAGAATATGACTGTGCGCCTCTTTCAGGGAGAGGAGGAAGGGCAAAAAGAGGGAAGCCTGGGTCCGAACTGGTATCAGGGTGTTAGATGAAGTCTCTCCTGGAGCTCCTGGGGGTGGGGAATGAAAAACAACGATAGCTATGCCATTTGGGGCTTTTGTTCTTTTGAGTGAGCAATAGTGACGATCTTGTGGAGCGTTGAAAAGTAAAAAAAACCTAAACGGTAGAAAAAGAACTAGGTGGGTAGGAGGAGATGCAGCGCTGTTCCCCACTGTCACCTCGTGCCAGGCCCTCCCGCCATCTGGGTGCCCCAGTTGTAATGATGTAGAAACTGAGGCTGGAGAGGGTGGAGGGCTGCCCACTTCGCCCAGCCGGCCACGCGGGGGGCCAGATGCCAAGCCAGGCCCCCTGGGCGAGGAAATGGGCCAGGAAGTCCACCCCTGCGCGCCGCCGCTGCCGCCGCCGAGGGGTCTTCGGAACGGCCGGCTGGGGCAGGGACCGGCAGAGAAGGGCCCAGGTCCGGAACTAGAGGGAAGTGGACCCGGGAAAAGTAGGATGGAGGCGGCGGCGGTTCAACACCCAAACCCAGAGCGTCTCTATGAGCGAGACGCAGTCACTCGACTCTTCCAAAGGGAGGCCGCGAGGCGGGCGCGGCGAGGTTGGGTGCCCGGGAGAGTGTGCGTGTGTGGGGACCCCTGGGCGCGGCCGCCGGACACTCCCTGCGCGCGGACAGGGAGACGGCGCGGGCGGAGGGGCGCAGGTGGGAGGTGGGAGAGGGCTGGGCCGGGCCGGGCTGCCCCCCAGTGCCGGCTAGGCGGGGAAAAGGGTCCCCGGCGCTGCCCTTCGGACCCCGATCCGACGTTCTTCCCGCCCGGACGCCCAGCGCTCGGGACCCCTGGGCGCGGCCGCCGGACACTCCCTGCGCGCGGACAGGGAGACGGCGCGGGCGGAGGGGCGCAGGTGGGAGGTGGGAGAGGGCTGCGCCGGGCCGGGCTGCCCCCCAGTGCCGGCTAGGCGGGGAAAAGGGTCCCCGGCGCTGCCCTTCGGACCCCGATCCGACGTTCTTCCCGCCCGGACGCCCAGCGCTCCCTCCCGCGCCCGTAAGCTTGGCCCTCCTCCCGGGGTCGCCGTCTGGCGCGGGATCACCCCGCCCCCGGCACGCGGGTCGAGTCTGCCTTCCTGCCGCCCAGATGAAGCCCGCGGGCGGGGGCTGGACCGGAGCGCGGAAGGAAACGGAGCCCCACGTGCTGGCCGTGGGAAGGACGCTGACCAGGACGCGGCCGTCCCTGCTCGCCCGGCTGGGTGCCTGGGGCAAGTCGCTCCGCCACTAAGAAACTTGGCGCGATAAAAGAGGGGAAAGATTTCCTTCCGCCCAGAAGGAAATCCTTTCTAACAGCTGCAGAGCGCCTGGTGTCCCATGGTCTTCCTCAGACGGGTACCCTGAAACTAAGGGCTGGGTGGGACTTAAGGACTGGGGAAGAAGTGAGCCTGGGCGACAGGCGGGGAGGCTGGAGGAGGATCAGTGTAAGCGCTGACCTGTCCCCACGCCAGCCCTCTGTCGGCCCATGAGAGTCCATCCGCCACACCGCCCCCGCCATCCCACTCTGAAGGGGGCCTGGGAGCCCCGACAGCCGCTAAAGGTGAGACAGACGAGCTGGTGGCCTCTAAGGAAACCTCATTTCCCGAGGAAGGTGACCAGCAGGACCCCAGATCCCCTGGAAGCAGATAAGGGAGCCTTGGACGAGCAAAACCGTGCCTGAGCCATTCGGAGGAAATGTCTGTTCACTGGGAGGTAACAGATGTCTGCCCATCCTTTCTGCTCCTTCCTGCCCTTCCTCAAACACCTTACACTGGACCCTTCATCAGAGAACTACAAACTGTGAGATTCTAACTTTATAAGATGGGGAGATTGAGGCCTACAGCTCAGTCCTCGGAAGGAGAAATGAGAGCCAAGTGCCTGAATTACCAGCCATCTAGTAACATCTTGATTTTCATGCCAAGCCCTTCCCCACTAGCCAGGGGTCCTCTGGGTTG
>NW_006429864.1:4540396-4540648 GCF_000325575.1 Pteropus alecto | reverse complement strand
CCCCCCCCCCACCCCCCACCCTCGGCCCCCATTCCTTTCCCAGATACAGAGAGGGAAACAGAATGCTGGGCCTGGCAGGAATAGTATTATGCAAGTCCAACAAGATGTGTGGTACCGAACTCCCCAGGCCCCAGGCTGTGCCAGACACCATCCTAGCCCTCCCTGGGTAGGAGGGCTGGTAAGTCATATGGCTTCCCCTGTGCTAAGTAAAAGGGTAGGGAGGAGAAGGGAGGAGACTTTTGCCAGATCTTC
>NW_006429864.1:4519372-4540278 GCF_000325575.1 Pteropus alecto | reverse complement strand
CACAAGGCTTTGTGTAGCCTCAGAAGATCCCCCCCCACACACACACACACCAATGCACACTCCTCTCCAGGCCATGCTCCTCCCGTGCAGATACGCCAGAGCCTACATGGTGATCAAGATACTTCCTGGAGGGGCACACACTTCCCATCTGACTTCTGTAGCCCCGACTGGCAGCCCCATGTCCAGAGCTGGGCCAGGCCTTCACCTCCCAGAGGGCTTTGTGGGCCCACATGACCACCTCTTCAGTCTCCACCACCCCGACTACTGCAAGAAGAGAATCATCTCCCACTGAGTGATGCTTAAAGGAGTGGGAGGGGCAGCACAGCCACCCCATCCCTGTCCACCTGAGGGGTGAGCAGCTATGGTGAATTCTTATGACGTATGGTACCCCGATCAGAGTCGTCCCTCAAGGTGAAGCCAGGGGTGCCCAGCTGCTCCACCACCTCTGTGGGGAAGTCCCAGCTTCAGGAAGTGCATCTCCTGAAAGCTCAGCACTGAGCTAGGCCCTGTGGGACCAGGGCAAAGCCAAGAGCCTGGGGATAGCTCCTGCCAGACCAGAGATGGCTGGGAGCCATGGTGACCTTTGTGGCCTAGAAGGCTGTCTCTGGAAATGGAGGGGTAAGAGCACCCCCACCCCTGGGCAGGCCAACAGCCCTTGGCCCCTTCCCATTAGCAGTTAGGAGTCCTTAGGCCAGTTGCTCATCTTCCCCATCCTCAGTTTCTTCATCTTATAGACGAGGATGATAACAGTACTTACCTCAGTACCTACCCAATTGTGAGGATTAGAGTTAAAAAGCACTTAAAACATCCCTGGCACTTTAGAATTATCTAGCAGTGGAACTTTGGGATGGTCACTTTCTCATCTGTAACTGAAGGGGACTATACGAGCTGCTCTCTTGGGCCACTTCTAACTCAAATCTGTCATCATTTCTGAAGTTATTCTCCCAAATACAGAAGAAAAGTGAACAGGGCACTGCACTAGACAAATTGCAGTTGCATAATTGGGCTGGTCTCCCTCCCCCCATGTCCGGGTCAAAGGGCGTAGGGTTGAGGTCAAAGATGGCCCCAGCCTTCTCTGCTGACAAACGGGTTTAGCTAATAACTCCATCTTCCAAAGACGTTCATTCCCATGCTCGGACTGGCCGTGTGGCTGCAGAGAGCTCTCGAGCTGAATCCCTTGGGGCCCCTGGGAGGAGAGTTGGCTGCCACAACTTTAAGAGGTGGAATTTTGCTTAAACCCATCGAGCTTTCAAAAGGTGCTCAACAATTCATAATTATGAAATGGGCATGCCCATTTCATAAGAGTCTCCACTCCTGAGAAGATGCTAGCCCAGCAAGGTATGTTTAAGGCAGGGATCTCACCTGCCTTAATAATATTATTAATATTCTGACCTACCCTTTCCAACTCGTCATTTCCTTTCTTAAAATTTTCAGTGTCCCCAGAGTCTCAAGGTGAAGTTCAAACCATTTCTCCGAGCATTCAAGGCTCCCATCTCTCTTTAAAATGGTATCCCTTTCAGCCACTGCCCTGCACTGAGCATTCCACTTGCACTCGCCCCCATCACTCAAGATTTCTCTCCTTTACCGGCCCAGGTCCAGTTCATCCTTTCACACAGATGGCCCCTGAACTGAACTCACAGGACGTGCCTATGTGTTCCTCATTAGCTCTTGAGCCGTCACTGCCATGTAGCATTATTTCATTCATGCTGGCTCAGTCACTGCCACTTGACTCTTATCTTCAGGAAAGGAAGAAAAATGCTAGGTCTGTCTGTATTACCACTGTGCCAGATCCCAAGTGTTCCCAGCGGGGTGAATTCCACTTTCCCGAGCGTCCTCCCCTGCTATGGGCTACACCCGACACGAGGTGGCGCCAAGGAAGCTCTCCCATTTCACTCCAGACGTTCTGTCTGGCCCGACTTGTTCCTGAGGCACAAAAAGGCCTTGATCTTTTCTACGAAAATAAAGGCAGCCATCCAGGCAAAGGGTGAGACAATGGTATCAAGGTGTAAATGATATCAACAGGTGCCTGAGGAGGCAACACAGTCTCCACCAAGATTCCTTCCAAAATGAGCCAGATAGTATAAAGTACCTACTGAAGCCCCCAGCTTTGATCTTTTCTGTGAAAATAAAGCTGAGGCTGCCACCCATCCCTCAGGCCGACTGGGGGGCAGGGTGAGTCTGGTGAGCAGCACCTATGCACCTTTCTGAAAGGTCCTCTGGGATTAGGATGGGGAGAGGATCAAGCCGAAAATCTGGCAAGGAACCACAGCCGCCTGCCTTGACTCACGCGTACTCCCAAGGCAGGCACCTAGCACAGGCCTGACTCACTGAGGTGAGCCCTTCAGTGGGTGGCGGTCCCTTGGAGTGGGGGCTCTGCTGGGTTGTGCCCCTCCAGGCAAGGCTGACCTGCAGCCCTGCCTCAGGTGACTTCTGATTCTCTTTCTCAGCTGGGTACAGGCAGCCTGGTGGAGCGCAGGAGGTACTCTGGGGGTTGCCCTTCTTCTGCCCACCCCCTGAGTGAGTCAGCAGGGCTGGCAGAATCCACACCATGTAGAGTGAGCGGCACAGAGAGCTCCAGTGCAGCCAGTGCTGGCAGACCAGGAGACCGTCACTGAGATGGGCCTGGGGCCGCCTCCTATGTCTCTGCTGCCCACCCTCCAGCATCCCTTCCGCACCCCAGGTTCTCAGTGAGAAACTTACTCCTCTAAAGTACCAAGGACCATCCCAGTAAAACTGGCATCTTTACAAAGGGGTCCCAGAAGAGCAGGCCAAAAGAAGCAGCCTCTTCACTAGGGGCGTCACGTGGTTAGGCAGCTGATATGGGGGAGGGCGTGGCAACGGGGTATAGAGGGAATAAGAGGGGAAAACATAAATAAAGCCTCTCCATCCAGTAGTAGGGAGAACCTCATCCCCAGGGCCCTGGGCCAGGAAAGGACAGGGAAGAGGGCCAGCTATTTTATTTTCTTTGTATGTCTGTGTGTATATATACATGTTTATCAAGTTCACACGTTGGAAACTTTACACAGTGAATACCTTTAGCCTCTGGGCCGCCCCTATCCTTCTAGATGCTAATCCCCATGACCCAGCCTGCTTAACCCCTATTGCACAAAGATGTCCAATGCAGAGCCCACCTCAGACTTTGGTGCAGAACCTGTCCTGCGGGGGGAAGCAAGAGCATCTAGCAAAAACCCGGGAAGGTGAGGCTGCCCTCACCCACACCCCAAGACAGGCCCCAGCCTCTGGCCACATCCAGCCTGAAGGAAGGGGCCCTACCACCCACCGTCACCCTTCTATGCCAACTTGCCATCGGCATGGCCCAGGCGCAGAGGTTCCCAGGGCGGGGCGAGAGCGCAGCAGGTGCTCAGGCCTGGGCGTTGAGGGTGGGGGGCGCTGAGTAGCGCTGGCGGGCGTGCTTCTCACAGTACAGCTCATCCCCCACCCAAAAGTGTCCGCGCATCTTCAGGTTCAGCCCGCAGTCGGCACAGGTGTAGCAGCCTGGGTGGCGGTACCGCCCCTCCTGGATGCGCACAGCCTGGTTCCTGCAGATGGAGGCAGGAGAGCCATTAGCCTGGGGGTGGGGAACTGGGGCACTAGGCCTGATCCCCCATTCCCATTTCCCTAGAGCCCAGAGGCCGGACCTGAGAAGATCCCCAAATCTCAGACTCTTGACTCCCCGAGCCTGCTCTCAGAAATCTTACTTCAACAACTGACCGGCCCCCACCCCCAGAACCCCTAATCCAAAAAAAGTCATTCCTGCCCCACAAAGGGCAGATAAACCCCATCTCAAATCTTCTGGATTATTAATGGAACAGTGGTCTTCAAAGTGTGGTCCCAAGCACCAGGACCAGCAGCATCACGCCAACTGAGGATAAGCTAGAAATGTAAAATCTGGGGCCAGGGACCTCCTGAAGAGCAAACTCTGGAGGTGTGGCCCAGGAATGAGCTAACAAGCCTGGAGCTGCTGCTGCTGACACTTCCCCGCTGTGGAAGCAGCAGGTAGGGGGAGTACCCCATTCCGCAAAGGAAATGCTAAGGCCCAGGAGGTTAAGGGATTTGCCTAGTGAGTCATCTGACCCTCCGCACTGTGCACATAAGAACTTTTTCCGGTGGGGGGGGCTGCCTTTCAACAATTTTCCAGAGAATGTGGCCACCTTATAATGCCACCCACGGAGAAAAAAAAAAAAAGAACCTATCTCTGGAAAATTTATCCTGTTCCAGAGGGATAAGAGCAAGATTTTCCAGGAGAAGTCACCTCATCTAGAGGCAGATCTCCAGAGGCTGGGAGGTGACTGGAGAGAAATGAAAGTAGTAGCATATCTCACTCCTCCAGGGAGCAGGGAAGGAAACCAGGGAGGAGGAGATGCAGCATCAAAAAGCCAGCACAGCCATTCTGAGAAGGCTGATGATGACTACCCAGGGAACTACTCACAGATCCACTGTGGCAATGCCACCCCCCCGCCGCCCGCCCCGCAGGTCCCTGACTGGTTGTTCTATGCAGGCCCCTCTGAAGAGCACCCTGCACCCTGCCCCCACCCGGCCTCCCAGGCTGCCAACACTCACGCAATGCTGGTGCCGCACTTCTCACACGTGTGGAGCTTGGGTGGGGTGGCCAGGGCCCTGGAGGTGGGCAGGGAGGACTGGGGGCTCAGTGAGCTGGGCAGGAAGGCAGGCGTGCCACCTGGGAGGGGTGGGGGCAGACAGATACATCAGAGCTCATCCACCGCAGCAGCATCCAGGCCGCATTTACTTTCGCATGCTCTACCTGCTCCAACATGCTGAAGACACTCACAGTTACAGACGCACTGACAGGGGGGCCTCTGGAGTAACACTGGTCATGAAAGTGAGGAATGTAGGAAGAAAGGGATCTCGCCAGATCTTTGGCTCGGGCTGGGCAAGTGCAGAAAGCACATCTGAGGCTGAGTTAGCCTGAGCTAAGGCAACAGCCCAGGGAGCGTCCATACTGAGTGTCCAACATGGCACGCCGAGCAGACGTTTCCTCTTGCGTGGCCCAGTCACGATGATATTAATGGAGGGTAAGAATAGAGAATCACAGCACATGATACCTTTATACAGTTTTCAAAGGGCTCTTAAGTGAATTATTGCATCCGAGCCTTAGACCACACTCAGAGGAAGTACAGATGTTATGCGTCAGGTAAGGTCCCTATTTGCAGCCGATGCCAAGACTCCACTGGTGATATCACCATCCGTCTGCGCTCCCCTCACCCCACTGCCTCCCTGGCTCCCTCAAGGTAATGAGGGACAAGACTGGCTCCAAACTTTTTCATTCCACCCCTTCTTCTGTGAATACCTCTAGGAGACAGACATCAGAGTTGGAACCAGACACTAGGTTCTGGTGATTCTGCCACACACATATTTCTCCTGACCATCCCATCTTCTCACACCCTGATGCTACTGGCCAGGCAAGCCCTCCCCATCTCTCTCCTGGACCAGGGCAGTGCCCCACCCCCAACACACACAAGAACTCCTGCAGCAGCGTCCACCTCTTTGGGAGCTGGGCAGGCCTGTCAGCCCCAATAAACAGAGTGCCCCATGGGTAGACGTAGGTCCTAAGCACCTTCTGTCTCCACACTCTGCACACGGCTGGCCCATCAACGGGACGGTAAACAGATGACAAGAGCCCACATTATCTGTACTGTTCACTTTGGCATCTCAGGCACTGCCGGCCATTACTTAACCAGCCCTCCTGAGTTAGGCCACTCCTTAGCCTGGCACGCACGGCCTCGCAGCAGACACTTAACCTCCATGGCCACACTCCCTGCTGCCAGGCCCGCTGCTCTCACTCCCACACCCAGAAGCCCTCGGGCGGCCAGCGCTACATTCCACCGTCCTCCTGCCACCATCTGAAGGCTGTTTATTAAAGGCTTCATCTTTCTCCAAGGGCCACGTCAAATCCCTCCTCCTCCTCCGCGAAGCCCTGGCTGGAGACCCCACCACCAGCCTCTGTTGTTCTGCTGGCACTTTCCTGACCCCAGCCGGCAGCTCTGGGGCGCCCCTCGTAAGCCCACCAGATGGTAAGCTCCTTCAGCACAGGGCCTGTGGCTTCTAGGAGTCAGCACCCCTCGGCGCCTGCTCCCGTGATGAGCACTTAAGAAATACTGGCAACGACACGTCCACTCAGGGCCCCGAGGTGTCCCGGGGAACCTCCCTTCCCTACCTGAGCCCCCCAAGGCCTCACCTCTCTCCTCTGCTTCCAGGGCTTCCTGCAGGAGCCGAAAGGAACTGGACTGTCGGGGGGCCACCTGTCCCTCACGATTTTCCTGAAGCATCTTGAAGACTTCTGAGTCTTCTCCCAGGAGTTGGCTTCTCCCTTCTGAGTCCACACTGTGGGGATGGGAGGCAGCCAGGAGTGAGGGTCCATTCTGGGTGTTAGGCAGAACATGGGGGCAGCAAATGGATGTCCCAGAGGAAAGGATTCCAGGGACCAGAGGAAAGCCACCTGGGTTTAGAGAGGTAGGGACTCCTCATCCCTCTCTGGGAAGCCAGTCTCCTGTCCCTCCCAGCCCTCCAAGACCGTACCTGAGTCTGGGGACACGGGGGCCTGGGGAAGGCGGCAGCACCAGAACAGCCGAGTCGCCAGTGCCAGCGCGGCCGAGACCCGCCTGTAGGAAGGAGAGGCACCAGGGGAGGAGTCAGCGCCAGTGCCTTGGGCCAGCACACCCATCGGCCACCAAGGCCGGCTGTTCCCAGGCCCAACACCAGAGGGCTCCCAGCCCTCACTGACCAGCAAATCTCCATGAGGGGCCATCACTCTGACCCTGCCCTCAGAGCCAGCACATCAGGGATGGCTCCAGCTCCGTCCCAGAGGGGAGGGAGGGAGCACCCAGCTATGGAGGTGCGAGGGTTCTGCAAGCGGACCGGGCAAGGGGTGGCGTGAAAACCAGCGGGTGACAACCAGCTAAGTTAGGACACAATGCAAATTCCTTTGTTATCTCAGGCCATGTGTTTGGAAAGATGTTGCATCCTGGGGCCTGGATCCTCCGACAGAACGAGCAGAGAAGCCAACTCTGTTGCTGGGAGGAAAAGGCAGCATAAAGGGGTGGAGTGAAGAGGCCAAGACCCCTGTGGGAGCCAGGGCTGGGGCTGCACAAATGACTTCTCTCCCACACAAGCTGGTCCTCCTAGGAGGGCCAGAGTCTGGGCTGACCTCTCCCAGCCACCCCGGGAGGTCCTGGACCCGCCCCGTGCAGCCTTGGGGAGCCGGGCCAGTTCCAGGCCGACCCCAGCTCCCCAGCGTGCATGGTCCGTCCTGGGCTCTTACACCTGCTCTCCACCTGGACATCTGGCCTCCCGCCTCATACTGCTCTGCTTCCTGGCCTCCTCACCCTCCCCGCTCTGCTTCCTCTCTGGCCCATCCCACGCAAAGGAGGGCCCTGGAGACCGCCAGGCAGCATGGCGCCGAGGGCACAGTTTCCTGAAAAGCCAAAGTCCCTTGATTTTAAAATTCAAAGTCAGAAATGAATTATGAGGTCAAATGAAAAAACTGCATGAATTCCTAAGCTAAAATGGAAATGTCAGAGTCTCGAGAAGACAGCCCTAGACCCTGACCCGCCTCTGCCACCAGCTTGCATTTCTCTGCTCTTCGCTCTTTGGGAAGACGGTCTAGGTGAGGAGACTGAGGGTCAGAGGGACAAAGTGGCTGATCCAAGCCACCCCGGGAGCCGGAGGCAGAGCATGGAGTCCATACCTGGGCTCCTGGGTGCCCAGTTAGTGCCGTGTGGTCTGACAGTAAGAAAATTTCCTCAGGAATGACGGCCAGTTCCAGATAGCTACTCCAGAATTGTATTCCATCTCGCCGTCCCAACATGTGCCCTGAATCGAGGCACTGGCCGTTGGAGAGGGAGGGCTGAAATCTGGCCCGGGTCCCTCCAAAAGCCAAGCCCTTAAGCCGGACAGAGGGAGAGGCAATGCTCTCACTCCATATCTGCTCACCAAGGCTTTTGCCTACCCAGGTTGTGGGGGGTGGGGGAGGGAGGAACCCCCAGTTTCCAGAAGGGCACCATTAGGGTTGGTGGCATCTTGTGCCTTTGGCTCAGGGCAGCCTCAGTCCGCTGAGGAGCCAGCAGCAAGGCTGCAGCCACAGCAGACTGGGATGGGGGCACCTCATCTACAGTCACCTCTGCCCCCTCTCTCCCACCAGACCACCACACCTTGGTGTAGAGGCACCCAGCTCCCTAATTGGGAGAGGCTCTGCCTTTCTCCTCCCTTCCTCCCAGTCAGCTCAGCCTTCACAGAGGGGACCTTTCACCTCTGAGTCCAGAAAACCTGCTCACCTGCCCGGCAGAGGTGGCCAACACCTCTCAAAATGTGTTCTGGGGGAACACGGGATGTTAAAAGGTGAGTGGCAGGGAAGGGAGGGTCCCAGGAGAAATACTGCAGGTAAACAAGTTTAGGAAATTAATAAAATTAAATGTTTTGTTTTGTTTTTTCCTCACAGGACTGCCTAGAACCTTTAAGGTGCTGAAGTGTACAGTGACTCTCACGAGGGAGCCGTGGGACCCTGTGACTCCCATGCCATTGGACCCCGGCCTCATTTGTAGACCAGAATGCAAGTTTTGTTGGATTAGGAATTTCTCTGTTTTTCCACCACTGCATCTCCAGAGCCTAGAAGGGTACCTGACCCAAAGCAGCTCCTGATAGATATTTGTTGAAGGAACGACCAGGGAGGGATCTTGGGTCAAAGAAGGGAGCTCAGAAATCATCGGCTCTGAGTCGGAGGCGCAGAGAGAGGGAGGGTTACACGGTGGAGATGGGACTAACCCTCTCCCGCCGCATCTCCCCGCCATCCAGCCCAGGGCTCCTCTTCACACAACTCGGATGGTCCTCAAATCTTTTCATGCATCCGATCCCTGTGAGCTCCTTGAAACAGAACGGCGCCCCCACCCTACTCCTTACAACCTCTACCAGATTTAGTAGGTCTAGGCTGGAGCCTGAGAATTTGCATTTCTGACAAGTTCCAAGGTACCACTGCTGGTTTGAAAGCCACATACCACGTGCATGTCCCCTTTGCCTGTATTGAGGACACCACAAGGAAGGAGACCAGAATGCACAGCCCTTCTCCAGCCATGCCCCAGGACAAGCTCATTCCTGGCTGGTCTCAGCCAAAAGCTCCATCCTCCTCGAGGAGGCCCCCTAGGCCCAAACGCATAGGTCTTGCTTGTACCACTGCTTCCCCTCACCTCCCCCCATTCATCAGCCTCTAATCTAAACCCTACCTAGTCCTACCTCCCGACCCTCCAGCAAAATTCCTGACAAAGCCGTCTCGGGCCACCCCAGCCCACATTCAACTCTCCCCTCCCAGAAGGCCTCCTGCTTTTATAATTAAGACCACACTGTTTAGTGTTTAATTGTTCCAGAACTGTTTTGTCTGTTTCTCTTATCTCCACAGCTACACTTTAAGTTATTTAAAGGCAGGGATCTCGTGGAACACATCTGCGTGCCCATACTGCCTGGCGGCCCACAGGGCAGGCCCAGCGCAGGTCACCAAGGAGCCCCTACTCCTTCCTCCTCCAGAGTCCCCAGTTTCTGGCACCCTCCCCCAGCCACCCCCAAAGGCTCTGCTCTCTGGAATGCATAATCAGCCAGAGGTAGGATTCCAGCAGCTGGGCCTCGTCCCCTTCACCCAAAGGCTGGACATGCCCCCCTCAACCCTGCCCGCCCCCAGCAGCTGTGGCCCAGAACTGTTGGCTGCCTCACTCCCTCACCTCCTCGCCTCTGCCCTTAGAGAGGAGAAATACCACCGAGGGAGGCTGGGCTGTCGCTCGTGGACAGTCAGCCCTGTGGGGAGAGTCTGGTCCAGGGCAGAAAGGCAGGGGAGGGGCAGACAGAGAGCGGGCCAAGTGCGACTTCAGGCAGAACCACAGTCCTGCTAGTAGTTCCCTCAGCTGAGCCAAAGAAAGAAGAAGGGGGACGGGGTGGTGGAGCCGGGGCAAGCTTGGGGCTGGAATGGGGAGGAATGTGTTCAAGAGATGCAGCCAGAGCCAAAGGGAACCATCCCAACAACAGCAGCAAAACTATGTCAGCCCCGGCCCAAAAGAAACACCAGAGAAGGGAGGGAGCCAGCAGGAAGCAGGGAGGCGGCCACGAGTGGGAGTCAGGAGGCGGAAGGCCACCTGGGACCAGCCGGCCAGGACAGGGCAGCCGGGGCGGCCCACCAGCAGGCAAGATGGTCTCACTCGGGAGAGGGGGGTGCCTGCCGCGAGGAGACAAAGGCGCTGGCGGCCCAGGTAGGACCAGCCACCTGCACCCCTACTGGCAGCACTGGCAACCAGTGGACATGGGAGGCTCCCACCTTCACCCGGTGTCCTTACCTGCCGGCTTCCAGGGTGGCTCCCATAGGACAGACGGTCAGCAGCAGCGAGTCCCGGGGCATGTGCCAGGCTCTGGAAACTGAATGAGGGAAATGCGCAGTGTGTGTGCCAAGCACCCCTCCCCAGACTGCCCCAGCGAAACAGAGGGTGCCCCTAGGGCTCCCTAAACACAGCTACTAAGACTTCGAGAGGTCTGGCCTGGGCCGAGGGCCAGGGTACACCCCCCAACCCTGCACTTACTTCCGGCTGATCACCGCCTCTCCAGTGAAGGTGTGAGGGCCGGTGGGGGACTGGGTGGAGAAGGGGCTGCCTGCTCGGGGGCTGAGGGAGGCTGGGCTGGAGCAGGAGGACCGGAAGGAGGACTGGCTGTCAGTGTGTGTCCTCACAGAGCCCTGTGGAGACAATTTTCAGCCCACCCCCCTGGGCCCTTCCCCTCAGGCCTTCCCCTCTCTTCAGGGTGCTGGGGCTCCCGGTAGATGTACCAACCTACCTGGAAACGCGTGGCCAGCACCTCCACGGAGCTTTCCCCATTGGTCTGCCTGGGAGAGGCAGCCCGGGATCTGAGGAGAGGACACGGGAGGAGTGTCACAGGGGTCCTGGAATTCTGCTTAGTTGGTAGAGGCCGGATTTTTCAGCTATTCCCATACCAGGTTCTCAAGACTGGTATCACGTCCAAAACATTCAGACAGCAGGTTGTCAACTTTCGACTTTGCCAAATCCAAAACCAACAATCACCAACAACCACCATCATTTCTTAAAAGACAGTTTAGCACCAAAAAGCAGGACAATTTTGGCAAAAAGTTCCATAAATTCAATTTTATTAAAAACTCCTCACACTATTTCCCCCACCTTTCTTTCTTTCTCTCTCTCTCTTTCTCTTTCTTTCTTTCTTTCTTTCTTTCTTTCTCTCTCTCTCTTTCTCTTTCTTTCTTTCTTTTTTCTTTCTTTCTCTCTCTCTTTCTTTCTTTCCTTCCTTCCTTCCTTCCCTTCTTTCTTTCTTTCTGCATTTCATCCAGACTTTGTCACTAGTTAACATCAGTTTGTAGATCAATTTTGGGGGAGATTGCTGATTCATAAAATAATCCTTACTCTTTCACCCATGGAGAAACTGAAGCCCAGAGAGGGAAAGTGAATTGCCCAAAGCCCTAAAGCCTGACAGTGGCTGAGCCAGCTGCTCATTCCCCACAACCAGAGGCTTGGCCCCCACCTGCTCCATCGCTAATGGCCAGAATGCCTTTGACAGGGCCACTTGTCCCTTCCACAGGCTTCTCCTCCAGGAAACAAGGGTAGAGCAGTCCCCCTTCCCACCAGGCAGGCCGCTGCAGGACCTAGAGACCAGCTCTCCCACCAACCACCCGGGCAGCCAGTGAGGGTTCTCCCACCCCAGCTCCCCAGGGACCGAACTGGAGCCTTGAAGAGGCCATTGGAGGACTGGGAGCTGGCTGAGGGTGGAAAAAGGGTGGAAAAAGCGCCCGCTATGTCCCAACCCCACTACACCATTCCTGGATGTCCGGCCACTTCTAGAGAGGTCAGCAAGAACCTCAGTCACCACACACCATGCCCGTCCCCGCCTCCCCGGGGAGGGATGTGGAGTCAGAGTGAGGGGAGCTCGGGCTGTGGCTCCAGCCCAGAGCACTGCTTCCTGCCACAGGGCTCTGAGTGCCTGAAAGGCCCCGGGGGTGGGGGTGGGGTGGGGTGTTGTTTAGCGTGGAAGAGAAAGAGGCTGAGCAAAAGAAAGAAGAAACAGGGAGCCTTGTCCTGCCCAATATGGAGCTAGAGGCCTAAGGGTACTTGGCCAGGCCCACCGCCCTGACGCCCTGACGGGGCCGGGTCCCTCCAGGAGACACTCCAGAGGAAGCGATGGTGTCAGCAGCTCCCTGCCTCTCCCCTGCCCGACTCCGCATCCTCTTGTAGATTTTGGTCCCCTTCCCAGATGCCATGAGGTACCCCCAACCTTGCATCCCACTTCTGCAAACACTCTTGAGCCAGAGTGGCACAGAGGAGTCACTGAAGGGGCTGAGGTCCCCAGAGCATCAGGGGAGCCAGCTTCTACAGCACTGCAGGGCAGCCGGGGCCAAGGGAGGGCACGGAGCCAGGGCCCAGGGAGAGCCTGGCAGTGGAGGTGGTGTAGGAGAGGCGGGAGGTACCTGACTCAGGCTGAAGGCCCGCCCGAAGGGCTCTCCTGGCTGGAGGAATCTCCCAGCATTCCTGTCCTGTGACTCAGCAAGATGCCCCACCTTGGGGAGCCACCTGTCCCCCGCAACCCAGGCCTCCAGGCTTCAAAACCCACTAGCCAGGAATCTGCCTTCACCAGCAGGATCCAGAGAGGCAATGGAGGGAGAGACGAAGGGACTCTTTGGGAAGCGAGCCCCCAAACTCCTTAACTTCCCCCGCTGCCCCACTGCCCCTATCTGAACAAAGGCCCTGCCCTCTTGGAGGGAAGGTCCCTGGAGACCGGCTTAAGGCACACCTTTCCCCTCTTCAACCCACTTGATGCCCACGCCCTCCTATACTCCACACAGCTGGGAACCAGTCAAACCCGGGAGTCCAGCCTGCCCTGCCTGTGGCTGCTCGCCCAGCTGGGCACAGGGACACCTCTCAGCCCACTCTGCTGCAGGTCCAGAGCCCAGACCTTCTCACAGATGAGCCGAAAGGGCCCGGGAAAGCCAGGCAGGGCTGAGGGCAGGGGCAGGGGTGGTCGGTGAAGCGGGCTGGCAGAGGAGAGAAGAATGCTGGCGGGCCCAGCACAGGTGGAGGGGGGAGGGCCTACCGGTCTAGCTGCAGCCGCAGGGGTGAGGGGCTCTGTCGAATCTTGCTCTGGGCCTCAGCGTGGAGCATGCCCTCGGCACTCTCCCCGTTGATGGCCACAATAATGTCGCCAGGCCGGAGGTCAGCAGCCTCTGCCTTGCCCCGCTCAGTTACCTGTAGGGGATGAGGAGCAGGTAGTCTGAGGTACCACCCCTCCAGCCTCAGACAGTGGTGATGCTCAGGGAGGGAGGAAGGAGAGAAGATTTTTCTCTGTCTTGCCCAAGAAACACAGAAGCTGGTTTGAACCAGACTGACCTGGGTCCCCCTTTAGCATCTCTCTCCCTGCCCACCAGTGGTTGTTGCCCTGCTAATCAGCTAATGCCCTCCAAAGCTGGAGTGACAGCCCCTTTCCCCCCTCCCCCCGGCATCGGCGTTGTAATGGGGGCCACCCAAAGAACATGTAATGACAGATTTCAGAAACTGTGCTTGGAAATACTTTTGGATAGTATTTCTTGCCTGTGCAAATTGCACTGTGCTTGTGGCTGCCTGTACCCAGGCCCTCTGCGTGAATGCTCCCAGGCCTGGGCCCGGGGCAAAGGTCAGGAGGAAACTACCAAGAATTCAGGGGCTCCTGCTCTTGTAACTTCCCAAAATGGCTGCCAGCAAGTAAGGGGGTGGTGACTGAGGAGAAAAGAGAAGGCCCCATACTTGACCCAGCTCCCTTTTACTCCCCAGAAACCCGTTCCTGACCTGGCCACCACATCCCCATGGCAACAGGGCCCCAGCACTCCCTGGGCCAACACTCCCAGAAGCAGGCCTCTGGCTCTAGAACAAAAAAAAGGTGTCTGTGGGGACCAGGTGGACAGGGCAGACCCTAACTAGGGGGTACCTCTTTACCTCCTGGAACTAGCCCTTACCTTGGTCACCATGATGGGCGTGTGGAAATCCCTGCCCCCAGTGATGCGGAAGCCCCAGGGCGCTGGCCCCACGACGTCCACCGTCAGGGCCATACCTGAGGAAGAGAGGATGGAAAGGTGGAGCCTCTTGAGGACACTGTAGGGAGCGGGAGACAGGCAGAAGGGAGGAGAAGGTGTGACGGGTCCACGGAGCAGTCAGTCAGGGGCTGGGGGCATAAAGGAAGTGACCAACTCCTTCCTTCGTCCCCCAGTTTCACTTCCCCCCACCCTGGGAAGCCATGACTCTGAGTTTTCCTTCGCCGTGTTCGGCAGCGAGGCTCCCTGGACGCAGGCTGTCAGGGTGCCAGACAGGGCCTCGCTGGAGAACTGGCGGGCAGGGGCTGGCAGGTGGTAGGAGATGTCAGCATTTCCTCCTCTCCCCCTCCTCCACCATCAGGGCTAAGTCTCACAGTGCTGCTTCCTGTCCCCAAAACCAACAGCACAAGGTACTTCCTCCCCGCTCTGGGGGAGGGCAGCGATGTGGGAACAGTGACAGCAAGGAAGGGGGTGGTGCCACCACAGACTGTTGGAGTAGTTGACTGGGTGGGGACTGGCCCAGGTGAGGCCAGGGTCTTCAGAGGCTCCTCCTGCTGCCTGCTCAGCCCCTGGCAGGTGGTCCAGCTAAGCAAGCCAGGGCTTCCTGCCTCCCCCAGGAGCCTGCTGCCCTACCAAGAGCCCCAAAGATAAGCTGATCTGCCAAGTTGGGCACACCCACGCCCTGGTGCTGGCCAGCAGGGTGAGCTGACTGATGCTGCCTGCAAGCCTCCCATCCACTGACCCCTCCCCTGGGCAAGGGAGTGTCCTTGCAGACCGGGTTCTTGTAGGATTTCCGGAGCCTCTAGTTCTGGAGTCAGGAGCCAACCCAAGCAGAAAGCTGCAATGCCAGGCTGGGGCACCACCCTACCCAGCGCCCACACCGGAGCTGCCCCTGGGGAGACCCAAAGGCTGCAAATAACGCCCGAATCTATACAGGGACACTGGGGCCACCTCCCGCGTTTAGGAGCCTGGGGAGGGTGCGCCCAGGCCAGCGGGGCTGTTTGCCCTCTTCCTGGCCCTGTGGGTTCCCCTTTGCCCAGGGCCGGCCACTGTCCCTCCCCAGGCCACCAGGCCGGCGCTAGCGGCTCACACGTCTTGGATTCCCGGACCTTTGAGCAGACCAGTGGACTCCGCGCCGGGCGCAGCCGGGAGGTGCCCAGCCAGTCTGCCTGGCTCTCCCAGTTCCGGCGCCCTCTGCGCTCCGAGGCCAAAGTACCCGAGGGCCAGGGGCTGGAGGAGGAGAGCCTGGGATGGGGAAGCCCAGCCGGCGCGGGGCGCCATTCCCCAGGCGAGGCTGAGGGGAGAGGGACTTGGGGCGCAGGAGCGGTCCCAGCGCCGAGGGGCGCGGGCGCGCAGAGCCGCACGCAAGCCGGGAGCCGGGAGGCCGCCGGCCGTGCGGACCGTGCGCAGGTGGGCGCGCTCACCTGGCCCCTGCTCACCTGTCGGGCTGAGCGGCCGGGTCCGGGAGGGAAGGGAGGGAGGAAGGCAGGGAGGGCGAGGAGACGCCGCCGCTCCCGCTGCTGCCGCCGCTGCCGCCTGCCTGACTCTGGGGAGAGCCTCCCGGGGCTCCGGGACCTGCCTCCGCCCATGTGATCCCGGGGCCGCCCCTGCCGCCGCCCCGGCGATGGAAGCCGCCTCCTCCGCGCAGCCCGGCCCCGGAGCTTCAGCCTGGTCCGCGCCGCGCTGCGGGACTGGGGTGACTCTCCCTAGAGTTCCCTAGAAGTCGCGGCCGTCCTCTCCGAGGTGCCCCGTTTCCCCCGACTGCCCTCCGGGTGCAGGGGAGGCTTTCCGGTGGCGGTCCCGAGCCCCGCTTCGCAGACGGCTGAAGCTGCCACCCACTAATGCTCTCCCCCGCCGCCCTTCAAAGGGGCCCTCGAGCGTCACCCCCCACCCTAGAGCCGCGGCGGGGACGGACGCGGGGTGCGGCATGGTCTGTCCGCGGTCCGCCGGGCTCCTCCGCCCGCTCCAGGCTCCCACGCTGGTGCAGATGCAGCCGGATACCCACAGATCTCAAACTAGGACCGCCCACAGCCTTCCCCGGGCCGCTGCGCTCCAGGCCCGGTGGTGCCAAGCTCCCGGGCTGCCCCGCAAGCCTGCTCCACTCAGGGGGACTTGTCAGGCCCAGGGGGAGATAAAGAGGCTCGGGATGAGGTCACTAGGCTCCCTCCGGGGCTACCAGTCTCTCCCTCTTCTGAGCTGATGCTTTTTACACTCCTGGCTGTCATTATCCTATCTTGCTGCCCTGCCTGGGGCTGGCCAGCTCCAACAACCCCCTCTGTCCCTGGTCCCCCAGGCCCCAGCTCTCTGCCAACCACCTGGAACCCAGGCTCCGGGGATCAAGAGAGGACAGCCAAGGAGAGGCCCCAGGCACCAGCTCAGAACCATCTGGCAGATGGTTCCCCAGCAACCCTCCCCCTGGGCACCTCATGGCCCACCAGAGCTGGCTCCATCTCCCATTGCTCTGCGCCTTGCACTCTCTCTGACAGGCTGGTCTGTTGTCAGGGGTGCACACCTGTGGGCACAGCAGTAACTTTCCAGCCTCGAGTAGTCATTCCCCCCAGTTCCCTTTACAAGGAGTGCTCTCATGCCCCCGCTTGCCTACCTATACCCTGGGTCTCCTCTTCCCTGTACACACAGTCCAGGTCACTTCCAGCCTGCTACCTCTCCTGACCCCAGTTTCCCACAGCCTCTATTCCCAGTGTGTGTAAGCCACTCTCCCACTAACTCCTCCTGTGCCTAGTGGTGTGGCCTCTTGGCCTGAAGCACCTGTCCTACGCCCCACCTAGACTGGAAGCCCTGAGAGGACAGGAAGCTACAGGTAGAACCAGCACATGTGGGGTCACACAGACCTCGCCTCAAGTGTCAGGTCTGCCTCTACTAGCTGCATGACCTTGGGCAATTTCTTTGGCTCCTCTGGGCCTGTTTCCCCATGTGTAAAATGCGGATGATGCATAGTTGTGCAGACTGCCCTCCCATGTAAAGCTGCCTGCACACAGGTTCCTCGGAGGGCAGGGTGGGTTTTCGTTTGGTTCACTGCTCCATTCCCAGAGCCTAGCACAGTAGGCATTCAATAAATATTAGTTGAATGAATATTGTTCAATGATTGAATGGATTAACCTCCCTTCCTTTGCCACCACCGCCCCCCCGCTCCGCCCAGCAATTTATGGCAGAGACTCTGTTTTATACCTTTTAATGCTCCTGACTTTGCCTCGAACAATCTCTAGAAACATGTACAGGTTCATCGGCAGCATTTCTGCTCCATGGGTTCTGCACTCACAGAACTCAGGACAAAGATAAAGTGGACAAGATGTGATCTAGTGGGACAGAACAGAGTCCTGTGCTGCAATCTAAGCAACTCTGTGCCCCTGGGCACCTCACCTCTCTAAGGGGCAGCAGCCCCAGCGACCCTCAGGTCCACCTCGCCCCTCGAGGCTCTGACACTCCCTTCCCCTTCCCCCTCGTGCCAGCCAAGGCACAGAAGTGGTCATCGTCCATCAGGGCAGTCATGGCAGGCAGCCCGGGGCCTAGCGCTGGTTCTCTGCAGAGGTTTCAGGGCCCCGTCAAAGAGAGGGTGTGGATTTGGTTTCTGCCCCAGGGAAGGGAAGGCTCAACCCTGGTATCTTTTAGGAAGGCGTCAGGGACTCCAAAGGAGCTGGGATGGGGATCACGAAGAATGATCATTTCCACAAGACAGGCTGGCCCTGCCCGCTGAGCTGCAGACTGTGGTGAGGCCTGGGGTGGCTGGAATGGCTGAAGGAGGGCACGCAGGTCTTGTTCTCCCAGCTGCCACTTAACCACCACGGAGGCTTCGCCACACCCAGGATCAAGGAGCCAGCCAGGGCCAGGCCGCCGCCCTGTCATTCACGGCCCGCCTGTCTTGACAGAACTGGGCCCCACCACCTCTTACCACCCACCTGGGGTGGGGGAGCCCTAAGTGACAGGCCTGGAAGACAAGAGTGCCAGGAAGAATATAAAAGGCCCAGCCCAGGGCCAGCCCAGGGAAGTCCTTGACCGCATGCATGACCTTCTTTCTTTGGAGGCCTCTGGACATGGAGCACCTGGTAGACAGGTGGCAACAGTGACAGACCTGACTTCAGCATTTTATAATGATGTGACCCAGAGAACTCTCTGCTGCCTCTCTTCCTGTGGACTCAAAACTGCCTTCTGTGATGCTTACAGCAGATCACGTGAGTGTGTAGCTTTTTATGCCCCACTCAGCTCTGAGCGCTGCCAAAGAATGGAGCTTTCCTTCCCTGGCGGAGCAGACTGTGCCATCGCTGTCGCCCCACGGGAACCACCAAGCCCCGAACTCTGAAACCTTGGGCAAGAAGTCGTTCTGGCTAGCTGTGGCCCACCACTCCCAGCTTCCCGCAATTGACTGCTCAAAAACCCGAGCCTAAAAGAAGAGAGTAAACAAACACACAGAGGTTCGGTGTGGAAATAGAGCACACAGAAGGAAACCATTAGGAGGAGAGCAGCTAGACATGTCATCCAGTCCAGCAACCCCACGGTGGCTCCAGAATCAAAACAGCCTGCACACAAGGCCACATTCAGCTCCCATCTCTGGTTTCTCCCCACAATCAGGCCTCGCCCTGGGCCCTGTAATGTTGGTTCTTCTCTCGGGGCTGCCCAGTGCTGCCTGAGGCCTGAGATCTTCAGAGATAATAATGGTGCCTTTCTTGCCTCCCCTCACGCACGAGCGTGTGCGCACACACACACTCTCACGTCCCACCCGATTCCCAGCACAGCCCACTGCAGAAAGAATTCCCATAATCCTAAGCAGGATGAGCCCTCTCCCATACCCCCAAAAAGGAGTACAAGGCAAGGCCCTGGTATCCAGATTTATTTTACATTCTCTTCCAGGGGGGACTTGGGGGTTGGGAGGAGCTGGGGAGGCAGGAGGACAGCACGCATCGGTCTCCCTGGAAAACATTTGGGACAGGCCGGGCCTCTGAGGCACCCCCTTCCTGGGCACTACAGCAGCAGGACGAATGCACAGTCCAGGCTCGGGCTTGGCAGCCTTTGTGAAGAGGGGGCCTTCTGGCAAGACCTCTTGCCAGGCCTCCAATGCTCAGGAGGTGCTATGTCCATCCCCCACCTCACTCCCAGGCCCAGCTGGAAGCAGGAAGGCAAAGGGGGCAGCAGGAAAGCTGGAGTGAAAGGGGAGGAATCCCCCCAGGCACAGCCTTTGGTCTTGATTAGGTTAGGAAGCTGGTCCTTGTTAGAGGAACCCCATGGGGGTAAAGCTGGGAGCCAGTCCCTGTTAGAGGAAACACTGTAGCAGGGGTGGGGGAAACGCGGGGGTTCTGGTCTCAATCAGGCCTGGAAACGTCTCCACTTCAAAGCAGACCTCTATATTTGGGGAGTAGGGTAGGGAGGAAATAAAAGGGCTGTGAGAGGAAGGCTGTGAGCTGTTGGTGGGAATCAGTCCAGGGGGCTTCGAAGGGGCTCCGGGGGAAAGGCTGCTGGGTTGTCTGCAGATGCCAGCAGCCAGGTCCTGGGAGAGAGGGCGTCGGTCCTCTCTCCCTCCGGGAAGTGCTACTGCTCCCCACTCCATCCTGGCTGGGCTCTGAGTTGCCACCGAGACCACTCACACCGGGGCTACGTAATTTCCAGGGAACGTCCCAAATTTCTGAGTCCTCCGGGAGACACCTGAAAGAGGACAGACAGAAAGATCATTCCACACACTTCTTTTTTTTATAGGAATGGGAGGCTGAGAGCCCTGCCCCCTGCTGGCAGTGCCCAAAACTGCAGGGGAGGCCCTGTCTCAGGAAGGGAGGCTGTCTTCTTCATTCCTGCCCCCTAGTGGCAGAAGCTTAGCTAAGCCAAGCTACACTTTATAAATTAAATGATAAACCAATCCGAGCACTCAACTACCGTGTATAACTTTGTACGCAGCACTGAATAACCGCATCATTCCTCGGAAAAGCAAGGAAGGAAGCAAGTATGAGTCACAAAACTTAAATCGGGAGGAATGTCACTGGACACCCTCATTTTAGAGATGGGGCAGGTAAAGCCTAAGAGAAGGCCGAGTGAATTTCCCCAAAGCACTCCCTGCTTAGGGATAGAGATGGGAATAAAAGCCAGGCCTCTGGTCTGCTACTCCTGCAAAGACACCTGTGCCCTGGGGTGCTGGAGGGGGAAATGCTGGAAGATATGGGACTATAACATGAAATTCAAGTCCTGGGCCTTCCTTTCCTAGCAGGCTGGCATCCTGGTTTTCTCAGGAGCAGCCCATGCTCACCCTGCCCCCAGGCCTTGCTGATGCTGGTCCTCTGACTGGAGGGCCTCCCTGTTCCACGCTGCAGCCCTTCAAGGCTCAGCTCCTCCACGTCCTCCAGGAAGCCTTCCCTGACCTGCACTGTCCACAATGATAACCACGAGCCACGTGTGGTTACCGGGCATTTGAAATGCACGAGTGTGACTGAGAAACTGAACCTTCTAAACCTTTCCTCTAAAAGCACTCATGTTTGTACCACAAAAGTGGTGTTATTTCTTCTTGTCTATGCAAATTTGTAAAACTGTACTAGTAGTTGTAAAAAAAATTCAAAAGCAGAAGTATACAGAGTAAAATGACAATGTGCCCCAAGCCTACCCGCCCGGGGTAAGGACTGTTAAGAAGTCAGTGCTTCATAATCACTGGTGTGTCCAAAGCTTGGCCAGCAGCGAGGTGCTGGGATTCAGGAGAGAAAGGCGGGCTGCCAGGTCAAGGGACTGCCTTGTAGCCACCCTGCCTAGGCAGCCCTCCAACCCTTCAGTCCCTGCAGCTAGCTGCTGCAGGGGGTGCTTATGGCTGCTCCCTACTCTCTGAGGACGGCCCCAGCTTCTGAGGCTGTGG
>NW_006429864.1:4511620-4519183 GCF_000325575.1 Pteropus alecto | reverse complement strand
TGAAATCTCCTGGGCTGGCCACCTTGAACCAGGCCAAGGCCAACCTGAGGCTTCCTGCTTTGGTCCGTTGCCTGAGCTGCCCTTGGCCCAGGCCTGAGGGCTGGGATCTTTCTCTCCTCTTGGTGGAAGGGGTTGGGGGAGCCAGCTGCTAGCTGGGGGTGCGGGTGGGGGATATACAGGTGTGAGACTTGGTCCGAGTCTGCCCTGACTTTATCAATGACCCCGGGCCTCACTCCTCAAGGCATGAAGGTAACAACAAAGTGCTGGCTCTGGGGAAGCATCCAGGGCCAGGATGGAAGTAGGCGTGGGACGGGGGGACAGGGGGAGTCAGGCCATGAGTCTGTGCTGAGCCAGCACTGGCAGACAGCAGTGTGGGGAGCACGCAAAGCCCCGCTGGGACCCTAAGACATCCCCTTGCAGCCCGCCCCAGCACACCAGCCGGGCGCACGTACCCACAAACCAGCCATCGTCACACCGCTGCATGACGTCCACTCTGTCCCCCTCCCGCAACTCCAGCTCATCCTCGTTCTGGGGCCTGTACTGGTACATCGCCCGGTACCTGGGGGAGACAGTGTGATGGCAGCCACCAGAGCCCTTGCCCCTTTCCCAGACCGGGCCGGAGAGTCTGAACCCAAGTGTGGCCACATGCGGTGAATTCCCCAGGTTTCCTCTGTGCTCCCACTAGCCCTGGCCCAGTTCCTGCAATGGCGACTCTCTCTGGCTCCAGTGCATTCTTCTCCAGGCCTGCTGCCTGCACTCTGAGCCTTCACCATCCAAACCCTGTCTCTGTGGGCTCCCAGTGCCTTCAAGTCTGTTCTACCAGTTCCCATGCTTCATATAGCCACACACTGACCTCAGGGCTGAAAACCCAGTGAGGAGACAGGCTAGGGGCCGAGTGTGGGAGGCTTGCTCTAAGGCCACAGGGCTGGTGGGGACAGGACAGAAACACCGCAGACAAATGGGCCCCCTGCCACCGAATGACCCTAGCACTGCAAGGACTAGCGCTATCTATTAGGCGTTTACCAAATCCACCTTGGGGGTCAGTGGGCTCAGCTCTGCCTGCCAGTAGCCTCCCCACCCCTAACTAAGCACCCCAAGATGGTACTCACGGGGTCCAGTGTATCTGAGTGGTGTTGGGGGAGGAGGTCCCCATGTCCAGGAGACGGCTGGTGCCTCCAGGATGGGATAGAGCTGACCCAGGGGTGCTGAGATTCTGGGGGTCCACAGAAGGAAAGGTGGGCACATGCAAGCCTGAGGCGGAAGTGAAATCCCCCCCCCACTTCCCCTGGGGCGGCACTTCCGGCACTGCTCCTCTAATCCTCAGTCCCCACAGCATAGGGGGTCTGTGACCTTTTCACTTCAGAGGTGCAGGAAAGCCGAGGCCCAGGTAGGGCAGGTGGCTGGTTTCTGAATGCCATGCAGGCAAAATGGGGACGGGAGGAGGCCCACACACTGGCTGTGCCTGCTCACACTGGTTTGCCGAGGGAAGGGGTGGCTGCAGAGCCAACGGGCTTGTTTGTGGGTGTCAGGACAGCAGTCAGTGACTATCCATGACTATAAACTTTTAGTTCAAACTCATCCAACCGCCCTCTGCAATAGGAATTAGTATCCCCATTCTACAGGTGAGGAACATGCTACAGCTGAGAAAACCTATATCCAGAGAGGGCAGGTCATCTGCCCAAGGTCACACAGCAGGTAAAGGGCAGAACCCCGACTCCGGCCCCACAGATCTCTGAGGCTGATAAAGGTAAATCACAAAAGTGAAGTCTAGAGGGTCAGAAAGGCAGGGCTGGCTTTGGGGTCCCACCTAGAGCCGGGTGGCTGCCCCCTCCTCCCAGGACTGTAGCTCAAGGGCCAGAACCAACTTGAGGGCCCTGAGGTCCATGAGGCCAAGGTGGGGCTGCAATGCCAGGTTCTGCCCGGTCACCCCACCACTCTGGGGAGGGGTGCAGCCTCGTCACAGGAACAGAGGATACACTGCGGGGAGAGGGGGTCAGCTCTCTCTGAGGCAGGTCACTTTACCTGGGTCTGAGATCTGGGCTCCTGGGTGGGGTAGGAGAAGCCAGTGCGGCGGGGGGAGGTCCGGCCCCCCCAGTCCGTGGGGTCTGCTGAGCCGTGCGGCGTTAACGGGGAGCTGGGGTGATGGGCAGCCGGACGGGTGGACGTCAGACGGGGAGACGCAGGGAGCTGGGGGCCTTCGTCGCAGACCCGGAGCCGGGGCTCACGGCACACCTGCACATAGGTGGCTGGGAAGATGCCCTGGCGCCCTGTGCCCGAGATGCGCCCCTCGTACCAGTTCTCGTTCACCTTGCGGATGAGGCAGATGCGCTCCCCCTGCAGGGAGAAAGGAGTCAGTATTTGGAGGGCCCTCCTGGGGATGAGCGGGATGTCTTCTAAAACACCTTGCCCAGAGGGCTCGGACTCAGAGAGAGGCAGCAGTTTATGCCGAGGTCACACAGGTAGGAAGTGGCAGAGTTGGGAGCCAAACCCAGGCCACCTGGGGAGCGAGCAGAGGTCTAAGCTCTTCCCACGACATGCTGGGGTTGGATTAAGTCCTGCCCCTTTGGGACGCTCATGTGCAGCCTCTCCGAGTTTCGAGCTCTCTCCTTGCAGAGTTCCGGTCACAGGGGAGACTAGAGGATCATGACACAGATCCAAACCAGGATCTGCCGATTTCAGCTGTGTGGCCTTGGACAAGTTACTTTGCCCCTGTGAGCCTTGGTTTCCTCACCTGTGAAGTGGGGATAACAATATCATTGCTGCGAGGAGCAAAGGAGATTTAGTGGAGACTAGGAAGAGATACTGGACACGTGTTAGCCACCACTGCCATGACTGGGTCCAGTCCCTGCCTCTACGCTGGGTGGTCCCGTCGCCACACCACTGCATCTAAAAAGAAACCCCTGAGGGCAGCTAGTGTGTCCTCAGGCCCACATGCGGACTGATATCAGGTGGGGCTGTCCCGCGGAAGATGATCTCCAGCCCTCTCCTGCCCCCACCTCTCTCCTTCCTGCCACCTCCTTCCCTGCCTCTCCCTGGGGCCAACTTTTCCAGAGGACATTCACTAGGGGTATTCATGGCCTTTGCCCCAAAATCGACCAAAGGGAGACCAGTTCCCTGCTTTCTAGGACATTTTACAAGCTTTCTTGATCACAATCTATAGTAAAAAATGTGTTTCAATAACAACCCAGGGCGTATGGGCGTGTCAAGCTTTCTTGATCACAATCTATAGTAAAAAATGTTTCAATAACAACCCAGGGCGTATGTGCATGTGCGCGCACACAAACACGCACACACACACACGCACGCCTAAAAGTTTGACAGAATACCCTATGTACATGCAAAGGCCTTCTAACATTTCCATTTTGTTCTTTTAAAAACAATGATTGTGATCCTCACAGTCTGCCAACCTGGAACTGAAAAAAGCACAACTACTACACGCACGCCTAAAAGTTTGACAGAATACCCTATTACATGCAAAGGCCTTCTAATAGTTCCATTTTGTTCTTTAAAAACAATGATTGTGATCCTCACAGTCTACCAACCTGGAACTGAAAAAAGCATAACTACTCTAGAAGTTTTTCTAAAAAAAAAAAAATGGGCTAAATTAAGGGAAACATATCCAAAGAGACTGAGAAAAAAAAATTGGAAATCCTGGATGAAGACGGGTTCATCTGACTCTTAAAAAATGTTTGACGGCACACGTTGCCCTACGTCTCCCAGCCCCGGCCAGCTCCCCGCTCCGGCCCAGCCTGGTCACACCTTCCGGAAGGACAGCTCCACCTCCAGGTCCCCCTTGAAATTGTACTGGGCCACAGCTTCTCCATACTCCAGCACTTGGTAGGTCGGGGGCTTGAGGGGCTTGGGGATCTCATCTGCAGGCAGCATCTGCAGGAAGAAAAGTCACAGGAAGGATTGAGCCTGGGCATCAACTGGGCACAGGCCTGGAGCTCCTGGGAGGGTGAGGCCACCAAAAGGCAGTAGGGGCAGCAAGATCTGTCCCCAGGCCAGGGAAGAGACAGACATCAGACACAAGCCTGGGGTGGCCGGGGACAAGCACGGCCAAGGGGGTGGTGAGTCCCTGAAGACCCCTGGAGGAAGAATTTCCACTAGAGTTATGTGGAGTATGCGGTGGCAAAGACGGAAGCCAGTCCAACGAGAGAGAGAAACTTGGAGGGCCAAAGGAAATGAGGAGTTCCAAGGAGCAGGGAACACCTAGTGACCTGTTCTAAAAGAGAGACTCTAACACTTTACCATTGCTCGGAACCAAGTGTCCTTCTTCCTCCTCCCTTTCTTCCCTAACCAGGTGCCCGGAATCCTCATGCTCTCTTTGCTTCACCCTACTCATAAAAATCAAGACGCTAATAAACTATTTCACAGCAAGATGTAAATGATCAAGGACATGCAATACGTGATGGAATTTCCGGATCAGAGAGAACGTTCTCAGGGTAAGGGAGACCTACTACGCTTGTCAAATCAAGAGCCCAACTCTTGGGTCAAAGAGGAAGTCTCAGAGGAAATGAGAAAATAGTTTGAGTTCAACGAAAACAATAAAATATCAAAATCTGTGGGATGTAGTTAAAGCAGTGCTTGGAGGAAAATTTATAGCATTAAAATGCTTGTATTGGGGGGGAAATGTTTCAAATCGATAATCTAAACTACCACCCTAACAAACGAAAAAAAGAAATGCAAATTGGGCCTAACAGAAGCAGAAGGAAGGAAATAATAAAAAGGCAGAGATCAATGATATGGAAAACAAAAATAGAGAAAAATCAATGAAATCAAAAGTTGGTTCTTTGAAAAGATCAATAAAATTAACAAATCACTAGCCAGAATAAGAGAATACACAAATTACCAATATCAGGAACAAAAGAAAAGATATCACTAAAGATGCTGCTGACTTTAAAAGGATAATAAGGAAACATTATAACAACTTTAAGCTAATAAATTAGATAATTTGAAGTTCCTTAAAAGATACAAATACCAAAGATAACCTAAAGCCCTATATCTATCAAATTCAGAACCTGTCTCTGGATTCAGATTCTGGATCTTATACTTAATAACTTATCTCTGAACCTTAGCACAGGGATCCTCAATGGTACCAGTCCATGGCCTGTTAGGAACTGGGCCGAAAGCAGGAGGCGAGAGGCAGGCGAGGGAGTGAAACTTCATCTGCATTTGCAGCCGCTCCCCAGCGCTAGCATCGCCACCTCAGCTCCACCTCAGATCAGCAGGCATTAGATTCTCATAGGAGCACCGGTCCCTGGTGCCAGAAAGGTTGGACACTGCTGCCTTAGCAAGCCCATCTATAAAATGGGGCTGATCTATCACTTTCCCAGGTCAATGAGAAGAACGGGGGAAATAATACAGTTGACTCTTGAACACTTGGTCAATGAGAAGAACAGGGGAAATAATACAGTTGACTCTTGAAATAATACAGTTGACTCTTTGAACTGTAGGGGTCCACTATATGTGGATTTTTTCAATAAATACATTGGAAAAATTTGGGGAGATTTGTGATAATTTGAAAGAACCCGCAGATGAACCATGCAGCATATTTAAAACTTACGAAAAGGGTTATGTCATGAATGCATAAAATATATGTTTGTATTTTCTCTTCCTTATGATTTTCTTAATAACATTTCTTTTCTCTAGCTCAGTGGTCCCCAACCTTTTTGGCAACAGGGACCAGTGCTCCTATGAGAATCTAATGCCTGATGATCTGAGGTGGAGCTGAGGCGGTGATGCTAGCGCTGGGGAGCGGCTGCAAATACAGATGAAGCTTCGCGGGCTTGTCCACTGCTCATCTCCTGCTGTGTGGCCCTGTTTCTAACAGGCCATGGACTGGTACAGGTCCAAGGCCCGGAAGTCAGGGACCCCTGCTCTACCTTACTTTATTTTAGAAATATAGTATACTACATAGAACACAAAATAAGTGTTAATCAATTGTTTATGCTATTGGCAGGGCTTCTGGTTAACAGTAGGCTATTTAGTAGTTACGTTTTGGGGGGAGTCAAAGTTATACACGGGAAAGAAAACGTTATACATGGATTTTTGACTGCACAGTGGTCAGTGCCCTTAACCTCTGTGTTGTTCAAGAGTTAACTGTACACGTGATGCATGTATATGTGATTTATAAATGTCACACATGCTGTATTCTTGCCAGTGCAATTAGGATTCATCCCAAAGACAGCTTTAGAGAGGTGGATTCTGCGTGGTGAAAGTCTGGGATGCTGACAGTGCTGGTGGCCCCTGCTTCTCCCCCGTGGGCTGCGTTCCACCTTTAGCCCTCATTTGACAAACATTTCCAGGGCACAGGCAAAGTGCTGGGCCAGGCCCTATGGGGGCCAAGGACATGGATGAGGCTGGGCCATGGCCTCTGCTCCGAAGCTCACAGTTTCACATCTCAGGAAACCTGTGAGATGTGGCAGCCAGCTTAGGAGAGAAGCTATGGATAATGGCTCTGCCGCCCACCTGCCCTCCCCGGCTCCTGCTCACCTCCACATAATTAGCAGGGAAGATGCCCAGCCTGCCATGGTGTTCCCCCTCCAGCCAGTTCTTGTCCACCTCCTTGTGGATGTAAACGATGTCACCCTTCTTCAGAGTCAGCTCCCTGCAAACCAGACCAACGACATCGGCAAGCTGAGGTCCTCTCCATCCCCCTTCTGAGCGCTGGGGAGCGGCTGCACCCAAAGTCCCCGTCCAGCACACCCAAAGTCCCCGCCTCCCTTCAGGGATGCCCACTGCAGCCCTGCCCCGCCCCCTCTACCCCAGCCACCCAGTGCAGAGCCAGCCCCAGGGGGCAAGGGAGGGGAGAGGACACTTACTTGGGGGACTGTGCTTGGAAGTCAAACTTGAGCCTGGCAGCCTTCTTCTATGCAGGGGGAGAAGAGAGCCGGGTGACCCCAATCAAGCAGTTACTGGGCCCCACCCCAGGCCCTCCTTGCACCCTGACCCTAATGTTCCCACTCCCTTACCTTCTTCTCTTCCTTCCTGGCAGGGCTGACCCCTCGTTCAGAGGCACTAGGGTCTGTGGAGAAGTACCAGCTCAGCTCGGAAAGGCCATGTCTGGGGAGGGGGCCCACCCCCCTGAAGGACACCGTGGAAGTAGGGGGCTCTATGACCTTCCTGTAACCACTACCTCCAGGAGCCCCAGCATATCTAGTGTGTGTGGTGGGGGGCGCCTGGGTGAGAAAAGGGGGAGGATCTGGACCTTACCTCTGGTTGAGGAAGGGTAGACAAAGTCTCTGCGACCTAGGAAGGGGCTTCCGCCATCCGCCATTCTGTGGGGGCTCAGGGTCCGGGAGGAACCCCGGTAAAGTGCATTCGGGGAGCTGGGGCTCCAGGCCGAGGCCGGGCTGCGGGGACACAGTGAGTGAGCCACCTGTCTGGCTTCACACCCTACCGGGCTCGCTCTCTCCCCTTATTTCCAGCTGCCTGCTCCCCAGCCGTCGCCCAGGTCCTGGGCTCGCCACCGGACGTTCTGCTTCCCGAGCGGTGGCCGGGGCAGGGTGCGGCCGCGCCGCGGAGGAGAGCGCGGGGAAGTGCCGGCCGCGGCCCCCCAGC
>NW_006429864.1:4499233-4511182 GCF_000325575.1 Pteropus alecto | reverse complement strand
AAGCGCGGGGAGGGGGAGCGGAAGAGGGAAGGAGGCCCGGGAAAGCGGACCGGGGAGGGGTGGGGGATCCCTGCTGGCTGAGGTCCGGGGGCGGGGCGCGGAGTCCCGGCACCCCGACGTCAGGCTGACGCGGACTCGGCCTGGAAGGGTTCTTAGGGGTCACTTGGAAACGTCCATGCCCAGCCTTTTACAGAGGAGAGCGCAGACACAGAGTAAGTCTGCCCAAGGTCGCGCCGAGTGCGACCGAAGGAACACCTCCTGCCTGCCTGCCCCTCCCACCCAAGCACGGCGGCTGCGGGCTCCGGGGCCCAGCGTCCCCTAGGAGGGGGCTGGGAGGCCGGTACCTTAGGGGATAGTTGACGGGTCTCGATGGCCCGCAGGTCTTTGTCCAGCTCGGCGCTCAGCTTAGCCAGCTCTCTCTCCAGCAGGACCTTGGCGGGTGATGGGAAGACACTTGGGCAGTGGGGGGAGGGGGGAGAAGCAGTGCAGTGTAGGGGGGGCCTCTGGTCAAAGGTCACATGTGAGAAGTCCAATGGGCAGCGGGACAAAGCACACTGTGCTTGCGTAAAGGGCAGGCTCCGGGCACAGGGCCAGGACAGGCTCCTTGCCTGCGTGCCTGCCCGGAGGTGTGTCTCAGAGTGTCAGGAGGGCCGTCCCTCCTGACCCAGCTCACCCATCTGGTACTCCCATGACAATCCCTTAGGACTCAGGACCATTTTTTGTCACGTTACTTCTCTGGGAGCCTGCAGGGCTTCCCATTCCCTCTCCCTTCCTGCTCTCCCATCCTACTGCCCATCCAGCCTTCCAGCCTTCGCCTCTGTGCCTCCCCTTCCCCCCACCCCCCCAGCGCCCTCTCTCTGCCTGGCCAAGCCCTCTCAACTCTTTAGAGCCCAGGTCCTCCAAAAACTATTTCCTGACAATTCCATTCCACACTTACTCCTCCCTTCTCTGATCCTGCTTTGGTCAACACACGTTTGAGTGCCTACTGTGTGCCAGGCAGTGTCCTGGGTGCTGGGGATACAGAGGTAAGTGGTGTGGGACTGGAGAGGATCAGAGCCTGGGGCCGTGGCCTTTGACCATGGTCACTGGGACACCACCACCCAGAATTTCTCTCATTTGTGCCCCAACATTGCTGTCTCCTCTCCCCCCACCTTCCCTGCAGCACTCACCTCAATGGGCTGGGAGGGCTTCTCAACAGGGTCATCCACCAGCGGTTTCTTGGGCTAAGGGTGGGAAGGGTTAGAGGGTGTGAACTCGCTTTCCAAAATGCACTAGTCAGGGAGTGCATCCACTCCCAGAAAACCAGGCTCACCCTCACCTTCTGCCCAGTCTCTAGTTCTTGCAGAAATTGGTTCCAAGATTCTTCTGTCCAGACATTGTCCACTTTTTCTCGGCGTCTGGGCACCTGCATGGAGGTGGGTGGGCATCAGCTTGAGTAAAGGCGTACTGGGACACTGGGCAGGCTCAAAAAGCAGGATTTCCGACCGCTGCCCCACCCCTATGCCCGCCAGTTCCCTAAGGATTCTGGGCTCTCCTGTCTGCACAGGCCCCAGATGAAAGGGCCCAGCCAAAGAGCATGACGGTGGGGGTGGCGTGGGGAGGGTGCTGGGCGGGCTACCTGATTTGGGGTCTGGGGCAGGGAAGAGAATGTTCCAGGATTACAGTTGGAAGTGTTTCTAGAAAACTCTTCAGAGAGGTCCCAGCTTCTTCTAGAGAAAGGGAAGGTCATCTCTTCAGTTCCTTTTAGGGAAACTGGCATAAGCGAGAACACAGCCTGGGAGAGGGAGCTGCACCCCGCATCCGCACCTGCTCTGGGCTGCAGAGCAGTGTTAAATAGTGAAAGGTTATGGGATCAGAGTTCAAATCCCAGCTCCACCACTTAGCTGTGCTACCTTTTGCCAAGTGACTGAACTCTCGGAGCCTCCGATTCGATACCTGCAATGTGGGAACGATTCCCACCTGTACCCAGGTGTGGTGAGGCTTAGGTGAGGGGATGTATGTGAGACAGCCAGGAAAAGTCCTGACATATGCATTTGCTCCATGAGGGGCCAGTCCCTTTCCTGATGGCCTTGGTGAACAGCCCGCATTTGTGTTCAGTCTGGCCCCAAGACTGTGGTTATGTATGTTCACGCTTATTAAATGAAGCTGGTCTTTCTGCTGCCACATTGAGTGGTCTTGTACCCATGCCCAAGGGTGTGGGGACTACATCCTAGTCTGAGTAAAACCCTGGACAGAGAAAGAGACTGCAGCCCTGGCCCAGAAGCCCTGGGCAAGTTGTTTCTGCTCCCTGGACCTCAGTTCCCCGAGGGTGCTGGTTCAGCGACATCATCTGGGAGACCAGCCGCATTCCAGGTACTGCACTGTCACATTTGCCTTCGTCCCCCTCCAGAGCTCCCATCTTGGTTGGCTTGAATGTTCCAGCCTCTGCTGAATTTGAATGTTTCCATTAAGTGGAATTACTGTGCCAAGCTTATCGAATGATGAAATGTCTGACTGGAAGGTCAGGATTTGTTGGCTGTAATTTTGACTACATTCTCTATTTTTAAAATAATATTGGTAATATTGGTGATAATGAGAATGGAATACGTTGTTCTTAATTTAAAGAAGCTCTACTCGTAATTAAGCCTGTATATTAGTAATGTTTGTGTAGACTTGCTATGTGCCTTGATCCTTACAAACCGCCTTATGATCTCCACTTAACAGATACTGAGTCTTAGATTGGTTAAGTTGCCCAGTCACATGGCTAGTGGCAGCACACCAGCTTGAATCCAGAACTCTGGGTCCCAATCTTGAGCTCTCAGTCTCCATCATATTGATGCCTAGAGCCCATGCCAGTTATGGCTATGCCAGTTAACCCCTCCCTGCAAAGGAATAAGAACCTCATTGATTTCACGGACAGCAAAGTTCCTGACTCCCAAGGTGGAATTGAGCCCTCCAGGCCCTGGCAGCCCGGGCTGGGCCTATGTGTCTTGCACGGAGAAAAACAGTTACATCCTTCACCTGTCTGGAGGGGTTCCTCTTTCAGTGGCATCTGGGAGGATCCTCCACTCCCCTTGTTTTCCTCAGGCTTCAGAGTGGATGGCCACAGGTCCACCCACACCTAGCTGTGGGCGCCCTCACCCTCCACCCCATATGACCTATGGGTCTTTGGGGTGATGAGTTCCAGCTGCCCACCACACAAGCATCACGGGGCTTATGACCAGGAATGGATGCAAAGTCTACCCCTGCCCACCATTCCTTTTGGGCCCTGGAGGAGAAGGGAGTTTCTGGAGCCATGGGAGCCCTGAGAAGGGGCTGAGCAGTAAGGGGAGCCAGACCCCCACCTGCCTGCTCCAAGGCTGTGCTGGCTGTGGCCACCAGGGACACCAGTTCCACAAGGAAGCCAGCGCCTCTCTGCATCCCTCAGGCCCTTCCCCACCTTGGCTCACCCACTCAGAGAGGAGGCCTGGCCCGGCCTGGAGGCAGGTCTTTGCTGGGGCCCGGGGTTCCTTGAGTCTGCAGAGGCAGCACAGGAGGAAGACACTGAAGGCAGGAGAAGACAGGCAGGGTGGGGGAGGTGAGCGCAGGGGTCGAGGGTGCCTGGGTGACCATCGCAGGTTCTGGAACCCATGCCCACCCACACTCCCAGGTGGCTCGTGAACAGGGGTGGTGCTCCAGTAAATGTGGGCTTTGCACTGCGTGCTTTACGCTCTCTACTAAATCTTCAAAACAACTCTGGGGTAGGCGATGTCCCCATTTTACAGAGGAGGAAAGAGAGGCCCAGAGAAATCACAACCAGGGCTGGGCATTCACTGGACAGTGAAGCCGAGGCTCCTAATTACCACCTATCAGGGGATTTGGAGCTCACCAGAAATGGGCTACACAAACTTCTCAAGTTCAACTAAGCCCACCAGGGAGCCCCAGAGGGCCAGGTGTGGCTGCAGGGAGGGCAAATGCAGAGCCAGGCTGGGGCGGGCCACCCACGCCCCCTCACCTTTGGGTGCTTCCTCAAAGGTCCAGTCCAGCTGCAGTTCTGCGGGAGCAGAAAGGACCAGGTCAGGGGTGGGGCAACGAAAGGGGACAGGGTGCCCTGCGAGGCCGTCTCGGCCGCTCCCAGCCTCCCTCCTGCCTAGAGCAGGGGCCAAGGGACTGAGTCAGGGCCTGAAGAATGTCCCGAGGGAGGGAAAGAATTAGGAGGGCAGTTCTGGGGAGGACTTGAAATGCCTTTGGCAGACTTAGGGCCTGCGCGAGCCAACTTGGGCAGTGAACTTGCCCAAACCCTCCCTCCCTGGTTCCCACGCACAGCCTCTCCCTGACCTTCCTAGACCGGCCGCACCGAGTCCGGTCGGGGAAACTGCACTTCCTCTTCTCTCTCTATCCCCGCTTTTGCACCCTCTTCTAGATGCTCGTCCTGCCCACTTTGCCCAGACTGGCTCCTCACGGTGCTCACGACTTTTCGACTTTCCTACTTTCTGACTTCCCGAGTCCTTGGAGAAGGAGCTGCTGACCAGCCAGCCCACTCGATCCCCGATCCCCGGGGCAGGCAGAAGTGCCCCAACAGCTCCTCACACACTAACCAGACGCCCCTCTCTAGGTCCCACACCTCCCTCCAGCTCCCTGAATTTTCTGCTTTCCTTCACAGCAAACGGCTGGCCATAACTCTCTCGCTGTCTCCAATTCCCCTTCCTGTTAAGCAGGCTTCGGTCCCACCACTGTTGCCCCAACTGCTCTTCTCGAGGATGCGGTGACCTCCACATTCCCAAATCAAATGGTCAGTGGTATGGGCCCAGCAGCCGCGTTCGTCACACTGGATCCCTTCTTCCTATTGAAATTCCTCTTCCACTTGGCCTTAAGGGGACCACTCTGGTTTTCCTCCTACCTCCCATCTGCAGTCCCTCAGTCAGTGAGGCTGATTGCTGCTCATCTCTGGAACCTCTAAACATCCCAGTGCCCCAGGCTCAGACCTTGGGCCTCTGTCTCTCCATCTCCCTAGGTGATCATGTCTGGTCTTCTGGCTTGAAAAAAGAGCATCTATTCCAAGGATTCACAACCTTGGCTGCACATTGAAATTACTTGGGAAGCTTTACATCAAAACCTCTGAGTGAGTCCCAAGAATTTCCATCTGCAGCCCAGGCCTGGCCCCCTGAACTACAGACTTGTGTATTAACTGCCCACTCAACGTCTCCACTCAGATATACCACATGTAGATGGTAGGCCTCTTATGCCTGCACCTCCCACAGTCTTCCCTGCATTGACAAGTGGGAACGCCATCCTTTGACCTGCTCAGGTTTAAAGTCACCTATGACACCTCTCTTTCATGCCACGTTCAGTCCATCAGCAAATGCCCATGACTCTGTCTCCAAATCCCTCCAGGCCTGCTGCTACTGCCCTGGTCTGAGACACTGTCATCTCTAGCCTGATTAAAGCCAGGCCTCCTAAGTGGTCCCCTGCTTTCGCCCCTGCCCCATCTCTTCCTGACCTGGCAGCCAGAGTGAGCCACTCTTCTGCTCAGAACCTCCAGGGGGCTCCTCAGCTCTTGCAGAATAAAGCCAAAGTCCTTCTAATGGCCCCAAAGGCCCTCCGTGACCATCCCATCTCCCACCTCACACCCCCCTCTCACTCCAGTCTGACCTTTCCTCGATGCTCCAGAACATGCCAGGCCTGCTTCTGCCTCTGGATCTCTGGTGCCCCATCTGGGCCAATACTAACCCGCTAACCCCCTCACCCCCACCCCCACCCTGCAGGGCTAACTCCTCCACTCTCGGAGCTCTCTGCTCCAGTGCCACTTGGCAGGGGCCTCACCTGGCCAGCCTCCCTCACTGAGCACTCCCCAGCCCTTTGCTCTCTCATGCTGACCACCATCTGCCATATTGAATATTTATCTGTTTATTCTGTCTCCCTCTGTCTTAAGCTTCACTAGGGGAAGGACATCCTTTTCTGTTCCCTGCTTTATCTTCAGAACCTAGAATAGTGCTCAGTACACAGTTAAGTGCTCAATAGATGGTCAAGGGACTGATTGAATGAATGAGTGACCTTGCGGCCTCCCAGGAGGATACCAAGGACAGCGTCTGGTCATTGCCTTCCCCACCCCCCCACATCCCCCTAGGACAGGGAGCGGATTGGAGGCTCCTTCTTTTGGCCTGTTTTAGGAACCACTCACCACAGATCCTGGACCTCTCTGAGCCGCAGGTGCCCTTCTCCGCCCCTCCCTCCCCAGGCCCCAGGGGCCGGAGCCCACTCAGGCAGAGGGAGGGCCCTGGAACTGCGTCTCACCTGGCATTTTCCGGTGAATCTGCTGGAACATTCTCCGGTACCAGTCCCTGGGGCTGTCAACACTCTGGGATTAGAAGAGGCAAAGTCGGGCCACCCCCTCCCCCAACACCAAGCCACAGTTTTCCTTACTGAGCCCTTTCTCTGGACACCCTCGAAAGCCCCGCGGGCGGGCTGTGGTGGCGTCTTCAACGACAAGAACTTTGTGGAGCATGTTATATATGAGCAAGATATAGGGAAGGATCCCTAAATCGTGAGATTTGAGGTAGTTTACGTTTTTCCTCTTGGCTTTTCTATATATCTGATGTTTCTACACAGAACACGTGCTTCTATGTAATGAAAAATAAAAGCAATAATATAGGGGAAAATGGCATTTCCTATTGTCTGACTCAACACAGCCCTGGGAGGCAGGAAGGGTGTGTTACCAACTTCGTGTTCAGACGAGGATGTGCAGAACTAGAGGCAGGTGGCTGGCTCGAGACAGGCATGGAGTGGAAGGAGGACGGCGCCCCTCGCCCCTCGGAGCCTGGACCCAGGACCCACCCATGCCCCACAGCGCAAGGCCTCCTCACTTCAGACTCTCCCGCTCACTCATTCAGCCAGTCATTCATTCACCTCGCAACCGGTTCACTAGCGCTGTGCCTGGTCCTGGGGCTCCGAAACCAAGAGGGGCGCTGGCCAGCGTCGGCCCTCAGAGCAGTGGCCCTCCACCTCTGAGAGCCTGGGGGGCATTCTAGATCCTCCCCCTGAACCCCAAAACACTCGTGCAACTCAGACATACAAGCGTGCCTATAATTTTAGGGGACTCACAACCCCCGAGACCCACCGTGGTTGCACCCCTGTTTTAGTCTGAAATGTCTGGGTGCAGCTTTGGTTGCCCCTACTTTAATTAACAGAAGTGGAGCTCAGTGCAGGTCCCTAAGCCCCACCTATCAGTGGCCCCCAGCCCTGGACTCACGGATCGGGGGGCAATAGGCATGCCGCTTTCATCCACAGGCCCGATTCCCTCATACTTGACCCAGCGCTTGTCCTGGCGTTTGCTGTCCTTGGTCCATGTGGCTGACCAGTTCTGGGGATGCTGGGAGGTGGGGGTCTTCTGGGTCCCTGAGGGCCGGTTCCCAGGGCCTGGCCAGGTCTGATACCAAGCGGGGTCTGCGGGCATGCGCACGAGAGCATGAGCAATGGGCAGGGGCCTCACCTGGTCTTGTTTGTCCCTTAGCTCTTCAGAACATCGGTCCCTGTGGGTTCAAATGTTTCAACATCTTGTCTGAGCTGATGACGCAGGCTCTACCAACCTCCCCATCCCCAGCAGCACCACAGGCTTCTGTTTGTTTATTTTTAGTTAAAGTGAATAAATTTGGAATTTGTCTTAAGAAATCTGTGCCTACCCCACCCTGCTTTCCTGGGGGCTACCCTAAGAGCTTCCAGAATGAAGGCTGGGAATTATTACTTGCAGAGACTGCTGGGGACATCCCAGCGGGGGAGGAAGAAAAGACACTGGGCTTGGAGGGGACAGACCTGAATTCAGACCCTAGCTTTGCCACCTACTGGCTGTGTGACCTTGGGCACAGCAATCAGCCCCCCCAGTGCCTCAGTCTCCACTTCTGTAGAACGAGGGTCATCCTGGCAAGGATTCAGTGTGTAACCATACTCAGCATGGTGCCTGACACACAGTGGAAAGGCTCTCAGTAAGGGGCAGAGACTCATTCCCAGCCGTGGCTACGGTGTCCTCAATGTCCCCAGAACCTTCAGTCCCTAGGTCACCAGAGTAGCAGCACAAGGGCTTCAGGATGTGAATGTCAGCTCAGCCTCTGTGAGTGAACCTCTCTGCAACTCATTTCCTCACTGGAAAGACGTCGATACTTTGCAAGGAAGTCGAGGGATTAAATGAATGAGAATAGGATTATAGAGCATCTTTATAGCATCCAGCATGTTCTAAGTGCTCAGGTCTTATTTGTTAAATAAATAAACTACTTGACACAGTGCCTGCCTAAAGGGAACGGCTCAATAAAGGATGCCAGCCTCTTGAGGAGAGGGGTCCCCAGGGTGGGCCCCCATGCAGGATGTTCCAGGCACTCCTGGACCCTGTGGCCCAGGCTGGGGTGACTCACAGGAGCCCAGGAGCTGACGAGCTGCCAGGGCTGCCTGTCCACCTTGTGCTGGGCCGGTGAGTACAGACTACAGCAGTACTCAGGGCCTGTCGTGGGGTTTGGCCCCCACACCCTGGTACAGCCAACAGAGAGTTTACATTCCTCTGCTCTTCCATCCCCAAACCGAGCTATTCCCTGAGCTATTCCCTGTCCTGCTGGAGGTCCCCGCGGCCGCCACCGCCTTGTCCCCTGCACACTTCCTTCCCCTGGCACCGGTGGGGCGGGGAGGGGAAGGGATGTGTCAGCCTGTCCTCTCCACAGCTTTCACTCTCACAGGCCAGCATGCTCACACAGACAGGCAGTTAGCTGCGTTCTGAGGCCCCCACCCCTCTCCCGTCCAACATGGGATGCTACCAGATGGCAGGGCCCAGGAAGTCTGATCCCCCACCCCCGCCTAGGGCCCCCGGAGCAGGTTTTCTGGAGCAGACCCACCTGGGTGCCGGGAAGCATCTCTCCTTGGTGGGAGGTACCCATTGCACACGGTCCTGGGCGCGGGGTCATGGAACTGGAAATTAAGGGTGTTGGAGCCACCATTCCGGATCACAGGCACCTGTGAGGAGGGGCCAGGAGCAGCAGCTCAGGCCCAGAAGGTTCTGCAGAAGGGTGGAGGGGTGGCTGCCAGGACACTGCCATACCCTATGGTGAGGGCTCCAGGGCCAGCCTGACCTTTTTGCAGGAAAGCAGCAAGCACCTTAGAGCTCCCTTCTGACCCCGCCTTCCCTCCTTACAGTCTTTTAATCCTGCTCCCCACCTGTCTTATGAGATCCCCACTGACTATGAGCCCTTGCTGTCTCACTCACCCGTGACCCCTGGGAAGATGACCCTACGTGGGCCCGGAGGTGGCCAGGGATGAAGTCGTCCAGGCTGAGCCCAGCTGGGAGGCTGCAGGGTGGGGCCTGCATGCTTGGGTCAAGGTCGGCAGACTCCGGGTGTGCCAGCGGCTCCTCTGGCTGTCCTCTGTGGGGAAGGGAGGAGGAAGGGAAAGCCTTGCAGGGCCTGGACTGCCTGTGCCCTCTGGCATCGGTGGGAGAGGAGGGGACAGCTGTGGGAGGGGTCGGGGCCAGCTGGGTGGGAGCTTCAGGACCCAGGAAACAGGCCACTGGGGCACCCGCCTGCAGGCTGCCAATGCCTGCTCCCAGAGGTACAATGGGCTGCTTGTTAGGCCCCAGGCAGGAGCTCCGGGTGGGAGTGGGGGAGGGGAGGCCAAGTCAGGAGGAGGGGAGGCTGGCCAGGAGCGGACCTGCTGGACAAAGCCTAGGGCAGGCTTGATGGCCAGCCCCTCTGGGGCTCTCACTGCACAGTCAGCCCGCTCCCCCAGAGGAAAGGCAGAGGGAACTGGGGCAGCTGGCAGGGGAGCCTGGGCGCGCAGGACTTAGTTTCAGTTCCCTCTGCATCCCCCAGTCCCTGTGTGAGCATTTGCTCCCCAGCAGGCACAAGGGGTTCCTCAGGCAGAGAGGGAGGAGCAGGGAGGCCCTGGGCAACAGCAAGGTCACCCACCCACTGCTGAGCAGGGCCAAGGTTCTGGGGAATGGAGTGTGGGGGCATTTCTAGGCAGCAGGAACCACTCCTGAGCTCAGAGGAGTATCAGCTGTCTTGTTCGGCCTCTTTGGCTCAAACTGATGCTTCAGAGGGCTCGAGGTGCCAGTGAGGGGTGGGGGCAGGGAGCACAGCAGTGGTTAAGAGCAAAGTTAGACTTGTACATGGAGGGGTAGTGCTGTCTCTCTCTCTCTCTCTCTCTCTCTCTTCTCTCTCTCACACACACACACACACACACACACACACACACACACACACACACACACTTTCTGCTATACCTCCAGGTTGTTTTTTCAACAGAGGGTCTTCCTGGGAGCAGCAAGCCTGACTGGCCAGCCGGCTGACTGGCTCTTTTGCCTCCATGCAAAGGTTAGGTCAAGGGAAGAGGCTCCAGGCAGCCAGGAGATGGAGACGGTGGGGTTGTCCAACAGGGCTTTGCTACCCAGAGAGTGGTGGTGAGGAGCGAGTCCCTCATCTGTGCTGTTGGACGGGGCCGGAAGTCACGCCAACCTTCACCACCATCTGGGGCTAGACCAATTCTGGTGTTTTTTGTGTATGCCTGTGTGGTCTGGGGGCTCCCAGGAGAGCAACAAGAGCCTTGTGAAGTGCCGTGTGTGTGTGTGTGTGTGTGTGTGTGTGTGTGTGTGTGGTGGCATATAAGCACAGTACTGTAAATGTGACTTGTGGAGTTAGCACAGGGTGTCGGGGGGCATGTGAGCAGCATGGAGGTTATGGGTACAGAGGGGTGTGCAGTGGGGAGTCATACAAGCAGCAGAAGAGTTACAGAGACCAGAGTGGATGCAGGTACAACAGTGGCTGTGATTACTCCTGTACCCAGTTTCTGGTCAGGCCATGGCAGGCTGGAGGGTACAGACGCTGCTGGGGCAGTTTCCTGTCTCTGGTTTGAGTGGGGACGTCTTCTGACCCATGAAAGACCTACTCGGGACGTATCTTTTCTACACCCATCTCTGGCTGTGTTGGGAGTGGAGGGCTGAGGCTGGAGGAAGGGCAGCTCACCAGCTGGATCCAATTAGGGCTCCTACCCAAAGCACAACATGGAGACACACCCCAGTCCCTGCTGCTCTCCTTCCCTTGCGGGGGAAATTGAGGCATAGGAGAGTGGGAGATCAGAGGCCGGAGGCCAGGGGCAGGCTGGTTCCCAGCAGCCACCCCTCCCTGACCAGCTGACTGCTTGAGGCCAAGTTGCCAGGTCAGCATCAGCAGTCCCTACCCGTCAGCTGACCCAGCCTCCTTCCCTGCCTCTGGCCCACCCTGCTGTGCTCAGTGAGACCAGCCCTCTCTGGCAGGATGGGGAGGGCTGGAGGTCCCCCCACACCACCAGATTTTTCAGGGGGGGTCTAATCCTTGGGGACCCAGTCTGGCCCTCCCCAACATTGCTCCCTGTGGCACACCCCCAGGAACATGCAAAGGTTGGGTGGGGAAGGATGGGCTGGGTTTTTCTCCTGGAAGCCCTGCCAGAGGACATTAAGGAGACTTCTCCTAGGTAGAATGACGCGTGGGAGAAATTGGTCCTGCATTTGGCAGAGGACATAGGTGCCAGGAAATCTCGAGGGTCCAGAGTTCACTGGGATAGCCCGTCACCCTGGCAGGCAGCTCCAAAGCGCTGGAAGAGGCCAAGTGGCTTTGCTTAGCCGGGGACGCCTTCCCACCTGGAAGTAATGCCCAGGCCTTGGGGGCTTGGCCCTAGGCGCCTTCACACGTATTTTCCAGCTATGAGTCCACGTGGACAGGACAGGTTTTCCCGAATTTCGCTTTTATTGGATTGAGGAGAGGACTTTTCACCTCTTTCCCACCCCTCACCCCGCCCCGAGTTTGGGGCGAGGACCCTAGAAGCAGCGCTCTGTGCCTTCCCATCGGGCTGGAAGCCGGCGCCTCCCCGCTTGCGCCCCCGCCTCCTCTCCTCCCCCTCTCCTCCGCACCTACCTTCCACAGCGCGCAGGTGGCAGGCACTGAGGACGCCCAGGAGGGCAGGAGCATCTCGGCGCTCCTGCCT
>NW_006429864.1:4498963-4499210 GCF_000325575.1 Pteropus alecto | reverse complement strand
GGGGAGGGCGGGTGGGCAGGGAGCGGGCCAGGCTGTGCTGTCCACCCTCGTGACCGGGTCAGGACGGGCTCCGCAAGGCCGGGCGCCCGAGGAGGAAGAGGGATGGACCGGGCCGAGCGCGCGCTGGGAGGAAGGACTAAAGAGGCGCGGGCGGGAGGCGGTCTGCGTCCTTCCAATCCCGCCCGTGAGCCGGGGGAGGGTAGGAGAGATTCGGGCCGGCAGCCTGGGCGTACAAGTGGCCTCCGTC
>NW_006429864.1:4495565-4498814 GCF_000325575.1 Pteropus alecto | reverse complement strand
GGGGCGGGGCGGGGCGAGCCACTCAGAGTTTCCAGCGACAGTTCCAGCGGGTAGGAAGGGAACGGCTGCACGGCGGAGCCAGGACGCGGGGCACGAGTGACTAAAGAGCCGGCTCCAGCCAGCAACCGATACGGAGACGGGACCGCGCTGCAGTCGGGCGGGGGCTGAGATAGGGCACCCCCCCTGGCGCAGTGGCCTAGCGGACCGAGGGAGGGCCCCGCCGCCTCTCCCCGTCCCTTGGAGATGTATTTGGGGCTGGCGTAAGCGCGCGTCCGGGCGTGTGCAAACAAGCGCACACGCGCGCGCGGGTGAGTTGCCAAACGGACGTTGCTCTCACACGTGCGAGCCCGCGGAGGACGGCCCGGGGAGGAAACCAGCCGAATGGAGCGGTCCCCCGGGCGTGGCGCGCCCCTGAAGAGGATGAGGGCGGCTCCCTTCGGCGGGGACGGGGTGACCGGGTCTTGGTGTTCCCACACACCGCGTTTGTTTTGATCTCGCTGCTTTTCCGCTGTTCCCGCTGCTCTGACACCCGTACCAGGAGCCCTCCGGTCATCCCTCCCCTCTCCGCCGGGCCTCTGTGTGCACACAGGGCCTGTGCTAGGCAGTGAAGGTGCTCAATGAATGTTCACTACTAATGGAAAGACGCCGGAGTACTTCTTAGCCTCTGGCTCGGCTCCGGGACCCCAAGCCCCAAACCAATCAAATAGCAAATAATTATTGATTGGGCAATTTCAGATCTATTTTGGGAGTGATCAGTTATAAATTAGGAAAATATGAAAACATTTACTGCATACCTACTGGGTGTAAGATTGGTGTCCTGGGGCCACCATGCACTTTAGAGTGTTTTCCAAGCGCATTATTCGACTCAAAAATTGAGAAGGAAGGGAACGAAGAAAAGATGACACATTTTTTAAAAATCCCTACCATCACTAATGCTATTAGCTCTACTTCTTCTCAGTTCAGTTAAAGGGATACCCAGGTTGTGGTGAACCAGCATGAAACAATGTCACCAGCGAACAGTGGGAGGAGGGGGCGTTTAGGTTGAGGAGAAGCTGGCGGGCCTCGGAACCGACCCGCTGCACTAGACAAGTGGGACCATCCGGGGCACGCCTGGAAGCAGATGCAAGGTTTCCGAGGAAGAGGCTTTAAATGATTACAGCGGTTCCAATTCCGCCAGTTTGGGGGGTGTCTCTGTAAAGGCGCTTCTTGCACTGAGCAGGGATTTGAATGAGGTCCCCTCTCAGGCCCCTTCCAAGAATCTGTGATTTTCCCAGAAAGCTGAAGGGGTGGGGAGGACGGTAGCCCTGCCTAGAGAAGTCAGCTGCAGAAAGGAGGGCGCGTGACAGTGCGTCTTCCCTCCTCTCAAGCCCGAACACTCACTTCCCCACCCCTCGTCACCATCCTCTTCCCTCCCTCGGGGACAAAAGATGTGCCCATTTCCCTTGTCACCAGTTTTGTTCCCCACCTGTCACGGTCCTCACGACTAAGGGCCACATCTCTTTCATGTTCTTCCTTGTTCTCCAAAGGAGGTGACGCTGAAGATCTTCCGACTCCAGGAATCCTGGTCATGCCCCCTCTCACCAGCAGCAAGCTTCTCTTATTCTCTAGGGCTCTGACCTGGACTCCAAGATAAATATTTAATGTAGAGGGTGCAGCTGAGCTGACCTAGGTCCCAACTTCCTGTTTCTTACAAAGGGAGGTGGCCGCCATGGGCAAGGAGCTGGGGACTGGCTACCAGTGTCATCTCTATGGGAATGGAGAAATCCTGTAAACAGCTCTGTTGGAGGTGGGGTAGGCCCTGCTGGGGACCTGAGCTTCTTCTCCAGAGCTGTTTTGACTTCTGCCTGTCTGCTGAGGCCCAGACTCTGTTGGGCTCATCACCTTCTCGCTCAGCTCAGAGCCTGCTTTGCCCCGGCAGCAGTGGGAACTGATCTCTTTCCCAGAGTCTCAGACTATGTGCTTGGCCCAAGGAAGAGCTATAACAGGACCCCTCCACCATGTTCCCTGGTGCCCACTAGCCTCACAGAAGAGAGGATGAGAGACTGGTGGGGGCAGAAAGCATAAGGCGGCTTGACCAACATTTCCCTTTCTGCCCCTGTTTACGGAGAATCCCTCCTTTTTGAAAAGTGGGAGATCAAAGGAGAAAAGTAGCAAAGTCCAGAGATTCAGCCAAAACCAGGTGTCTGATTTCTCAACGCCTCCTCCAGCCTCAGCTGCCCGCCCAACCCTCAGACAGCTGGCGTGATAGAGAGAGGCCGGGGCTAGAAAAGGCTGTCCTAGGTAACTAACTGGCTGTTGTCAACAACAGAGCAGATTCCTTTCCTTCCAATGCACGATCCTCCTGACTCCCTTATCATCTAACAGGGCCCTCCCTCCTTCCCTGTGACTCTTCCCCATCTCTGGCACTGCCTTTTGCCAGGGCGCCACCTCTGCCCTCTCAGAGCCACCTGAGCCATGGTAAACACAGTTACATAACTGCTCTGTTTTCCTAGCTATCTGATCCTGGTCAGCAGTACGCCCCGCCCCCACCCCTTTTGGTCCGAGGATTACCCCGCCAAGACACCCATGCCTACCCAGGTCTGTCCATGCCCACCACCCTAAAGGGCGATTAGCCAAGAGACTATAGATAGGAGGGGCAGAAGAGGGTAGCTGTTCGCACAGGAATGCGGGTCACTCTGAAAAACGACCTGTCACCAAGAGGAAAGATGAAAAGAAATAGCACTTAAGTAGCTTTTTATTGTTGAGTGCGGTGAGCAGAGAATTCAGTTTTATTTCTCAAGTGAGAAAAACGAAGTAAGGGATCCCAGAAGATATAAACCTGAATTCTCATTGCTTGAGGAGCGTCTTTACCTGGCACGGGGAGCCTGGCATTTGAATGTCACTCTCATCTATCCTAAGCAGCCAAGGGGAAGCCTGGCTCTGTGCCTCATCCTTCCACATCCGACAACGGAGGGGCATCTGTTACTCCTTCTCTCCTCCTCCACAGGGGTGGACTCTCGTATACTCTAAACAGTATAGTCAGGCTTTGAGCAGGGTTTTATTTGTGCTCAGTAGACTGTTCTCTCCCTACCAGGGGAACCGAACAAGCAGACCAGATGGATTAGCAAAGCAAGCACCGTGACTTCTGAGCAGTGCAGACTTCTCTAGAGAGGAAGACCAGAGTGACCCAATAGTGAGAAATTAAAACCAAGTCACATCAGACACAAATCTGGACTATGTTTCATGCCCTAGGCTCCAGCCTTGTCCTGG
>NW_006429864.1:4462464-4495534 GCF_000325575.1 Pteropus alecto | reverse complement strand
GGTCCTCGTCTATGCCAGACTCTCATGGGAACAGAAGCAAAAGAACAGGGACACCAGAGACCCAGTGTGAGGCTTGGGAGACCCTCCTAAGCTGACAACAGCATGACCTGGGCCTTCTGGAATCCAAAATTTTGGGTGTAGTCACTGGAAAGTAAGAGATCTCTGTGAGTGAAAAAACAGCCAGTCCAGGTCAAGAATGGTCAGTGCTGGGACCGGGCAGCCAGGGTGAGAGAGCGGATCTCCATGGGAACAGAGAATGAAGCTTTGAGGCCTGCCTTGCACAGACCTTTCCATAGCACACGCACAATAGAACAGGGATCTATTCAGGCTTCTCAGAGTTAATCTCATCTAAATCCAGAAGGTTGTGAGAGAACTTGGCCTTTTGTCCAATTATGTAGGAAGGCTTCACACTGACATCACATCAACCACCGTTCCCTGTCTCCCTCCTTTTATAGATGAGCAAACAAGCACAAGGCGCAGATGGGGTGTCTTTGAGAAGAACTGAGCTGGATGAACCTCTTCTAGTTCTCAGGAAGGAAAGAAAGAGCAAGTGGCTGTCGGCTCTTTAGAAAGCAGATTTTATAAGGCAAGGATAAATAAGTGATGACCTCAGAGAGCAAACCCAGCCAAGTTAACTCAGCCACAAAGGGCACGCAGACCAGGAACTGGAAAACTAGGTCTGCATCAATCTCCTTTCCTAGTGCAGGCAAACTGAGATGAGGAGGATAAGAGGGCTGAGCTGCTGGCCCGTGGACCCCATGAGGTAGGGCTCTGGCCTCCAAACAAAGAATAACCCTGTCTTCCCACCGCCTTGAAATCTACAATGAAGCTTCTCCTGACTGCAGCAACATTAGACCTCCTAAGCTGCCATTAAGTTGTTAATCCACCGCATCAAAATTAAACAGACTTTCCATCTAAAACCTGAAAGTCACGATACAAAAACAAAAAGACCATGCGATTACGTACAGCAGCCAAGAAAGTGGGAATTGAATGTAGATGGAGCGAGAAGTAAATGTGAATTTGCATTTGAGTTCTTAATTTCCAGGCTTAAAAAGATTTTTTTTTTTTCCCACAATGTTGGAAATAAGGGTAAATATTACCTCACTGTGCTGAAAGTTTAGCTGAAGTATAACGATGTTGCTAAGTCGGGATGCTATGTATTGGGAAAGATCCCAAACACATACTCAACTTATTTGAAATTAGAATCCTGGGTTCGTTTTCCAGCCTATAAATTGCACTATGGCCTTTGATGTCACTGTCCTTAAAGTTTACTCAGGACTGGAGGGACTGGACTTAGTCTTTCTACCTCTACTGCCACAGAATTCCCTCACTGCCACATTTTCCACTCCAAGGACCCAGGGCTCTTGCCCAGTGGAGGTTATTTTTCCTTGTGAATCCACAGCACTTCGCGATTTTTCTACTTTTCAGAGGAATCCAGAGGCTGGCCTGACACTTCCTTTTCTTAGCAGTCCAACTCTACGCTCCACTCCAACCTGACTTCTTCGACTTCTCGCAAGGTGGCACTCATCCATGTCTATTATTAGGATCACATGCAGTTATTAAATCACTGTGGTAATTATTTTTATCTTTTGTAAGGATTTCTTCCTTTTCTTCAAGTAGCGGCCTCTGCCGGAGAAGCCACAGAAGGAGCTGGGACTTGAGCGCGAGTTAGCGGCGGGCAGGGTGCCAGGACGGAGGCCAAGGCCAGGTAGTGGATTCTGAGTGGGAGGAACCGCTACAGCCACTACGCTGGTTTAAAACAAAAGGGCCGAAGAGGTGAAGAAAAGGTCTTTTTTATTGTGAGGGGATCCCTTTCCTTGACAGGGGACTTCTTTGGCATTATCAGAGATCAGACTGGACATCAAACGTCAGGCTTTCCCTTGACTTGTGGAATTGCCGAATGGTTCTAAGAGCCAAATACAGTGCCTCCACCGGCAAATAAAGACACAGGGAGCCAATACAGTTATCATTTAATTTTAAGAGTGTTTCCTTCTTCTCTTTTAAAAGACTTACAATTTACAGTAGAAAGTTTTAACGAATTAAGTTCTCATCACGAAAAAGACTTATTAAGTGATTTCTAGCCAATAAATAACATTTCCACCCTTTTCTTTAACATAACTGAAGGCAAGAAAAAGCAAGTAATCTCTAAGCACAAGGAAATAACCCGTCATCCAGAAAAGCCTTAAAAAAAGTACACCACCAGCTAGTCTCTTAGTCATCTAGGAAGCAAAACCAGATCCTTTCTTGGAAAGTGCCTGCTGACATTTCTATTAGGAAAAACAGCTATTGGTCACAGTGCACTGAGAAAGGGCAAGTGAGGCTTCCTGACATCTTCATAAAGGTTCTTTGACAGACAGAAAAACCCCCCACATCTTTATTGCTGCAAATCAAGATCTATGGTAGGCCTCCTCCTTAGTACATGCATTTCGACATGTAAAAAAAAAGTTTTTTGAGGGACAGCTACATCAAAGGAGTGAAGGGAATCTGGGCAAGAACTTACAGGAAGGCAGGGTGCATGGCCCTACTTTAGAGCTGCTCAGAGAGATGGTTCACGCCCATGTCCTCGCTTCTTGATCTTAAGCCACCTAGACTTGTCATGAGGATGTAGAAGAGAAGGTGCATAACCCTGTCTCGGACAAAGGTGTTATTTAGCAAGTCTCGCCAAGGTTGCTGGGGCGTGAGGCTAAGGCCTCCTGGTAGGGAACATGCTCTCCAGTATCATCTTAACCTTTGTGACTGCATAGATGAAGGCAGCTAACCCTGACCCCGCTCCCTCTGGCTGGCTAGACATAGGCCGGTCAGGTCACAAGTCTCAAAGTAACACAGATTCCCTCTTCTACACCCTGTCAGTGGCACAAAACTCTATTGTTAATACAGTTCTCTGCTCGACTCAAGATAAGAGTAACAACGCTGTTTGTCGACTACACAACTTCCTTCTCTGCACACACCTGCCCTTTCATATGGCTTTCCTACAAGCGTCCGAGCACAAGCAGTGCTGAAGAGGGACTGTGCTAGTACAATGCTTGGGAACTGTTCTCCAGGTCATCCAGACCCCGCTCCAGCTATTGTGGGGGCTCTCTAGGCTGCCCTTCGCTCCCTCTTATAGCAGATTTCAGAAAAGATGTGGACCAGGTGCCAGACTAGGTGGTATCCATCATTATAACAACAAATAACTTAGGAAACTGAAGCCTCATGCCCACAACCGGGAGAGCTCACCTCCCTCTGGAATCTGTTCTGCCTGGGCAGGGAATGCTGAACAATGCTTTGGAAAAAAGTGGGTTCCACTGTTACTATAACAACTATAATAAATATTGGGGATTCTAGAATGTCTCAATAAGTCTTTCTGGGTTGAGAAATAATTTTCAATACCAAAACTAGAAGGAAAAATCTGATAATTAACACAAAGAAAAACTCTAAATCAGTAGATCTGGGACAAGCTCCTCCCAGAAACCATTTTAACTGGCTGGTCACATAGACTGGTCAGGGCAAACTTAATTCTCAAGACCTTGAGTTTTCTATTGATAGATAAGTTATGGTCAAAATTTCTGGAGGTTGATGACATTATTTATGTAAACAAAGGGAGGGCAGAGGGAACAGATTTCAGCCTTACTCATTCTGGGAGGCTGGAGAGATTCTCAAGTAATAACCATGAGCAATAAGCCCAGCCGTATCTCACACAGGTGTGGCTTATAATATTTTTCTTGTAGAGAGCAGCTGCCTCAAACCTTGTGTTTTAAAATTACTCAGAAGACGCTATAAGGGGCAATGCCAAGGCTGTAAGGCCCCAAAGTTAACCAATTTTAAGAAATCCCACCCTTGCTCCTTACTGTTATTACATAATAATATTCTGTTGACAAAATGGTTTTTCTTTACCAATTTTGAACAGTGTCAGGAAATCACACCCAAGTTATCGGGATAAGAAACTGTAGGAACAGAAAAGGTGATGAATATAGATAAAAGGATATGAAAAATACTGAAATTCCTGGAAAGTCTGATAAGTAATTTTCACTTCGTTGGTTAATATCTAGTTGCAAAAGTCCAGGGAATCAGCAATGTCTGTACCCATAACTAGTGTTATCTTGAGGTTTTAAAGAAAACAGGCTACTTTTGATTTAACATTCCATTACACACACACACACACACACATATACACACACACCCTTGGCTTTTTTTTTTTTTGCTCTAAATATTCAGAACACAGAGTTTAAAAAGGATATATGTTTTGAACTTGTGTTAGTTGAGTTTTTAAATGTTTATTTAAAAAATAGTCATCTGATCAATTTGAAATTTCGTATGATGTGATGTAGATAAAAATGGGAAGCAGGTCCTTGGGAAGTGTCATTTCTAAAATGGTGTTTCACAAAAGTTGACAAAAGAGCCCTCCGACACATCTAAGAGACTGGTGTAAGAAGTGGTCCGTTTTTTTCCCCCCTAGATGAGAGAAGTTGGAGAAAATAAGGTCCCTGTGGACCTTAAAGTGAAGAAAAACAAGAGAAAAGTATTTCTACTATCTTTAGAACATGCAGGGGGAAGATTTAACAGACAAGGCTTTGAAAAGGCAATACTCAGACCTCTGACAGCGGTTAGAATGTTTGCTTGAAATGATGGCGCTAGGCAGGCATGTTAGTTCTGAGGCAAATCCAGGGCAGACGGCCAGCCATCTTGGGAGATACTGTTTAGACTAAAACATTAAAAAATATGGTAAAACCCTCCAATGAAGCCTCGGGTGAAGAACAAATATTGTGATTACAGTATATTCCTAAGGTTCATGCCCTCTAAACTGTCTTGGTCATAGGTGCAAGTGCAAACGTAGGTACACTGAGTGATGGTCTGTCTCACTTTAATGTGCTATCTGTACCATACGGATGGATACCTTAACACACAGCTTTCTGAAGTGCTGACTTATGTACCCCAGCTTTCTACAGAACATGACATATCTTTTCCCTTCAAACTCATTTGGGAGGTAGGAGTCTAGCACTGAATTTTCAAACCTATATCCCTTCAAGAGCTATCGTTACTCTATTTTAAACTCACTCTGATTTTCTTGAATGACGAGCTCTCACCTCTCTGCTATGGCTGATCCTTCAACAGCTCAAAGGGGTACCTGTAAGATATAGCCTTTAGCCATGGCTCTGCCAAGGAAACTGACTCTTTTTGAGAAGATCATGAAGACATTCCTAAATAATCATCCTTTTAACTAGTACAGTATTATTTTTTGCTTATAAGGATGTGTAATAACCATTTTACTACACGCCTGCTGATTGTAGCCCATAAGAGTAGTTTCTACCTGTGTGTAAAACAGCAGCCTCAATGAAAAGGAGAAAAGGACAAGGTACCCCATCTATCAAATTTGTCACATGGACTGACTTTTACTTTGGGTGAGATTTCCAAAACAGTGGTCTTTTCTGCACTGGGACTGGGGGAGGGAGGAGGCTGAGGATACCCAGGTGATGGATTGACTCTTTAAAGAAAGATGATCAGTAAAGACTTTTTCTCCCGTCTTGCACAGGGTTTGCTCACATCCCAGTAAGAGGTCTTGCATCTAGTTCCCCAACAGCCTTCCTCTCTTTTTTAACAGAGCAATCCATGCCACCAGATTTCAAACACCAAAATGCTTTGATCTCTGTCGTGAACAAATTGGGAACCGTTAACCAAAGGTTTCTCTTGTCCTTGAAGATGCCGACATAAATTCGTATAGTCTAAGATCTCGCTTCTGTGCTGAACTCCTACCTCCCAAAGGACATTAAGGAATTCCGTAAATACGCACTTTGGTGTAGTGTTGCCCAGACATGCACGCTCGCTGCAAAGCTGGCCAACGAGTATTATGACATGACACCTGTCACCAGGCTAAACCAAAAATGGTAGACTAAGGATCTCCAAAATTTCCTTCACTAGTTGGTTGTGACTTGAAAAACTAAGGGAAGATTATTCAAACATTACATCTGAACGTTTGTTTTCGTGTTCCAAAATATGCTGACACGGACACACAGTTCAACCTAATGAGCGCTGAAAGATGGAGAAACAACCCTATAACTGATAGAGAAGATGTGAAATCCTCATTCATCCGATGCCCTTTAGCAAGACTTCCAATTCATAAGGGGATTATTCACTCTACCTTCGTCAGTTTCCATTACCCCAGCTGGTTTCAAAGATGCTGACATAGAAAAAGAGAGGGACGACGGGAGAATGGATGCTGTAACAGCTGATGCAACACACAGAAGGGCATAAATACTTCTCACTGTCAAAGGTTCCAGAGACGGCGTTTATAAAACAAAAACGCAGCTTCCTTTGCAGAAAGGGTAAATAATCTGAGGTTCAAAAATAAAAAAAGGATCTGGCAACAGTTAAGAAACCTCCAAATCTCTAAGGGAAGTTTAAACTCATCATGCCCATAGTTAGATGAATAAATTTTAAGTAATTCTAAGATAAAACATTCCCCTAAAAATCTCCGGGTTTGGGTTATTCACTTAGAAGTTCTACTATAATCAAGTTTTCCATAAGAAGTTTTAGCCACTGAAATCTAAGAGATCTTCTTTAACAGTACCCTGTAGGGGAAAAAAAAAAACAAAACCAAAAACAAAAATGAAAGAACCTTGCGTCTGAAAAGTTATTAGTCTGAAATGAAAGATATTAGTTTTTAAAAACAAGAGAAAAGGCTGGCTAGTTCAAGTTAGAAGCCCCGGGCAGAGGTTTCCAAGGCTCTTTTATTAGGGGACAGTCCCCTTTACAGCACAAGATTTCACATACGTGTCAGACAATCAGATCAGTTCCTAAAAATTAGGGGGGGAAAAAAGGGAAAAACAAAACAGATGCACTTCTTATATATATTAAATATAAATTAAAAGAATTTATAAAATGGTCACGTTTCTTACAGAATAAATGCAGAGTGTATTATGAATGCACCTCCAGGTTTAAGTTGCTTAAGTCGTTTTTGTTTTGTTTTCCAATAATAAATAAATAAAATTTGTTCTTAAGTTTTGGGTCCACCTGTGCCACAGCTGGGCTCTGAGTCACTGCTGGTTTTTCTTCCCTTGTCACTTCTGAGCGCAGCGTTTGATTGTACAGGGGTTACCAATTTCACTGGCCCGTCGGAGTACTGGCTGTCTTTTCGGGGTGGCATCCGCTCATTAATTCGGTCCAGACCTCGGGCTTCTTCAAAACTCCGGATCCTGTGCTGAAGCGAAAACCCTCTGATAGCTACAGAAAAACAGGAAAGGGAGGAGCTCAGTTAGACAGCAAGGCGGACAAGCTTAAAGCTTCTTAGCACACAGCAGCCTCCTAGGGAAAAACACAGAAGGTGGCTAAGGAGCACATGTCTGGTGAGGGCAACAGGCAATATCTGATTTGAATTAGCCCTGTCTTGAAGCTACTAATTCCTTAAGGCCCCAAGGGCAGCTGAAACTGTGCAAGTAATTTTCATAGATGCTCAATACAATTAATCATAGCAGAAATATACCTGACGAGTAGCAAACAAGTTCTTACTTAGCCCCAGGACATTTGGCAAAGAGTTTCTTACGGGCCAGAAACGTGCTCAATGCGAGAGAAAAAAAAGGAAACACTAGAATAATAGAACAAGTTAAACAGAATAGTTATTTTAGCACAAATATCACAGTGACCACAAAAAAAGGTAACAAATGAGTTAATCTTTTTGTTTAGGACAGCTTTTTATCTTGCACAACCAGGAGCTGAACGTAAGTTAAAAGCCATCTAAAATGGCTTTTAATATTTTCTTTCTGATTGAACTTTTGTACTGTCAAGGAAAGGCACTTCCATTTTGAACTACCTTACCTAATGAAAACAATTAAATTTATAACAGTATCAATTCCAATGGTTTTCATCCACAGATTCACAGATAATTTGTTACTTAAATTTGCTTTTATCGAAACAAAGATAATTTAGTTTGACTGCCTTAGGGCAACTTCAGAAATGAATCAAACTAAATTCCTGTCTACTTTCGCCTCTGCTTTTGATATCCTTTAGAGGCATTAGATAAAGAGGCTGACCTGTTTGAATCTCTAGTGATCCGATGGATGTCTCTTATCTATGGAAGGGGCTATAGGACTAACAAACCACTTGATCTCTTGTGACCAGTTGCTTAAGCTTCAGCCACTGCATTAAAACAGAGCCCAGAAAGGACTTTAGCTGTGGAGAGGGTCATTTAAATTACTACAACCACAAGATACTTTGTGAGCAAGCCTAGAAATATCTATTCCTTTCTCACTGTTACAGTTCTGGTGATGCAATAATAAAAGATTTCAAATGCTGACAGTTTTTTTGTTTTTTGTTTTTTGTTTTAAACTAGTAGACAGACACATGATAACATCTATCACAGGAATATGGCCATACCTTCCCGGGCCTCTACGGCTTCTACTGTGGCTGTAAGAGGCAGGAGCAGTGGCATGCAAAAATGAAGACAGAAAAAGAGTGAGTAAACCAACACAATGCTGCCAGCACAGGCATCCCAGGGTCCCACCTTGAGCTTATTCCCACCCATAATAAAGTCGACTAGCTAAGAGAAGCGAGAGGATTACTGCGGAAAAATTAATTGGGGGGTGGGAGCTGGGTATGAGGTGGGGAGAGTTTCTAATATTTTTAACATTTCAGGTAGCATGAGAACCTTTTAGCTAATGGCATCTATAGCTAAGCCAACTGGGTCAGTCAAACTGACTATAAGACACCAGGAGTTATGCTGCTCTCCTGATTTTAAATAGCCAGCTGCTAATTTACGTCTTAACACTCACGTATCAAAATAACTGGTAGAGTCAAATTATTTAACATTACAAGTGTTCTACAATTTGTAATAGCTCAGATGGTATTAAATGAGCTGCTGCTGGGTCCTATTCAAAAAAAACTTATTTAAAAGTACTTCTTATTGCTCTCAAGCAGCTTATGTGGGGTCCAATTGCCCTTTTTAATTACCTATAAAAAAGAATGGCCTTTGAATAACAGATTGGCATTTGGAAGGAGAGAAAAATGGGTTATAAGTGTGGGGTTATTTCTTGTCCAGGAGTAGAGTACTAAGGTGGCAAAGGCATAAAACTGTTCAATTCTGGATACAAATTCATGTACCATCTGAGATTAGATATAGCAGAGGCTGACATTTCCAACCAATATGGCTTCCATTCACTGCATGAGAGAGGAGGCCAATTATTAAGAATGCCTTCTTCTCCCTCACTGATGGAAAAGGAAGCAATTTAAAAATTAATACCAACAGGTAAACATCCTTGCATCTGCTTTTAAGATAGTAAAAGCCCTAATATATGAAAAAGTTACAGGTTTTAGCCAGAAAGATCCTATTTGGAGAACCCCATCAGTTCCTCCAATACCAACTGGAGAGAATAATGAACAGTAACAGTTTGCTGTTCTGAGGCTTTATATATCGAGAGGAGAAACTGAGAGAATGGAAAGTTAACTTCCTAACACAGTGTGAAAAATGGAAACTTGGAATCAACTTATCAAGTGTTTACATTTGTCAACCATATGTAGGCATGTGTTAAAGCAATGTCGCAGCCCCTCTAATCTCTTCAAACAGAACAAATAAACTTTCACGAGAAGATGATAGTGCCTTCAAACTGTATCACGGATGCAACTGTTAGAAAATGGGAGAACAAAGCACTGCCTAAAATTATATACAGAATGTCGGTCTAATTAGAGTTTAAAAGCTATGCGAAAGCTATGTAATCAATGTGTACTAGTATCATATTATTTTGGGCCCTCCTAGAATTGCTTTTTTGCATTGGGTATTAAGATATCAGCCGGTAATGAAGGACATTATAAGAAACAGTCACATAAAATTGAGAAACTGACTTTCTTCTGTACTGAAATCTATTTTTCTTTACTGAAATATAATTCATATACTGAAAAAATCACTGTTTAAAGGGTACGGTTAAATGACTTTAACACAGAGTTGGGCAATCATCACTACGATCTATGGTTGGAATGTTTTCATCACCCCAGAAAGAAACTCATTTCCCTCCCTCATGCCTGTCCCTTAACCCTAGATTTGCCTGTTCTGGAATCATAAATTTAATCATATAAAATATGATTTTAGTGACTGGTTTCTGTCACTTAGCATAATGTTTTCAAGGTTTATTCATGTCGAAACACACACCCATACTTCAATCCTTTTTATGACTGAATAGTACTCCACTGTATGAATATACCACATTTTATTTATCTGGCTAACTAGCTGATAGACATTTGGGTTGCTTCCACTTACTGCCTAGTAAGAAGAATGCTGCTATGAACATTCGTGCACAATTTTTTGTTTGGATATGTTTTAATTTCCTTGGGATACACAACCAGGAGTGGAGCTGCTGGGTCACATGGTAACTCCATGTTTTATCACCTAAGGAATCTCTCGCTTGGTTTCCCAAACATGACACCATTGTACATCCCACCAAGTTCTGTCACATGGTAACTCCATGTTTTATCACCTAAGGAACCTCTCGCTTGGTTTCCCAAGCATGACACCATAGTCATCCCACCAAGTTCTCCACATTCTCACCAACATTTGTTATAACTTGTCTTTTTTTTTTTTTTTTTTAATCAACTCTCCTATTTTTTTTTTTTTAATCACAACTATCCTAGTGGGCATAAAGGGGTATCTCGTTGTGGTTCTGATTTGTATTTCCTTAATGTCTAATGATGTTGAACATCTTTTCATGTACTTATCGACCATCTGTATGTCTCCTTTGGAAATACATCTATTAAAAATTTTCACCCATTTTTAAATGATTTGTCCTTTTATTATTCAGTTTTGAGAGTTCTTTATCTTTTCCAGACACTAGCCCCTTATCATATATATGATTTGTAAATATCTCCGACCATTCTGTGAGTTGTCTTTTCACTTTCTTCATTTTCAATTGCAGTACAAAAGTTAATTTTGATAAGGTCCAATTTACTCTCCAAGTAAAGTGATATGAACAGTAAAAGGTCTTATTCAGCTAATGCTGCAGTTTCCCAATGAACCGGTACAACTGAGACATAATGAGAAAATGACAAAATAAACCCAGTTCCTGTGAACAAGAGAGAATAAGAAGCTCTAAAAAGTCGGCTCCAACTTTAGTTTTGTTCCTCTGACACATTCCTGAGGATTTCTATCAATTTCCGAAGTCTCAATAAGCAATCCTATATTAATTAAAACACTCATAGTCACATAAGAAACTAAGAGAAACTGGATATATTAGGTATTAGGGACTGAAAAAAAAGGCAGACCAAGGATTATAAACAAACAAATAAATCTACAAATAACACATCTATAAAATTCTTTACTTTTTATTCATCCTAGATTGGCATATTTGCTCTTTCAAAGTCTAGAGAAAATTGGTTCAGATTCAAACAACTTTATAGATCAGCAAATTTTAAAAATGTTTCAAGGATGTCATAGGACATTCCCTTTTTTCTTTGCCCATGTTACTTCCTATTAACTATAAGTTGCCTTCTCAGAGCTGCTCTCAGAATATGTCACATGACTAATTACCAAGCAAAGTAATAGTGGAAAGTATTTTCCTTGTCAGAAACCACGCATTTTATTTGAGAGAAAAAAAATCAATCTGAAATAATTTACTGATCCTTTCTATGAAACTAGAGAAGTGAAGAAAATTAATTACATATTTTCAAGGAGAAAATGTTCATTCTTCCTTCTAAATAGCTAAACTCTAATATTCCGGTATCCAATTTGAATGAGGAAGAATTCAATCCCATTAAAAGAAGGAAAGGAGCTTGTTGCTATTAATTATTAGCAGTGGAATTTCTACTTCCTCTAAGTGGCAGAATGACAAGGAAAAAAAAACTTAAGTAGAAACAATTCGACAAAACAAGGGGGCAAAAAAGCAATGAAACTCTAATTTGTTAATGCTTCAACTCCAGTTTTCATGCCTAGAATTAATCATCCAATGATGTGATCTCGTGTCGCTTCCTCTTGCTTGACCAGATCTGTTTATTCTGATAAACATCAATCTTTTCATTCCAGAGTTTCATAAAGCCCTCTCCTTAGAAGTCAGTGCTCATATAATTTTTAGACTGGACATTTTGGTTGAAGAGATAACTGTGGCACTGGAGTAGGATATAGCTTGTAGGCAAAGAGACTAACTCTCTCTCTGAACAAGAAACTATAACTAAGTAAAAAAAAAAAATTAAGGTATAAAACATACACGAGCAAGGTATTATCATGTACCCCAAACCGAAGTGTACAGCTCAGTACATTTTTATTTATGTATGTGCTTGTGTAACTACCATTCAGATAATGATACAGAACATTCCATTCCCACTACTCCAGAAGTCCCCTGTGCATGTTCTGGGCCAATATTCTCCCACTAAAGAAGTGTCATTCTGATTTCTATTACTATTGATTAGTCTGCCTGTTTTTGAACATCGTATAAAGACAGTCTGTGCTCTTTTGTGTCTAGCTTTTTTAGTTTACCATAATGTCTGTAAGATTCAACTATGTTTTTGCAGGTATTCATAATGTTACTTTTTATTGCTGAGTAGTATTCCATTGTATACATATAACATAATTTATTTATCTCTTCTGCTATTGATAGACACTTGGTTGTTCTCCGTTTGGGGCTGTGATGAATAAAGCTAAGGTGAACATTCTTAAGTACATCCTTTGTGGACATATGCACTAATTTCTCTTTGATATATATCAGGTGTGGAATTGCTGGGTTATGGAGTAGACGTGTGTTCATTTTCTGCCCAGTAAACAGTTTTTCTAAGTGACTGAACCAATTTGCAAGCCCACCAGCAATGTATCTAGTTTTAGTTCTCCACAAACTCACCAACACTTGGCATTATCAGACTTTTTCATTTTAGCCATTAGTGAATATGTAGTGGTATATCACTGTGGGTTTTTTTCAATAAATTTATTTATTTAAATTATGCAGTACATTGGTAACAGTATACAGTACATTGGTAACCACATTAAGCATCTTTTCATATGCTTATCTGCCATTTTGATACCCCCTTTTTGGAAGTGCCTGTTAAAACCTTTTGACCATTTTAAAAAAATTGGTCGTTTGCACTTTTCTTATTGAGTTTTATGTAGTTCTTTATGTATTCTGAATACAAGTTCTTTGTCAGATATATGTCTTACAAATATCTTCCCCCAGTTTATGGCTTGCCTTTTTTCTTTCTTAATCATGTATTTTTGTGAATAGAAATTCTTAATTTTAATATAATTCAATTAAGTTTTTCTTTTAAGGTTAGTCCTTTCGGTGTTTTTTCTAAGGGTTCTTTATCTACCCTAATGCCTACTCTCCATACTTTTGTCTGGAAGTTTTACTGTTTTACCTTTTCCATTTAAGTTATAATTCATTTGAACTAATTTTTGTATATAGAAAGAAGGGTCGAGATCCATTTCCCCCCCAGTCGGATATCCAATTGATCTAGTATCATTTATTGAAAGAAGCCCTAATTTTAAAAAAAAAATTATTTTATTTTTTTAAAATCAAAGTATAGTTGATATACAATATTATATTAGTCTCCGGTGTACTGAACATAGTGATTCTTCATTTCTGTACCTCAAGATGTGATCGCAACCATGTATCACTGTACAAAGTTGTTATATTATTGATTATGGTCCCTGTTCTGTATATTATATCTCCATGACATATATTTTATAAATGAAAGTTTGTACCTCTTATTTCCCTTCACCTTTTTTGACCATCCCCCCAAGCCCTCCCCTCTGGCAACCATCAGTTTGTTCTCTGTATCTATGAGTCTGTTTTGTTTCTTCTTCTTCTTCTTCTTCTTTTTTAATATTCCACCTAAAAGTGAAATCATATTTGTCTTTCTCTGTCTGACTTACTTCACTTAGCATAATACCCTCCAGGTCCATCCATGTTGTTGCAAATGGCAAGATTTCTTTCTTTTTTATTAAGAATCTCCAATTTTTAATTTTACCTTGACTGCTAGGTAATGGGAGCACACATCCTCCATGAAAGGTGCACTGCTCATACTCACCTGTCTCAATAGTCTGCTTTCCTCCTGAGAGGACACCCAGAGGGAGGGTACCTGTAGGGGTCAGGCCTTTGAGAGTCAGCACACTCTCACTTTCTTCCCTGCAAAGGAAGATCAAAGCCCTGGGTTAATGCCAGGGTGTCCACCACTCGGTAATTCAAAGGCACTTGAAGGAAGTTAAGAAAAGATGCGTAGAGATGGATGACTGGTTCTCCTTCCCCCTAACCCTTTCCTGACCCAGACAAAGGGATGTTTTCTCTAAACGGTCCAATTTTAAACAATTTGCCAGGCCTTGCTTTTCAATTAATGGCTCTTAATAACCAGATACTGTTCTGATGTCTCCCACATGTTATCCCATTTAATCCTCCTATTAACCGTGTAAAGCGGGTCCTGTTCTTATCACTCCTTTACAGACAAGGAAAATGAGGCACGAGATCACACAGCTAAGAAAAGGTAGAGCCAGGACGTGAACACAGGTAATCTGGCTCCAGAATCCACATTACACCACTGCGGTCACTACATTTGAGCCCGTACCAAATGAATGTTCGCCATTCCCAGTCATTTTAACATGTAGGCCTGATTTAATCTGCACTCAACCCAGAGACCTATAGTTCCAAAAGCAAATTCCAATTCTAAAAAAATCTGTTCTGAAATCAACTTCTCATTTACTCTCAAAATGCTTTTATCCCACACTGTAATGACAGACTTATCCTTACCGAAGAATTGAAAAGACCCGTGCCATCTTCCCAATGGCTCTGATTTTATTCTTGATGATCTCCTTTCGAACCGTAGTGCCGCCTTTGAGAACATAAAGAATAAGTGAATTAAAGAAATGTGTTAACACGTTAGTTTTTAGAAGTGCAGGATGAAGTGTCTTTCTAAGTTAAAGAAACAGTTATTTTTTAAAAAGAAATCAAGGCCTAAGTTTGTTTAAACAAACAAAAATCCCAGGAAGTTCTACGGAGCAAGAGAAAAAACAACCCGAAGAGAAAAAGAAGGGAAAAAATGGAGGGGGCCACAAAAAAGACAGACTGGACAGATCTATGAGAAGTAGGAACTTATTTGTGGTTCTGAAATGTGGAACACAGCGAAGAGTGTAATACACACATCAAAACAAAGACAGTTGCTACAGCAAAAATTTTTTGAGAATGCCGTGGGCCACCTTAGGATGCAGGGTTTGGCCTGCAAATGGCAAGTGATGATTCAAGCAGCTGTCCTCTGCATGGAAACACAATACACAGCTAGCTCTCTTGAATTTAGTGAGGGCTGCTTTCATTCTATAATCCTCACTCACAAACTGGTGAGTGGTTAACTACCACAGACAACTGCGTAATAGAAATTATGCTGATGGGGAAGGTATTTTATAAAGTGACATCACAAAAGTGAACTCAAGACTTTATGACCTTTTCTCATCTAAGATTCAGGAAACAGCTCATACATGAGAAGCCAAGATCCAGCATGCACCAGGTGACCGCATTCAAAAGTCAGAAAAAGAAACACAGCCTCTCCTTCCTCGCCCCCCCTAACTCTCAATATCCTGCAGGATCATACAGCAGGTCTAGAGAAAACATATACATTGAAACAGAAAGGGAGGATGGAGGGCCTGTCTGAAATTATTCAACTAAAACTAAAAACGTCTAACTAATAGATTGTGGTGGGACAGACAGCGAGTATGAAGCTCGTAAGTACATTTTAGTCAGATACCTTTCTGATAGCTTGAAATGTAGTGATCTTCAGGGAGAAGAGACACCAAGAAACAAGGAGATGAAGATAGAAAATATGAGAAGAGCAATTTAAGTTTACATGGAAGAGAGAAAAAAATCAAAGTGAAATGCAATGAGAGAATCAGGCTATTATTTTTATCAGCTCAGAAGAGACATCCTTGGTTTCATGACAGAATGTTAAATTACAGATTTCTTGTCAGTAGTTTTTCCACTTCTTAAAAGTTTACAGTTTTACATTAATTCACATCTATTATTACCCAACATGTTCTAGCTCCACAGATGATGAAAATAAAACTGGACAAAGAGAAAGATATTATTTGTGGAACAAAGACACTGAAAACAAGGAATGAAAACAAAGGACAGAACAAACTGCGTACAAATCTCCTAATAAGAGCATTCTGTTTTTACTTGATGGATTCAATATCTTCCCCTATCTTTCTGGAGATATTATAGTTTTTTCTTTTTGAGTTTTATGTTTTCTTCAGGCTCTCAAGTTAATTCAAGTTGCTTTTTGCAGTTTTTGTTGTGGTCTCTCTTGTAGGCTTTCCGAGCTGTCTGGTAATCCCTAACATTTGCTTGTGATTAACAGTGAGGGACTAAAACGCTTTCAGAGTTGGTGGGTAGATTGATGGCTTGGAGCTTTACATGGAGTGACCAGGGTGGGCCTATATGAAGGAATTTTTTCTATCAGAATTGAGTAGGTGTACAGTCACTTAATTCACCTGTTTTCAGCAAGGTGTTGATGTCCTCGATTGCATCCCCATCCAGAAATTCTTTGGTTTACATTTTTTAGAGACTGGCCTCCAGACTTGGAGAAGAGGCAGTTGCCACCAGTGAACCAGTTTAACTGCCTTTCCAAAGGCTTCCACCCAGTCTCCTTATTTTAGCTCAGAGTCCACCCTCTTCCCCGCCCCCTCCTTTGGTCCCCGATTCTAGCAACTGGCACCAATCCCTTGGCTTTTTGAGGATTCTGTGCTGGAACTTGGCATTCCTATTACTAAGGTGAACTTCAGTTTTGTTTGAACATACAGAAAAGTATACAAAACAAACATGTAATTTAGTGATTTATTAAAAACCAAGTGGCCGTATAATCACCACTTGGGTCAATAAATAGATCCTTGCCAGCATCCCAGATGCCCCCCTTGGGCCCCTCCGAATAATTATAGTCTCTCTCCTCCCAAAGAAAATCATTCTCTCGACTTTTACTGAAATCACCTTCTTGCTGTTCTTTAGTTTCGCCATGGAAGCATGCATCCACAAGCACTACAGTTTTCATCATTTTTGAACTTTATGTAATTGGAACAATCAAATATGTATTTTTGTGTCTAGCTTCTTTTGCTTAACATTATGAGATTTTGTTTGTTGCTGGTAAATAGAAATGCAAATAATTTTTGTTTATTGACTTTGTATCCAGTAGCTTTACTACCTGCATTTATGGATTCTAATAATTATTTATAGATACTTTAAAATTTTCTTTGTATACAATCATATCATCTATAAATAATAGTTTTGTTTCTTCCTTTCCAATCTTTATATCTTGAATTTCTTTTTCTTGCCTTATATAATATTGTATAAAGATATTAACAGCCAGCATCCTTATCTGCTCTCAATCACTAAGGAAAGCCTTCAACATTTCACATATTTGCTATAGGCTTTTGTTGGTACATTTGTCAAAGAATTCCTCTCTAAACCCAGTTTAAGAGATCTAGTGTAAATGAAAGATAAATCTTATCTAATACTATTTCTACACCTATAAGATAATTTTTTTCCCTTTTTCTTTTATTACTGCGGTGAATTATTCTAAATGTTTAAAAATTTTTTAATTTAAGAATAGTTTTAGATGTACAGAAAAGATGTGAAGCAAGTATAGAGCTCCCATACACACCTCAAACAATTTCCACAATTAGCATCTTCCATGAGTATATACCGATTTAATTACCTTCTAAGATTTCTGGAATAAATCAACTTAATTGGAAGGCAATTATATATATATATTGTTAGTCTCAATTTGCTCATATTTTGTTTAGGATTATTCTATCTATATTAATGTCCTTGTCACATTTTAGTATAATAGTTATACTGGCCTCATTAAATACACATCTTTTTTATTGTTGGGATGAATTTGTACAATTTTTGTGTGGGTTCTTTCTTAAATGTTTGGTAAATCTGTTGGTGAATTTATCTGCACCCGACATTTTCTTCATAGGAAAAATTTAAATTACAGATCCTAGTTCTTGGTGGATTTGTGATTATTAAGATTTCCTATATTGTGTCAATTTGGGTAAGTTATATTTTTCTAGGAGTCTATCCATTTTGTCTAAGTTTTAAAATTTACTAGTGTTAATGTATTCTAGTTATTTTCTTAATGTCTATAGGATCAGTACTAGCACCGGTAACTTTTGTCTCATCTTTTTCATTTGATAAGTCTTATCAAGGATTTATCAATTTTATTAGTTTCTTGAAAAGAGCACATTTTAGTTTTACTACTCCTCTGTATTGTATTTTGTCTTCTATACTGTTAATACTACTCTTACATTTTTATTTCATTTACTTTCTTTAGGTTTAATGTGCTATCCATTCTTTTGTTAACTTCTTGAGATGGATGTTGATATTTCATCTTTCTTCTTTTCTAATATATGCATTTTTGGCTATACATTTTCCTTTAAACATGGCTTTAGATGCATCCCTCACTTTTTCTTTCCAAGTTTAAATTATTTTGTGTTTAAGCTCTGATTTTACAAAATGTCAAATGTACAAAATGTAAACTAAATTTATAACTTAATAATTAACTTCTTGAGATGGATGTTGATATTTCATCTTTCTTCTTTTCTAATATATGCATTTTTGGCTATACATTTTCCTTTAAACATGGCTTTAGATGCATCCCTCACTTTTTCTTTCCAAGTTTAAATTATTTTGTGTTTAAGCTCTGATTTTACAAAATGTCAAATGTACAAAATGTAAACTAAATTTATAACTTAATTTGTTTAAGTAAATTGCCTTCAAAATACATTGCAGCTAAGATATGTATAAGATTTTACATGCATTTGAAAGAAATCACACAGAAGCAGCTGCTTTTTCAATAAACTTGGCCAGTGTCACATTTCTTTTGGTCAGTCTACCACAGTCATTAAAGGTGAGAATTACCTGGACCTTGCTGTACACGCTGAACTATTCTGGTGATGTTCATCTGCTCTGCTTGTAGGGCAACAAAAGACATAGAGCCAAATGCCAGATTAAAATTTCTGAAGAACTCTTTATAGATGGCATCTCTCTAATTTAATTCCAACTATCCTGCTGCTTTAAGATCAAGTATAACATGGCTCTTCTTCTCTGCTGTCAATCAGCGAGCATCTGCTAACATGGCTACAAGGTTTGGGCTCCAGTACTGAGCCCAGGGCTGCCTGGTGCACTCACTGTCTGCCCTCAAATTTTAATATATACTACTTTTTATTTTCATTCAGTTTAAAATATTTTCAAATTTTCATTGTGATTTGTTATTTGACCCACAGGTCATTAAGTATATTTTAAAATCTCCTAAAATATGGGGATATTCCAGTTATATTTTTGTTATTGATATATTTCTTAACTGCATAGTCATTATGATTTTAATCTTTGACAGCTGAAACCTGCTTTTGGCCAAGGACATGGTCAGTTTTAGTAAATGTTCATGTGGTTTGAAAAGAAGGTGTATTCAGCATTGTTGGATGCAGTGTTCTCTATATGTCTGTTAGGTCAAGTTCATTAATTGTGTTGTTCTAATTTCTACGACTTTCCAAATTTGGTTTGTCTGCTATTCCATCCATTACTGAGAGATATTTGTTAAATTCTCCCACTATCATTGTGGATATTTCTATTTCTAATTGTACTTCCTTTAATTTTTGTTTTATATATTATAAATCCATGTTACTAACTGCATACAATTTATTTATTTGTTTTTTATTTATTTTTATGGTGTCATTGGTTAACAAAATCCAGTAAGTTCCAACTGTACATTTTAACAGTAAGGCATATATATATTTACACTGTGTGCGCACCTCCCACAGTTAGATTCCTTCCTGTCACCACATATTTGACCCCTTTTACCCTGTCTCCTTCTCCCCTCCCCCCAGCATACAATTAATTGCATAAAATTGTTACACCCTATTTTTGTTTTAAGTCTACTTCATGGAATACTAATCTATCTACAACAGCTTTTCTTTGTTTAGTGTTTGCATTATATATTTATTCCTTTTCCTCTTGCTTTTAAACTTTCTGTATCTTCATGCTTTAGATCTGTCCCTTATAAAACACCATAAAGTTTTCTTTTAAATCCTACCTGACAACCTTTTATCTATTTATATTTAATGAAATTGCTGATATAGTTATTGTCATAATTTATCCTATTTGTCCTACTGCTATCTGTAGCTTCTCTCTTCTTGGCTTCTTCCGGGTTATTTTTTATTGTTCCACTTTTCTATAACTCAAAAGTCATATACTAAAAAACAAACAAATCTCTTTTCTTACAGGTTACTCTGGAGATTACAACACGCATCTATTATTTATCAAAGTATGTTAACAGTCATTTTTTCCCTCTTCCCAGATAATAGACATCCCTCACACAATTTAACCATATTTATCCCACTGACAACTATTATTGTCATATATTTTTATTCTGTCTTTTAAATCCAATAAAACATTATTGTTTAATAAAGTCTACATTCATTTGATATACTCACATATTTTCTATTTTTACTCATAATGTTTTAAGAGAAGGATATCTGAAAAATGCTTATTTCTTCATAATTCTTAAAGGGTAGTTCTGCTAGATATAGTATTCTAAGATGACAGTTGTTACCTTTCAGTGTTCTGAATATGTTATTATATTGTTTCCTGCTTCCATTGTTTCCATTAAGAATCTATGTCAGTTTAATTGTTCTCTTTTGAAAGTAACCTCTTTTTTCTGGCAGCTTACAGAAATTTTTGTCTTTCATTTGAAGTACTTTTATTATGACGTGCTTGCCTAGGTGTTTTTTTCTTTGTATTCATTCTGCTTTGATTTACAGGGCTTCTTCATCTGCGGCTTAATGTCTTTCTAGTTTTTAAAAAATTTTATTCATTATCTCTTTGAATATTGGTTCTACCTCCTTCTCTCTCTCTTCTCTGGGACTCAAAAACACAGCAATAAGCCTATTCGCTGTATCCCGTTTTTGGTATTTTACTTTTTCTTTTCATGACTTATTCTGGGTTTTTTTCTTTTATCTTCTGGTTGATTTGTCCTCTGTTTAGCTTTATTAAATCTGCTGTTAATTCATCTGTCAAGTTTTTTTAATTTGTTATTTTGTTTTTTGTTCCTAGAATTTTCTTTTGGTGTTTTATCAACTCTGTTACATCCCCTTTTACAATGCAGTTATCTGCCAAAATTTTCAATCTAGTCTTTTGTATTCTTGAACACAGTGAGCATTGTTTTGTTTTTCAGCACAATTATTTTAAAGTTTGGTCTGATAAAGCCAATGTCTGGAGAACGTGGGGGTCTACTTTTTTTTTTTTTTCCAGTTTCCGCTGGTTCGCATTCATGTCATTATATCCCTTGTATAACCAGTTATTTTTTTGGCCATGAGCCACATGTTACACTTGAAAGACTGTAGTAATGAAAGGTCTTACATGATGTTATCTTAGTCTAGAAAGGTTTCATTTTGCCAGATGCCTGGAACTACCTTATTTAAATTTCAGGGACTGAAATGATTTGAAGGTTCTAGCTCCAGTTCGCCCTTACTCTTACCTAGATGCAACCTTTGGGTGTCCCAAAGCAATAAGCAGAAGCTGAATGGCACTCGTGTCATCCTTGGCAACCTTGAATCCCAATTATTGAGCTTCTATCAAAAGGGCTGCTCAACCTCTTAGTCCCCTCTTTCGAAATTCATAAATGTCTTTAGGAAAGAAATGGTCCCAAACATTGGTCTTACTGTTCTAGATTGATGCATTTTTCCATATCTTAACTTGGTAATTTTTTATTTCTCAGTAGCTTTCTGAATGCCTTTAAAGCAAGTTTTAAAAATAGTTTGTCTAGATTTTTCTCGTTGTCTAAAGAGTCGGGGTTGATTTAAACTATCTAGTCTGGCATTACTAAAATAGGAATCCTTAGTTTATGCCCTTTAAATAAAACCAAAATTGCATTGTGGTGTTAGTGTGGTTTCAGGAAGAAATGGAATTAGAGGTATGTTCAATTTACAACCTTAACCTACAAGGTTAATCTTCGTTTGCTTTCAAAAACAAAATTTTAGCATATATCAGCTTACATCCACATTTTATAAAAAATGAGAATGAGAAGATTCTATCCATTTACTTTTGTATCTAACAGAATATCTAATAGATTTTCCATATCAGCACTAATACCTCTGCTTCATTCTTTTTTTCTTTTTTAGTAGTTGCACTTTATATCATTCAATTTAATTCAACAAATATTTATCTACTATGTATGCTCATTGCACTATACTTGTTGGTTTTATGGCTATACTGGTGAGCAAAAACCATTTTGTCCCAGCATTCAGGGAGTTTATAGTTGAGTGGGAGTAAAATATACTAATCTTACAATAATATAAACAAATGTAAAACTGCAACTGTATCAAAGGCTAAGGAGAAGCAGCACCATTGATAGGAGAGAGCATAACAGAGGTACTAGATCTGATCAGCGAGGTCAGAAATGTTTTCCATGAGGAGGTTATGATAAGCTGAACAGGAGCTAATAACTAGGAGAGAAAGGGAGAAAGGGGTCTTGCATAAAGGAAATAACATTCTATGTAGAGTATCTATCATACGGATATACCATAATTGATTTACCCAGCTCTCCACTAAGGGACACTTAGATTGTTTTGGACCTTTTGCTGCTACAGATGACACTTCAAAAGATAGTCCCATTACACAATTTTTGGCTTAATTCTGTAAGCATTTCCTTATGATAATCAAGAACACTTTCTTATAAAAAGAATCCTTTCTTAATACATACAATGGAGTTCACAATAATTTCCATTTTGACTTAGATATGAATATAAATTTTATTAGATCTATTTCTTATATATTTCATCTCCTCATAATTTAAATTCTTTATTTTAATTTTTACCTGCACATATTGCTCAAGAAGAACTGTTTCCTTGCAGTGAGCTTCCATCCCACACATAAAGGTACCCACAAGCCATCTACTCTGCACCTTCAATGTGGAATCTGAAGCTTAAGCATGTGGATGACCATCCTCTATATTCTCAAAGTAAGCTAGGCTTTCTCCAGTATGCAGACAGTTTATCCTAACAGTTGAGTGAATCACCTTAGCCCAGAGCTTGGAGAGAATGAAACAGTCAGAGGTTTGTGCTCAGGGGCCATTATCTTCTCAGAATCTTCTGAATTCTCAAATAAGTTAAGACCTACCTTTAAAACCAAACCTTCCACAACACACTAGGAAAAAAATGCTTGGCTCTATATGCAACAAAACGTTACTATATTAAGATCCCTCACAGGCCAGTAAGAGGAAAAACAAACAAACGAACACACACATAACCCAACAGAAAAATGGGCAAAAGGTATGAATTGACAAGTCACAAAAGAGAAACAAATTCAGTCAATAAACACAAGCAAAAATGCACATTAGTCATCATAAAAATACTAATTAAAATTAAAAAACACCACACTATTAAAATTATAATAAACAGTATTGAAGAGAACACTCTAAACTATGTATTACATATGCAAAATGTACACTGGTACGGCCTTTCTAAAGGTTATCTGAACCCGATTTAAAATTCTAAGTACCAGTTGACACAGATATTTACTTTCTAGAAATTTATCCTGTGGAAATAATCAAGAAAATGTCATTCTTCATTTCCTAATACTGTTTTCCTTTCTTTTATACTATATATCAACATCTGATTTACATTATTGTTTGTCTTCTATTGCTTTCCTTTCTTTTATACTATATATTGACATCTGATTTACATTATTATTTGTCTTCCCTCCACTAGAATATAAGCTTATTGAGAGCAAGAATCTAAACATAAACAGCACTTAGCGCATATCAGGCATGTAATAAATATTGGTTGTTGACAGAATGTGCAAAGATTTTTCTGTAAGAATGTTTAAAACTCTGGGTTTAAAAAAGAAGTTGGAAAAAAATCCAACATCCAATAGCCAGGGATTGCTTAAAACAAAGAATAATCAAAATGGACAACTATTTAACCATTAAAAATTAGTCAACAAAAAAAAGTAAATGTCCTGATACTATCTATCATATGACCTCATTTTTGTTAAAAAGAAAAACGCAGACAAAAATATATGCAAAGATTAAGATAGCTAACACAGTACGTAACACCCAGATGTTATCAGTGGATATCTATGAGATGACAGGATGATGGGTGACTTTTTTTTTCTTATTTATGGTTTCCTGTATTTTTCACTTTTTTTCCATTGAACACAATTCTTTTTTAATACGAAAAAAAATTATTCAAAACAAAGTCAAACCAAAACCAAAACTTCCTCATTTCTATTTCAAGTGAGGAAAAGGCAAGTTTACCTTCAATTTCGTCTTCGGAAATCAATTCGTCATCAGAGCATATGTTGAGAATGTTAACCAGCATCTCTGTGACTATATAATAAAACAAAATAGCCCCAAATTTATACAGTTAATAAGGTACTTTCTCCAAAATGATGTGGATATCTAAATAAACATACTTGTTAAATAAACCGATAAAAATGACTTGTCATTATGCTACTTAGAGTAGTTATAGGGTGGCATTAAATGTAGACCTTCAGGTTTACATAGAATTTGGGGAGATTACTTGTTTTAGTAAAAACTGGAGTCTTTGAAGATTCTATTTGCATAATTACTTGATTTCATTAGACTTCAGTGCTCCAGAGCTTCTTCTCACTAATATGCACATGAAAAGATTTCCTCCCATTTTACAAAGAAGTAAAACCACTGGGCCTATGTCCAACAGGCTTATTTTATATTTGTATAGCTTATTTGTATAGGTGCACAAATAAAATTCTAAAGACAATATTTCCTGTTTAAATCTCTTTATCGCTCAAGAAATCACTGGAGGAAAGGAATAGTGACAACGTTATTTTAGCATCTTGATCACAGTAGGACAGCTACTTTAAGTTGATATTTTTAGGACAAAAAAATATAATTGACTATAATTATAATTTAAAAACCAATTATGTGCCATTTAAAATCTTCATTAAAAAAAAAAAACAAAAAAAATTAGAAAACATTTCTGATAACTTTAATGAAACACTGAACCATCAGGGGCTCATGCAAATACTAAAGTGTGCTCAGTAACTAGTTAAGACAACTGATGGTCTCTTACCTTTTTCCCCAACAAAAGGCAAAGACCATGTGAAAACATCCATAAAGTTTGGAAGCCAGTAGGGGTGTGGAGAACAGTTAAACTGCCTGATATTCATGACATTGTTTTCATACTTTAACACAGCAGCTAAAAAGGAAAAAAGCAAGAAAATCTGGCACAGAGGAACACGACATGGCAACTAGTCTGCTTTGCACAGCTGCATAACTACTACACAGAATTCAGGAACTTACTTTCCACTTATAAATTCAGGACTGGGTATTTATTTAAGGGCATATGGAAAATCTTAAAGCATTTTACAAATAGTTCATTCTTTTAAGAATTATCCCAAGGAACAAAGTTACCTGAAAAGCTCTAAAATTTCAAAGGATCACTACACAGTAATTACCTATAGAAATCGCAGGTTCCGCCTGAAAGAAATTTCTCATAATTTCCCTTTATATGACAAATAGTTACAATTACGACTTTCCTTTTAGGACAAACATTTCTCACTAAATGGACACAGTCTGTTTTGCTAGTTGTTAGCCAGAGCCAAAGATTTTAAAAACTCTCTGATGTTTATAACATAGCAGTTATCTACAGATGATAAATTTGGAGCAATATACAATGAGGCTCAAAAGGAGATTAAATCACCGCTGCATACAATGTAGTGAATAAAAAAATGCCCATCTCTCCTATACATATGTTGAATATTAACCAGTTCATAAATTTGCACACACACTTTGGTACCAAACTGATTTTCTTTATATTTGAAAAGTTTTAATATCTAATTCCTTAGTCTTCACCACCAGTAATGCCATGTTGTTTGCATTATCCTCTTAATTATTCTTACTATGATCATAAATAGAATAGAGTTTAACAGCTCTCTAGAAATGACAAGTATGGGGTCATCTTCCGGTTCCTATTTCTTTCTTTATTATAGGATGGTCTAGTGTTCCCAAACTTTAAGTCACTGAATGTCTAAAACATATACCGTAGTTTATAAAGGAAATATATGAAAATAGGATCCCTGGCTCTTAAAAACCTAACACTGACTACAATGTACATGTCCCATTATTTTCATGTATATGCATTTTATTTAAGTTAGATGAATATAGAATTATTCAATAATTCCTTCAGTCTACACAGGAAAAAGGTGGGAGGTGAGTCTTAACAGTGGATGATTAGAAATGAGAGCTTAAAAACCGTTTTTGGGTATCTTCCCAGGGGACACAAAAAAATAAGAATAGAAATCTTTAAAAATCATGACTTCAGGGTCTTTCATATACCCAGCGGAACTAAGAAATACCTGTTGGTACCAAAAAGTCTAAGGAATATTCAAGAAAGAAAAGCGACAGTAGAAGAGAAGGAAAGGTTGACAGAGCCGCCTTTTTCAAGAAAGAGGTACTTGTACGGGGAGTAACTGAGAACCGGAGATTATTTCAGGTGCCACATTTTCTGTCATTTTCCTAAAACGTGCTTGAGAAACAACCAAGGAAAATAAGATTGTTTCAAGATGAAGTTACTAATTATGTCAGAGCCGACAGAAAACTCAGAGAGAATGGACTGTGACTTTAAAAGTTTACTACAGGGATAATCAACAACAAAACGAGATTAGAATGGAGCAAAAAGTGAGCTGGCAGTTAGTAAAGTGATTGTTGATTAAGGTGACGTGTTTCAGCTTAGCACACTGACAAATCCACTGGGCAATCAATATTTTTAATAGTAAGGTTAAAAAAGAGAGCGAGAAGGGATAGTCATCACAAGTATAAGGGCTAGAGCCGCTAAGCGTCCTTGAGGAAGTCTAACAACACGAATAGTGCAAACCATTCATAGGAGAGGCAACGAGAACAAAACTAAGTCTCCACTATATTGGGAATAGTAGGAAAAGGAAAGAAGGAAGAACAGAGTTAGGGAGAAGCAGAGCATGGTAGAACAGCTAAGACTCAGAAAAGAATGACAAGAAGCAAAAAGAAAACATAAGGCTGGGAGAGAACTTAAGTCAAAGAAATGCTTTTTTAAAATGGACAGCAAGTCAGTGAAGGACACACTGAGATGACCGATCTGAATTAGATTTAAACGAGATGTGGCATTCCACGGCTTACTTTTAAACAGAGTAATAGTAAGTATATTGTGGATCTCTTTTAAACTTCTCTATCCAACTGCATATACAAGGTATGACTATAAAGTAATGAGACGTACGAAACCACCAACTACAAACACACCAGACCTTATATATCAGATGAGTGTGGTCCCGTGATCTAATCACACCAGGTGCCATTACAGTAAAATGGGACAGTATTACAGCAATTTATAGTTTGACTGGTGATTTTAATATTCATTTTTATTATTCCAACTTATCTTCAACAACCCTATATGTATGACAGGTATTTTAAGGATAAACTGAGGCTCAGGGAAGTCAAGTAGGACTTCTGACTCCTGGCTTAGAACCCTTTTCGGTACACCTTGCTGCCTTACTGTGTATTTAATTCAAAGATGCTGCCGTTACTCAAAACATTTTTGGAACTCCTCTTTCGGAATTGCCTCCAGAGCCATTTTATAAGCAACACAAGGAAAACCAGTCTCATTACCTTATAATCATACCTTGTTTCTGAACCTAAATGGTATCGTCTAGTTTGATCACTCACCTTATTCAACAGTCTTGACTCCGAATGACTTTTGGCAGTTCCAAAAATCAAATCCACCCTCAAAGGACGAAGATTTCTCATCACTGAGGATAATAGCAAAAGAATGTGCCGCAGACTCTGAAGGCAATGCCAAAAGAGGAGTGTTCCAGAAATGTTCTGAACAATGGCAGCATTGTTGGAATACGTGTACAGCCTCCCAAGGAATTACTTTAAAGGGACAATACTCACTTGGGTATATACGCTCTGGCATGTTTGTTTAAAAGTTCTATTATTTTATAGTCATACTTTATAAACAACAAAATAGTTACAGAGGCATGAAGTTTTGGTGGACCACTGCCCTGATACAAAACTTATGAACTATGTATCATAAAAGTTAAGAAAGGACTTTTAATAGGATGAAGTCTTAGAAGTAGAATTTCTGCACTGAAAGGCATCTGTATATCTAATTCTCTTTTGCTGTTTGCGAAACTGAAATTCAAAGAGATTATATGACTTACCTAAAGTCACACTATTAGTTTCTGGCAGGGCTTGGAGTAAAATGAAGAGTTTGACTTTTTGTATAGTATTCATTCTACTTATACTATTCCTCAAGAAGAACAAAGATAGCTTAATAATTCACACACATTAAAATACTAAATGATGGCATTTTATTGAGGTACTGTTATAAATTCAATTCACCAAAACTGATACTTGATAACTGTTCTAACTTAAACCTGAAAAAATTTATTCTTCTTACATATATTAAAAAATACATATATACATATATGTTTAAACTACAGCTCACATTTACTCACAAATCCAAACTTAAATATTGCTGGATTCCTTTACCTTTATTGTTATAGACATCTAGGTAATTGGGGGCAGAGAAAATTGTAATGAGTGATGGAAAGCCTGTTGTTTGGCTCTTCCTGTACATTCGATACCTGGAAGAGAGAGGACAGCCTGTCTGTCTTGATATTAAAGGCAAAAACTCTGCAGTGATATTTGGTACAGCTTTAATATAACTTACCCAGCATCTTGGGCTTCATGGGCTCTGATTATTGATAACAAATTATTATTCTGCAAAAATTCACAAACTGCAGGGTAACTGAAAAAGAAAATCAGAAAACATAAATCCAGAATTAAAACAGTTAATTTTTAAGAGGAGGAAGGGGATAAGTCAGGATAACATGAGTTGATTCTGTTTCAAAATGGTAAGTTTTACGTACCACTGAACTTGTATTACTAGCTTAGCAATCATCATTCTGTTTTTCCACTTTACTAACATACCTCATTCCAGATCAAATATGCAGATAACAGACAAACCTAGGACAGAAAGAGAGCTCTCCACCTTTTAAATTTGTTTGTTTTAACCCACAACAATAGTAACACAACACCCAAACGTTCCTTAGTCTCTCGATATAAAAAAAGGAAAATGGAAGTGTGTGTGTGTGCTCGTGCATGCACACACATGTGTGGTAGGTGCCAGAAACTAAACACACAAATTTTTAAATTGTCAAACTGTTAGGAAAATTAAAGAACCTACTTATAGCTTCACAGGTAATATCAACACCAAGATGATATCATACAGGAATCTTTCAGGAGTAAATGCAAATATTATACCCAACCTCATTCTAATGAAAGGTATGATGTCTGCATCTACTCCTGACATAATTCTTTTAGTCCTATGGCCTTTCTGAATGAGAAATACCTGATAAGAAGAACTGGAGAATATAAAATTATCTTGGAATGAGCCAAGTATTAATTATTTAGTTTATGTTTAAATCTTTGTTTCTTATTGTGCTCATTAAAAAAACTAACTTTTAAAAGAGGTATAAAATTCAAAGATACAAAAGAGGATACAGTGAAATGGCTCTCTCCTTCCTATCGCTATCTTCCAGCTACCCTGGAAACAACCAATGTTTGTTTCTCGGAGTACCCTTTTAAAGACACTCTATTTAACTTCAAGCAATTCACACACACACACACACACACACACACACACACACGCACACACACACGTACATCCCAACTTTTAAGAGTATTATCAGATGGTACACATAGCTCTGTAGTATGTCTTTTTTTCACTTTACATTAGTGATTATTCCATATTAGTATATAAAGGGTTTCTTTTCCTTTTTCACTTAAAAAAAAAAAAACGAACAGCCTCATTGCATTGTCTGATACAGTCCATTGCCAGGATGTATCACAATTTATTTAGTCTTCTACTGAACATTCAGGTTGTTTTAAATTTTTTATCATAAATAACGTAGCAATGAATAATTTTGTTACATACATTATGCAATGTACAGTGATTCTTGTTATTTGCAGCACCTATGTTCTATAAAGTTGCTGTAAAAACTGAAAAACTGAGTGAATGCGGAACCACCACTCCTAGAGGAAATACAGGGTTAGGGTCCTGTGAGCCCCTGGTCACAACATTTTATCAACTGATCAATATATAACCTTGGTTAATGTGTGTTTCTGAATAAAAACACTTTATTTAATATATATCGTTGATTCATTAACATGGAATTCGTGGCCAACAATGCCATAACTCATTCCTGAACAAAGCTTCTATAACACACATATTTTCTCTGTAAGGCACACCACAGCCTTCTTGCATGCAGGAACACTAGACAGCACTTCAGCAATATGCCCGGAGCCATTTTAAAAGGAAAATCGACCAAAAAATGTGAAAAATGTTATACGAAATAGACCACAGAAAGAGTACCTGCTTACAGTATGAGAGCTGAAGCAAGAGGTAGAGCCACTCCTTCCACTTCTGCTGGAAACACACGTAGAGTGACTCAGATTTTTTGTCACTCTGTATGTACGCATGCCCATGAATGACCATGAAAATGCTATGAGTATCGGTTTGGGGTTACAAATAAATCTTAGCAAGTAGGCAAATCTGCAAACTAGAATTTGTGAATAACGAAGATAAACCACATAGCCACAGGATTATGATTTAGAAGTAGAACTTCTAGATCAAAGGCCATGGGCAATAACTCAGAGAGAGTGCCAACTTGACCTCCACAGAAATTGTACCAATTTATATTGTGCTAACAATAAAGGGTTACGCTCTTTAAGCAATGTGAAGAGAAGTAAAGTTTAAATGCTTTCACTATATCAGTCACTGCTAACGTTGGCAGAAAGGAATGAAAAAAGGTTGCTTGAAGAATGTTAAAACTATGCTAAAACTGAGGCTCCTTACTTTTTATATGTGGCTTCCATTTAATGAATGCATTTATCTTAGGCAATTAACAGATTTTTAGGGGACTAAATACATGTATTTATTGTCATAATAAAATATTAAGGTTAAAAAATTTAGACTTTGGACTTTCCTGTATCTCCCTATTTTTGAGTGGTGAAGCACAATGAAAGCTTACGCATGAGATTTAAGACAACAGCCAACTTCCTGGAAACGTCCTGAGCTCAGGTCACCATGTCCCGGTCTTTTTATATCTTTGCCTGTATCAGTGGTTCCGAAAGCTGGAGAGCTTTTTTAAAAACAACAGGGTTCCCCATCTCAGATCTACCGAATCAGAATGTCTAGGGGAAGAGCCAAGAAATCTTTATTTTTTAAAAAAGTCTATAATGATGTTTGGGAACAAATAATCTAGATTGCTGAAAATCAGACAACAACATTGAAACAATGCAAGATGTTCTGTTCAGTCAGGTTGGGTATGCTACACTTATTGGGCATAAATCCTAATAAAATATGAAAACAAAGAAACAAGAGTTTTCTGCCTTCTATTAATCAAAAAATTAAACAAAAGTCCCTACGCCACACAAATTCAAGATATAAATACTTAAAAATAATTTGATAAACTATATTGCCATTTCCTTTCCCAACTCTATAATTCTAAAGGTTAGCTTACCTGTAAAAATAAGAGCACCCTCGGACAGTGTTGTGGGTATAGTGCTCCAAGGTCTTTTCATTGCCATAATCTTCTGAGGGGTCGGACCAAAGCAGGTCACACACTGGCCCAAAGGCTGGAGGTTCTTTAAACCTGTCTAACTAGAAGACAAGTAAAAGCCAAAAGAAAAAAAAAATCATGAAAGCGAAAGTGCTTTTGAAAACTGGTATGGGTCAAAAACAAACAAATAAACAACCCTGCCACCCACCAGAATGTACTGGGAGAGAAAGCAATAAGTCCCAAAAGGATTTTTCTGAAAGAAAATGAACATTTGACAAATTTAGGTACACAAATTCTATGATTTTTTGGTAATAATTTTTAAATAAATATCCCTGCCTTTTTTGGTAATAATTTTTAAATAAATAGCCCTGCCTTTTTTGGTAATGAGTTTTAAATAAATATCCCTGCCATCCAACCATTCTGTAGAAAAAGGACCCCCTTACATCCTAATCTTAAAAGCAGTACATACTCATTTAATTCAAATATGAAATCAACCACTATGGAGATACTGTTTAGAAAGACTATAAAGTTCATTCAATTGCCTAGGGGAGCCAAAGTTACCAGGAGAGCAGGAAGGGTTTTACAGTGTTTCTGTTCGCTGTTTACCTCATTCCAATGGAGAGTTCTTTATTTAAAGCATGCTAGTCTTATTTTGTAAAGGGCTTTCATCCTTTCCACTCTATGCAGTGGAGGCATTTCAATATAAGTTATTAACTTAAGCCTCTAGTCACTGCTGCTTTGGTTAAAAACGAAGAAAAAACAAGTAACTAGAAGAGCTGAGTGCCAAGAAGAGGACTTCTACTAAGCAAAATTGATTAATACAATTGATTTAGAATTGTAAAACTCAAGACTTACTTATATAAATGAGAAATGTTGGTTATTTCAAAGACCATAAGGCAAGGGGAAAAGGCAGGGCACACAGATACACCTTTTACCCTGAGGACAGTAATCAGTTTTATAAATCTCTAGTTTCAGGACCTATAGGACAGAGGTAAGATATACAAAGGTAGAGGAGCAAAGACGGTAATGTAGAACAAAATAAGTAATGTAGAACAAAAGACTGGTCTTTTTTCAATCGGGCAGATACAGAATCCTAGAAGAAATAATCACTAACCAGGCAAGTGTAGCAATTAAACACTATCACCTAAAATGTCAAAGTCAATGAATTTCAGAGTTGGGATAGTCCTCAGACCGTCCATTCCTACTTCCTCATTTCAGAGAAGAAACTGTGATCATCAGGTTAAGTGATTTGGTTAAGGTTACATAATTAATGGCAAGACCAGGATTTAGAACCCTGGTTTCCTTCCTTAAACCTTCTTACATGATTTAAAGTTTCAGGAATATACTCAAAAATGTTATGTTTCTATAGTTAGTAAAAGCACAGATTTCATTAAAAATTACAGAAATGTTAAAATGTTAACAGGGATTATCTCCCAATAATGAAATCACAAGTGATTTCCATTTTCTTACTTCTGATTATCTGTATTTAGAATTTTTCAGCAATAAAGACGTATTAGTTGACA
>NW_006429864.1:4447763-4462362 GCF_000325575.1 Pteropus alecto | reverse complement strand
TGTGACTAATGAAAGATTACTTACTTTCCTAATGTCATCTAAACAAGTAATTTCAGGTGACATCCCTCCATGTACACACAGAAACTGCTGATTTAAGAGGGCAGCAAGAGGAAGACAGTCAAATGTATCCATACACGCATCATACACCTGCTCAGAATATTTGATTCGACCTATCAAAAAAAAAAAAAAAAGTCAAAAGAAGAAAAGCTAAAATTTATCATATAGGAAAACGGATATAGGCCAGAAGATTATGAAGCTACTTCAAAGCCATTTATTTCGGGCAAATTTGAAAACACAATCATGTTTGTAAAGATATTTTTGAAAAGTTGTGGCTGAAGAGTAAACACAACCTCTTTCCTTCTCTAAAGACAGGGATGACCTTGGATTAACTTTCTAGCTCTGTTGCCCTGGAAACCCGATAAGGTGACTGTCAGCTGTGTTATTAGGCAATGTTGCTTATGCATGCTGCTTATAGTAAAAGTTACACAACCATCTGGCAGTAAGCTATAGCTTTGGGCTTCTCTGAGTGCAGTGACTCGCAAAGTATGTCCCCTTGGGACCCTATAAGCTATGCCAAGAAAGTTTTTACAAGAGATACGGGTACTTGTAACGCATGCGACTTCCAAGCCAGGGTGGCTTCCTAACCTGCCCAGTGTGGATATTTTTTCTTGCACCTAAACCGTGACTTGGAGGGGATGGGAGAAATGGAGGTGAGCGGCAGCAAATCTGTGAGGACTACTCTACTGAAAATGGATGCCTGGTGCAGCCCTTCCAGAAACATCTCCTAAGTAGGTGGGGGCCACGGAGAGTGCATGGTACTTTGAATATTTTGTTGGGTCTAAAAAGACCCCTTGGGAGTGCTGAAGATATATAAATGGAAACTGGAGTTTTCGGTCATCGATAAAATGTCAATAATCTTTTTGCTCATGACTTTTAAGGTCTATAAGCAAATTATATCTTGGATCTATTTTATGTAAAAACGTTCATCTTAATGAAATGTATTTTGATGTGGTTGTCATGTTGGGGCTACAGAACAAGGAAATACTCCAGTGGGCAGAGGGTGGGGTCTCCACAGTTACCAAGAAAGAATAGCTCATGAAATAATAGGTGGAAAACTGAAAAATGGCTTCGTTTAAAGAGAAAGCAATGGTTTCTTCTTCCTTGGCCTTGGATTTCAAAAAGTCAAGCCGTGCTTGGAGGGACACATCAGTAGAGAAGGCCGGAAGTCGTACAGGCATGCAGCCCTGCAGAACTATGAGCTCCTTCTCCTCTTCCAAGATTCTGTGAAGATGAGACAGAACCTACAGGGCTAGAGAACAAAACTATAGCAAGTGAGTCAGCTTATCTGGTTGGTAATTATTTGTGTTTATTTCCTTCTTGTGATCTCCAAGCTTTCGGAAGACATGTTTAAGTATCAGAGCCTGGTTTTGACAAGGCTTTGGGGAATGAAGTGAAGGGTAATGGGTCCAGATTTGGGCAGAGTGCAGTACATGAGTGGCAGGAATGAGTGGGGACAGAGCCCTCAAGGGAAGGTGTAAACCAGTGGGCCACATTTGGGGTTACAGGCTTTCCTTGAATGTAAAGATCCTCTTTACTGCCAATTCTGGGTGATCAGGGTTTGAAGGCATTAAGGGGGTCTGTGGGTGTCTTTGGAAACTTTCAGAGCATTCTGCGTTCCTATGACAGCAGTTAAGATCATCAATTTTACAACATATGCTGACTCAACTATGACAGCCCAGTTAACAAGAGCCATGTTTTATGCATCTTTGTATCTCCTTACAATTATATCCCTATATTCTGCTTTGTATTTGAACACTATAAATTTTGGCTATTTCAAAAGTAGACCTAGCATTGGCCATAAAGGCTGTGGAAGAAAAAAATCAAACAAAAAAAACCTTTCATTTCTGGCTAGTGATTGACTTTTTCTCCTTAAAATCCTTGGAGCCGGAACTTTCTGTTGTCCCTGTCAATAAGGAATTCTTCTGTAACAGTCCTAAGGTTGCATATAGGCAGGGATTTGAATTACTTATTTATTCATGTTCCACAAAACCATTTTACACGAATAAGATGCCTCTCAACCTTAACAATGATTCCAAAGAATTCCTTAGCCTACTTCCAAAAGGACACCGAGTCTGAAGAAAGACAGCAAGTAATACAGTGTCTTAACTTATTCTGCAAATTAAAACAAGAGGTGATGGATCAAATTAGGCAAAAAGAAGTTCATGTTATATAAATACATGACCAAATTAGGTTATAAAATGCTACCATTTTAATTTTCTTCAAGTATATGAATATGTATATAAATACCAACATTTAAATTTTACATTTTCTGTATAATTTGGTATAGCAACATTTATTATATTATCTCCATTACTGAAATTTGCCGGAGGCTTACACCATGCATGTGCCCTCAGCAAGCTACGTCTTCAACACACTACAGGGGTCGAGAGAGCAGAGTCCAGAACCTGACTGCCCAGGCCTGACCCTCGGCTCCCCGCACTCACCAGCGAGGGTACTTTGAACAAATTACTTCTCTCTCTCTGCCTGGATCGCCTCACCTATAAAATGGGCGTAATTATAGTATTACCTACATTACAAGGTTGCTGGGAGGATTAAAGGAATTCACATATGTTAAATGCTTTGAATAATGTCTGGCACACGGCAAGAACTATATAAGTGTTAACCAATAAAATTACCTTATTAAATCCACACAGAAACCCTGTTAAGTAGGCACAATTTACTAGCTTTATTAAAAAGCTGAGGAAATCGGGCTGACTTGCCCAAAGTTGCAAGCTAGTAAGTGGCAGAACGGGAATTTGAACCTGTTCATGCCCTTAACGCCATGTAATACTCTTCCTGATCATTATTTTTAAATTAAATATTTCATAGGAGAATCTAAATAGCCAACTACATAATTCCCAAAGGTTAAATTAGCTGACTCATGCACTTTATTTTCACGACAAATGTTAAGATCTAGCCCATAAAACAATTATTTCCATAATAAAGGAAAAAATGCATGTCAGTCATAGGATCCACCGATACAAGTTCTAACTAGAATCAGTAATACGACATTAACAAAACAAAATTATCAACAGTTTTTGAAAGTAATTTTGAGGGGCAGCATTATTTGCAAGAAACCACAACCTGGTCTAGCCATTGATTATATGTTTGTTTTAATTTTATGTGTTTTCACTATTTAAAACAAAGGTAATACATTTACACAGCTCAAAATCTATAAGCTACAAAAGGACACAGTGTCTCCTACACTCTCTCTGCAGGCACCCGGTATTACCAGTTCCTTGGTGTCTTTACAAAGCTAGTTGATACATACAAGTGCAGACATGTATATCTGTTCTCTTTTCGCACCATCCTTTTATTTTTTACGTAAGTGGCAGCATCTATACACTGTTTTGTACTTAACATATTTTGGAGATCATACTACATGTTTGTATGAAGAGCTTTGTAATTACGTTTTTTATATCTACATAGTATTTAACTTAACAGATATACCACAAGCTAACCATACCAATCTCTTAATACTATAAGTAATGCTGTAATGAACAATGACAAACGATATCTGTTTATTTTTTTAAAAATCATAACAATACCGTTTCATTAGCAAAATTATAAGAGTTTCTGGAACCTATCAGTAAGCTGGTTAATTACACATCACAAAATAGCTCATGGAAACAAGAAATTAATTTACTTTAGAAATTTGGACCTAAGGCTATAAGATGGGGTCATAAAAGTACTAGGTTTCTTGCTTTCCAAGTACATAAAAATAAATGTTTTTGCAAAGGTGAGTACGTCAAAAATTAACTGGAATACTTTTCTCTGCTACTCAAATTATCTCTGGATTTAAAAGGAATACAAAAAAAAAAATTTGCAGCATAAAGCAATTTAAGAATTAATATAAGAAGAGCCTCCATCTGCCCGCTTTAGAAATATTACCAAGATTGCAGCTGCACAATCTGGAAGTGAGCATCACTTAGCAGTAATTATAAGGTGCTGATTCGAAAAGCCACAGTGGCCCTTTAAGAGAGATTGGCTTATCAGTAAAAACATCCATGCAAAGCAGCACACATGCTCTTTCCTTATATAGAAATAAAATTTGAAATTGTACTTGAATTTGTGTGCTTGTTCCAATGTTTATTTACATTTCAGAGGCAGCATCAGAATGAAACAGATGGAGTATCTTGGTACATAAGAGAAAAATAAAGAAACCTGGTTTAACTAAATTAAACCATGTGAAAAGCAAATAAAAATCCGAGATAAGAAATTCTGTGCAAAATGGGACACTTAAAATTTGTTTCCCAAACCTACTGTCCCATCTTCTAAAAATAGTGAGAACCAATTATACTAGTCCAAAAAAAACCCCAAAACAAAAACAACAAAAACTCTAAGAAAACAGCAGAAGAATTAGATAAAATGTTACCTATGAGAACTGAATCTTAATTCAGAATGCAGACATCCACAGACAGCTTTCTTCGTTACCTACCTATTGCAAAATAGTGAGCATTCCAAAGCCTTTGTTAACTTCTTGACATGTATTATTTAATTTTCCCAGATAAAGAAATACAGGTGTGATGAGGAATACTCTAATATTCGACTTAGAAAAACAATGTGAAATATTTCTAATTTTTAAACTACTTGGTGAAATGGTTCTCAAATGACAAGTAGGAGATAACTCCCAAGCCTCCAGGGCGGGCCTTCTTAACCAGCAGCATGTAGCTGAATTACCTGGGGTGCTTTCAAAAGCCTTTCAAATGCTTGGGCCCCAATAGGGTAATTTTAAAGTTACCAGTTTAAAAAGTTTTTTATAATAGCAGTGCATGGTGGTGATGAAAGATAATTCAAGCAGTACTATGGGAGGATATAAATTAAAAGTACAAGTCCTCTTGATGCAACTGCCCACAAGTAATCACTACTACCAATTTCTTCTATACATTATACATTTCTAATTTACAAAAGACATCACACTACACATTCTGCAGACGGTTTCTATCATCTAACAATATATTTGAGCATCGCTCCATATCAGTACATCTAGATCCACCTTGATCTTTCAATAGCCACCTAGTATTCCATTTAAAATGTACTATCACTTATTTAAGCAGTCTTAATGACATTTAGATTCTCTCTATTGCTTGCTATTACAAGTAACACTACAATGAACATTCTTATACATCCATATTTTATTGTTTTTTTTTTTATAAGTACATAGTGTGGTAGGCAGAATTCTAAAATGATCTACGCCTTTGTATAATCTGTGCCCCTTAGAGTAGGTAGAACCTGTGACTATGCTGAGATTTCCATGAATACACCTCCTTATGGCAAAAAAGGAGTCTCCTGGGTGGGCCTGACTTAATCAGTGAGTCTTTGAAAAAACAGAGTTTTCACCAGCTGGCTAATCGCAGAAGAGGAAAGCAGAGAGATGCATTCGGGCAGCCTGTAAAAGAGCAGACATCTACGTTGTGACTACCTATGTGGCCGCATGGCAAGTTAGAAGCTGAGGGCAGTCCCTGGCCAACAGCTAGCAGGAAAATGGGGACCTTAATCCTAGAGTCACAGGATTGCCAACAACTAGTGAACTTGGAGAAAGACCCCAAGATTCAGAAGAGAACTGCAGCCCTGGCAACACCTTGATTTTGGTTCCACGAGACCCTGAGCATTCAGCCACACTGTACCCGGACTTCTGACCTATAGTAGCTGCGAGATAATAAATGTGCAGTTTTAAGCAGCTAAACTTGTAGTAATTTGTTTTTTGTGTTTTTGAGACTGAGAAAAAGTAAGATTTATTGAAAGTTCCTTCCTTAGTTCGTGTTCGTTCGTTCGTTTGTTCGTTCGTTCCTTCCTTCTTTTCTTCTTTTCTTCCTTCCTTCCTTCCTTCCTTCCTTACACCTATAGCTCCTGGTCTTCCTAGGTGGTCTCCCATCCAAGTACTAACTAGGCCCGACCCTGCTTAGCTTCTGAGATCAGATGGGATTGGGCGTGGTCAGGGTGGCATGGCCCTAGACTTGAAAGTACATTTTAGAAGGAGACTGAGCCACTAAGGAAGGCTGCAGCACTCTGGAATTTAGGAGATAAGGAGATAAAAAGGGAGGGGCGGGTTTCCAGACAGGCATGCTGTAACCAAATTTGTAGTAATTTGTTATTTAGCATTAAAAAACCAATGCAATCTACCTGATAAATTCCTAGCTGTCAAACTGCTAGGTCAAAATGCTTACAGATATTCCAAAATTGTTCTTCAAATACTTTATATCATTTTAAACACTCATCAACAGATCTATTTTTTTTTTTAACTTCCTGATTATTATCTACTGATTTATAATGTTTACCACAATAAGTCCCAAGGGCTGGAATGATCTGTATTTTACGCATTTGTAGCTGACTTTTCTGTCAAAGGGATTTTTTTTTTTTAAAGTGTTCATACCCTAAAATTTCTTGTAATAAGAACAATTTTTCCTTTCAGGCTCTACTAGGAGGATGGCTGTCTTTACAACTACCAACTTCAATGTAGGAAGCTATTGGTAATGAGAGTTAATATGAGCATATGGGACACTATCAAACTGTAATACACCTATAAGTAAAAGGATTTTGTCAGGGGTTGGATAAAGACTAAGTCGCTGAAAACAAATTTAACTGTATTTCTTTAAAAAAAAGAAAAAAGAGTATTTCTTTCACCTTTGAATATTCTTTTGGGAATAAAGCTTTAAATATCTTATATTCCTCCAAGATAATAATCTGAAGAAAAATCTGAATAGGACACAAAGTAAAATCCATGATCAAAATATCGATTATAGGAACACCAGAGTATTTTTATGTATTCAGGATCATTTTGGGGGAGATAGATTTTAGAGCCAGACAGGACCCAAGAGATTTAGTTTAACTTCCTTGTTTTACAGAGACTATGCTAATATTTCAGAAATCGAAAAAGGTATAATTTTGTTTTTTTAATTTCAGTATTTTCCTTTCACTGTATAAACTGATATATAATTTTTTGGAGGACTATTTCAAATATGTATCAAAAATCCTTAAAATGTTCATGTCCTCTGACCTAGTAAATCCCTTCTGAGAGTTTATCCTAATGATACAAATCATAGATGATCATTCATTCAACAAATTAATTGAAGCCATATTTATTAAACATCTCTTATGAGTTATTAGATACTATTTTGGGAAAACAAGAGTGAACAAAACAGGTCCCTGCCATCATGAAGTTTAAATTCTGATGGGAGATTAAGACAATAAACAGATATATTAAAAATATATGTTTTATATATAGAATACATATATTTTAGATGTTGAGAGATACTATGAAATAAAAAGCAGGGTGTGAGAGTTAAATGATAAGACTTTAATTTAGAAAAAGCAACCAGGGAAGAAACTGTCTGAAGAAATAACATGAATGAAGTAAGGATATAAGTCTTATGAGCAGATATTTGGGGAAATGAGAAACAAAAAGTACAAATGCTCTGGGGCAAGTTCTCCCAAACACTCCCAATATAGTCATCATCACACCGGATGTCAGTTAAGAGCCAACTGTAAGTACCTAGATCTGGTCAAAGAAATCTGTGAGATTTAAAAACAATTTATTAGCTAGTAATGTTTTGACTTTCAAAAAATTCTACCTTTAATAATAAGCTTTTTTACTATTACAGTATTACTTATAGTTGGAAAAAATCTAAATGTCCTATAGTTGTTACTAAACTGTTTACATACATGATAAAGTGGAATACTTTAAAAACATTAAAATAACATTTTAAAATCACATTAAAAAATATTTAATCATATGGAAAAATGCTCTTACATAAGGTGAAAAGAGCAATTAATTAAACAGTACATATCATATGAGCCCGATTTTATTAAAATATATATACTTATATATTTATTTATAATAGGTTTTTATATATACAAAAAAGAATAGAAGACTATGTCTCAAATATTGAGATAATAGTGATTATCTTTAACTGGTATAATTGCGAACAATTTTGATCTTTTTCGGACTTTTCTGTTTTCCAAATATCCTAAATGTATTACTTTATAAACATAAGGGGGAAACCCCAGAGTTATTTTCAAAACAAATGTGTTAAAAGGTGGAATCTCAGTTCTTACCAGGGGAAACAAAAAACAAAAAACCAGGAAGCATCTGAGGCCCATTGGTTTCTTTTTTCTTTATGTTTGATTCACTTTGGGATTGGGTAAAGGGTAACTAGAAAAGTTCTGAAGAAGCGGTTATACTTACATTCCTGTTTGAAGGTGAAGTATTCTGTAAGATGCCTGCATTCATGATTTCCCCGAAGCAGAAACAACGTTTTGGGATGGTTTATCTTTAAACTCCATAAATACAGTACACACTACAAGACAAATACAAGCATAAAATGTTTATTTATGACTATGATAACACATCAATGATTTATATAAATTCAAATGATTTGTTGTAACGGTATATCTAATTACTATTCCCAAGTTGAAACATGAAACCTTAGGCCTTTGAATGTGATATGCTATTGCCCTAGAATTTGACAGAGCGTAGATTAGCCTTCATAGAAACCTCTCCTTAATTCTGTCCCCATGTTCTATCCAAATGTCTAGAACTCTGTGACAAAGCCACCCACACATACATAGCTCTAAAACTTCTTTCATTTAATATAGAAACACTAAAGACATTTCCGCTAAAATCAGGAACAGGGCAAAGATATCCACCATCTCTGTTACTGTATTCAACACTGTACTAGAGTATTAGCCAAAGGAGTTAGACAAAAGAAATCAACTAGAAGCGTAAGAATGGGTAAAGAAAAAAAAAATTAAACTCTCTCTATTTGCAGATGATATAATATGATAGTATACCTGAAAAACTCCAGAAAAAGCAATGATAACATTTAAATAATAAAACAATTCAGTAACATGACAGGATATAAAATTAACATACAAAATCAAGTCTTCATGTACACAAGCAATAAATAGGACACGATAGTAGAGAAAACTCCATTTACAACAGCAGTAAAGAAGATTTAAAACACAGGAATAAATTTAACAAGAAATGTGCAAATCTCATACCAGGAAAAATTTAGAACACTCTTGAAAGACACAAAGTAGATATGAACAAATAGAAAGACATTCTCTATTCTTGGATAGGACATTAAAAGATTATATTTCTTCCTAATTTAATTTATAAAATCATTGCAATGCCAATAAAAATACCAACAAGTTATTCTATGGTATTAGACGAGCTGATACTAAAATTTACATGAAAAAATAAACATGCAAGAACAGTCAGGAAACAGCCAGAAAAACAGTGAAAAGGAGGAATTATGAATGGGGACCAGCCCTATCAGATGTTAAAACATACTATAAAGTTTCTATAATTAAAGTAGTGGTACTAGCACATATATAGGTAAATATACCAATGGAATAAAATAGTCCAGAAATTAATCCAAGTACATATAAAAATTTGGTATATAATAAAGGTAGCATCCTAAATCACTAAGATAATGATGTACTTCTTTAAAAATGTCTCTGGGACACTGGTGCTATTTCAAAAAAAATTAGATCCATATCTCACATAATACATAATAGATGACAAATGGATATGGGCTCTAAATATATCAAAATGAACCACACAAGTTCTAGACGAAAACACACAGGTGATTTCTTTAGCCTTAGTGTGGCGAAAAACTTTGTAACTAATCACTAAAAATCTGAAGGCGAATAAAGAAAAGAGGGTAAATCTGACTATATTTAAAAAATTGGATGGTAAAAAAGAATTTGGCAAAAACTGACATATTCACTTAACTTTTGATAACTTCTAGGAGCCTACTCCGAAAATACACTTTGGACAATAAGAAAATTCACAAGGTTGCAGCATTGTTTGTAAGAGCAAAATACTGGAAACAACCTAAATGACCATACACAGGAGAGAGGGTGGGCAGATTATGAGACACTCACACAATGAAGTATGAAGCTATGAAAAGAAAGAGTGGGAAAGATCTCTTTTAACTGATTTGGAGTGGTTTCCAGGATATGTTGGGTGAAAAAAGCAAAGTACAAAAGAGTATCTACAGTATTTTACCAACAATGTAATAAAGAAGGGGATGTAAGAAATACACATGTTATCTGCTCATGTGTACCTAAGAAATACATGAAACATAAACTAAAGAGACTGGTTACTGGCGTAGAGAGGGGTGGGAAGAGGGGGAACTGGGAACAGGTGAAGAGCAATGAGGAAGACTGACACTTCCCGAAGCATACCCTTTTGTACAGCTTTGACATCGAGAACCACAGCAAGGTTTTACATGTGCGCCCCTTCCCCCCAAAAAGTAACTGAATCAACCAGGATATAAAAGAAACCCGAAATGAAATATAAACAATAACAAATGAACCTAATTGTATTATAAATAGATAACAAAGCAACAAAGGAGGAGATGGGGGGAAAAGGACCCAAGTAACTTTGGAAAACAGCACTTTGACTGCATACTACAAGGCTAAAGACATAAAGAAATGTACACAAATACTGTAACTGTAGTTAATAAATCTGGTTTTCACAATATAGCTGGCTGTCATGTACTTATTATACTAGGATTGAACAGACAAGTGAATATATTGTACATAGTGAGAGCCAGAAAAGAGGGGAGTGATGGTTTGGAATCTGAGGTATCATATGAACTCATGCTTTTTTAGATATACACAGATAGAAAAAGAAAATAAATAAAAATGTGAGTGTACAGGTTAGTCTACATATATTTATTTCCTAGCTCTTTCTGGCCGAGAGAGCCTAGGACCTCAAAAGCATTATGTATACTGATCTGGGGATTATAAATACATTTTAGCAAGGAGGCATATAAGCAAATACAAAATTCATGAATAATGAAGATCAATAATATATACTAATCATGAAATATACATATCTAACATACAGCCTCAAAACACAAGCAACAATTGACAGGACTAGAACGTCTCCTGCATGTGGGGTCTCTGACTCTCTCATGTATGCAGGGTTCCCATATATGTGTATGTATTAAACTTGGTTGTTATCTCTTGCTAACCTCTCTCATGTCTATTTGACTACCAGAGAGAAGAACCTCAAGGGTAGAGGAAAGTTTGTTCCTCCCCCACAACACAAAGGCACGACTCAGGGTAACTCATTCTGAACCACGCAAAAGTATATCTCTATGATGCACCCAACCACTTAGGTGCAATTGTTTTGTTTTGTTTTTTAATTAAACTTGTGAGTCAGTTTAAAGACCCTTAAAAACCCATATTGAAATACATTTGTCGTTTTACGCCAAGATTGGGAAAAATTCTTCAGAGCTGGCTCTTAATAACTGTTTGCCAAGTTGCAAAACATCCCATAAAGAATAAGACTTTACTGATATTACTAAAGATGAAAAAATTTCCAGCAAACTCTGAAGGTACTTCCAAGAGGAGACTTATAAAAATGGAGAAAATACAATGAAATTGAAGAAAAGCACATTAAAAAAAACCAACACAATAGTAAGTTGAATCTAGCATTCTGCAATTATGTAAAATAAAAACACCTCCCCCCCCCCAAAATTTTGACAAGACGATGGTGAGAAATAGATATAGAAATAATTGTAGTTGGAGATTTTGACAGAAACCCAAAAGTAACTCAGTTCTAGTAGACAAAAATAATCCAAGTTACAGAGAACAATTCAAACAGAGAATGCATTTTTTCCAAATACATATGAGATAGTAACAAAAATCGACTAGGCACTGCCTCACAAAGGGAGTCTCCATAAATTCCAAAGAGGGGATATTACTCAGATGATGTTCTCTGATCAAATTATATTAATTAGAATCGGTAACAAAATACTAACTCCAAAAAAATCTCATATGACTGGAAAGAAAAAACATAACACACTTCATTGTCCTAGGGTTACAGAGAATTCTTAAAATATAAAACGCTGAATGATAATAAAAACAATACATGTCAAAATCTGTGGGATTCAGATAAAGCAGCACTTAAAAGGAAATGTACGGTGATAAGCACATTTATTTCTTAAAAATAGATTATGTAAATATGCTTGTATACGCTTAACCTACCTGTGAAAGAACGCACAAGAAACTCTTAACACTGATTATAAGAGTGAAATGACTAACCTGTGAGGAGATGTTCAATTTCATTAGGAATTAGAAAAATATTAATTGAAACAACAATAAGTTACTACTTTATACCCGTCATTTTGGTAAATATTAGAAAATGAAGATGAAACCAAATTCTGGAGAAAGGGATGTAAGGAAATAGGAACTCTTAGGTAAGAGTATAGATGGGTACAGTTATCTATCCCGAAGAGTGAGCTGGCAATAGTCAGTTCAAATATAAAGGCATATACCCTTTTCCCATTCTTGTTCATAAACCGTAGAGAAATTAAGACAGGAGGCCATAAGTTGATTTATATCATAAGCAATGTGCATTATAGAAAGAAATTGGAGACAACTGTTTTTGAACAAGCTCTCGAGGTATTTATGATGCACACTAAAGTTTGAGAACCACTGAACAGCACTACGACATTTATGTAAAACTGAAATACTTTATCCATAAACACTTTATGTTAAAATATTAATATATGTATTCTGAGGCATGTACCAAATATAATAGAAACATGTCTACTGGGGAGAGAGAGCAACGAAAACAGAGGTCATAGATAAGAAAAGAAAAGATAGAGGGACTTTGCAAACATGGGTAATAAATGTGCCATGACCCCAGGAGCTTGATTAATTCAACTGAGATTTTACCACCTCCCAAAAAAGACCTCAAAATTCTGAATCCAAATGCTTCTCCATATGCCTAATCTAAGTCACCAACATCTCTAGCCCATTCTTACTGCATTAGATTCCTACTGGTCTCCCTGTATCCACTCACAGGCTCCTATAGTCAATTCACATGACATACGAGGCAGAGTAACTGTTGTAAAACGTAAATGTGAACGTGTCACTTTCCTGCTAAAAAAAAAAAAAAAAAATTCCAATGGCTTCCTATCGTATTCAGAATAAAACTCAAACTCCTTACTATGGTTTGCAAGGCCTGACATGACCAAAGCCCCGCCCAGCTCTCTGATCTCTGATACATCGGGGCACCTTCCCCTTACTCATTACCGCCCTGCCACACTAGCCTTTTTACTATTGGTGAACTGCCTTTATCTTGGCTCCTGCCTCAGAGTTTGTACACTTGTGTCCTCTGCCTAGAATGTACCCCGCAACCTCCTCTTCTCTGCATGGTCCATTCCCTCAGGTCATACGAGTTCCTGTCCAAATGCTGCCTCCTCAGACAGGCCTTCCCTGACCTCCATCGAAATTAGCTGCTCCTGGCCCCCTTTAGCACCCTACCCTGATTTGATTTTCGCAGACATGAAACAAATATATAATGTTGTTCTCATTAAAAACACAATAAAGAACTTGGCTTTGCTTATTCATCCCCATATTCCCAGAATTTAACAATGGTTCTCAACATAGGTACTACTAACCACTAGAAAAGCATAATTTTTGTTGTTTAGGAGTCTTTCATAGTGCAGGATGTTTTGTATACCTGGACCCTGCTCATTAAATGCCAGTGGAAACTCTCAATTATTGTGACAAAATATTCATTCATATGTCATTGTACATAATTATGGGTACATCTGAAGTATAATTTCTCAAAAATGGAATTATTAGGTCAAAAATATTTATATATTTTCTTTGAGACAGGTATTATAAAATATAAAACTTAAATACATAGACACATACAAATACACCTACATGACTTTTTTCTTTTTTTGGTTGACTTTTGTCTTTAACATAACTTCCACAAAGTATTCCAAGGAAAAAGTACATTAAATTCATATATAAACTTAGCACTACCTCTTTTCTATATTTACCTTTCCCAACCAAGAACATTATATATCTTTTGATTTTATTTAGGTCTTTACTTCTGCCTCTTGAAATAACCGACTCATGTTTTTGAAGTAATGTGCTATATAAAAGCACAAACCATACCCACGCTACAATGTAATTTGGTTGATATACTTCTCAGTTTCTAATCTCAAGTATTATTTCCTTATTTTATACATCAGGATGCAACTGTGTAATTACCTTGTAAAATTCCATGACAAGGTCATGATTATCAGATCTATCCAGACACTCAATTACTTCTTTATTTCTGTGTGAAGAGAATTTTTACTCCATTTCAAGAATCATTTCTGTATGCCAACAACTGTTCAACGGCCGGTCATCTGATAACATTTACATCACCTGGAAATATGGTATCATTTCGTCTTTGGTGGCTTCTGTGCATTTAGCACAAGATATCCTATGCTGAAAATGTTCCTTTTAATCTTTTCTCTTACTTAAAAATCAATTAAAGGAAACTAAAATTTAGCTTCCTCTACCACAGAGTAAGTACTTTCTGATAGGTACAAATGAAGAAGAAACATCAAAAGGCTTAGAAAAAGTGAAACTTTACTATTCTGTTTTATCAGTGACATTTGGATCAGTCCCTGGTGTACTAATCAAAGCCTGCAATGCTTTAGGAAAGATGAATGCTTGCTCTGGGCATGAAAAAAATTATCATGCCTTGACTCTCTCATATAAGCTAGGAAAGATT
>NW_006429864.1:4442546-4447697 GCF_000325575.1 Pteropus alecto | reverse complement strand
TCACTTATAAGAATCCAACTTAAGGAAAAATCAGAAATGTTATCAAAGATATATTTAAAAAGATGTTAACTGCAGCAATACAGAGCGCAGAAATCATTGTAAAAGAGCCTTCTACCACTTACAGTACAATTAATATAATATCCAATTAACTGTTGCTAAATATCTCACAAAACAAGAAGTATGGAGCGAAGATGTCCAGGTTTAGTGTACCAGTTCAACGTTGTCACCAAGAAACCATGCCCTCTCTACCGCTCTAATTTGCGGATTCATAGCAGGTCTGCTTTCCGTCCTTAGTTATAGCAAGTCCTCACGGTCACAAAATGGCTGCTATAGTACACACACCCACATTTGAAATGACACAGTGGAAAGGGGGTCCAATAGCTTTCACCTTGCAAGAGTTTCTCTCACACACACACACACACACACACACAAACAACACAACCACCACCACCACCACCAAAAAACAGACAAAAAACACCCAGTGGAATTTCCTTTATATTCTACTGGGCCAAACAAGGTCCCATGTTTACCCCTAGACCAACCCTCTGATGACAGGGAATGGATTGCCGTAACTAATTCAGACCACTGGGGCTGGGATAAGGGTCGTCCCTCCCTGAAATCAAAGGTTCTCCTCAACCTCCACCCGCCTCCCATTTATTTCAACAAAATAGGGATTTTGACAGTAAGGAAGGAGAAAAAAAGGCAAGCAATGCAGGAGCTGCTATAAACCTAATTATTCAACAACAGAGAAATGGTAAAATAAATTATGGTATTTATACCATCAATAACATTTTTGGAGAAATTTTAATGATAGAGAAAAATGCTTTCAACATGATGTTGAGTAGGGGAAAAAAGATTGCACAAAAGAATGTATAAATTGATCTCTATTTCCTTTAAAATATATATATACAAATATAAAAGACGAAAAAAGACTGCAAGGAAATGTAATATTAACGGTGATCATCTCTGATTTACAAAAGTTTTTACTTTCTTAGATTCTTCATTACCTAATTCTTCTACAAAAAAATAAAAGAGAACTATTTATAACAAAAATTTGTACCAGGGGTTCCAGTAACCTTATTTTCATTCGACAAAAAACATCACACTGTTGCTTATCAAAGATACTGATAAAGATTATTGTTCAATATATACTTTATCACTGTAGCCTACAGAAGTTTATAATCTTAGTGGTTTTAAGTGACTTCCAACTAACATTAGAAATGTCCTACAGTTCAGATTTAAAACTACTATAAAATAGCATTGTCCTTTCAAAGTTTTGATTCATTTATCTCTTGAGGTATTCCAGAAAAATGCTTTAAGTTAGCCAAACATTAAATAACAGGATAAAACCAAATATAAACTATGATTTACTAAGATTCATTCATTCAACATATTAATAAGGTGCCTACTATGTGTCAGGCACTGTGCTAGGTCCTAATGTAAAGAATACTGCTGATAATAAAGAAATACTTTCATATTATACTGAATGAAAGATCTATTCATAAGTATATTTTTTTCTATTAGAATGCCAGCTCCTATAGATAGCATGCACCTTATTTTATCCTCAGAGCCTGTCAAAAGTTGATACTCAAGAAACGTTCAGATGAGTGAGGAACAAAATACATAAATATTCTAAATATACTATATGTGTATATGATTTTATACATTGGTGTTCTCATTTTAATTTCTTCTACTAAAAAATGGAAGGCAAATTTTTTTTTGAAAAGACAATATGATAAGTTCCAACATATCCAGTTTAATTTTTACCTCTATACTGAAATAGCCTCTGTCCACATAGTCACCCAGAAAGAGGTAGCGTGTGTTACTAGGTGATCCTCCAACTTCAAACAACTTCATCAGGTCAAAGAATTGTCCATGAATGTCACCACACACTAGGGAAAAAAGACAGGGTAAGGTGGAAAATTATGTCTTAGAAGAGAAAGGGCATTACACCAATAGGGATCGCAGGTTTAAATCACTTTCACTTTCACTAGACTGCTCTATAACTATAGTCCATCTCTCAATACTGAATGATCCTACTGGAAATGAGACAACTGTAAATTGTAAATTGAAATACGATTGTAAATTGTATTTCTTCAGTGAACAACAAACATACTAAACAACCTAAAACTGTCTCATAATTCCTAGAAAAATTATCGTATATTTGTTATTTGTGATCGTTTCTCAAATTAGCTCAAATCTAAGTGCCATCGTGCAAATATTTCTCATACCCGTGATTGGAGCATCTACTTCTATCATAGTCTTCTCTTGTCTCAGGATGGCAGCCCCATCATTAATTATCTTTAAGGCTACTTCCTCTTCCAGTCGCCCTTCTTTTACCAAATGGTTTTTCAAAACGTCAATTTTAGGTTTCCCATTCTCAAACACTTCCTTCAAAGTAAGCCGTTGGGTTGGAGGAAAGGGGACAGCTAGAAAGAGAAAAAAAATTATTTAAAATACTTAAATGTATAGAGAACAACCGTGAACACATTCCTTTAATGTAACAAATTAAACCTAATATATTACCATAATTCTCTATCCATACCACCAGAACTATGTGGGAAAAAAATCCAAGATACTGCATATCATAAATGATCGATTCTAATCTTTAAAAAGGCCACAGTTAAAGTCAGTCATTTAAAAGGTAGATGTGTACGTGTATATGTAAATTATAATGTTTTACATATAAACATTAAAGATTTGAAGTTGATTTGGTACACAAGCTAAAAGTGAGACAAGGAACTAGATAATACAAATATCTTTCATTTATGGAAAAGATGTTAAAAATGAAACTGGTCAAAGAAAATGAAGAAAAAGAAGTCATGACACTAAACAGGCATTTATTTCTTCCAAAGAACTGACTTAAGGAAACCATGTGTTTCAGAAGTTTGTCATTTCACGATCAGGGGAATCACAGTTGTATACTTTATTCTTAAATGGTAGTTACTTAAAATACTACTGATAACTAAAATACCACTACAAGGATGGAACTCTTCCTGAGAATAACTTGCTATAGTAACAGAACATAATCTTGAGAAGAACAGATATGGGAGGTCTAGTTGTGTTTTCCAATCTAGAAGGTTAACTACTTCATCTTATGCTGGATATAAAGTTTATATAGTCTCACGGTGAATTAGCAATTTTAACAATAAAATATTTTTGACACTTTAAAATTGGCTACCATTTCCCCATTTACCTATGTTATAATGTAGTCTACTTTAGATCTCCTGTGATCTGGTAGCCACAAGTCTATAAATCTAAAAGGAGGGGTTCATTTTAATTTGCGATTTATGTCTGGTGGTTCCACTTCTAGCTTTCTGGAAGTGTTATTAAGAACCAAGTCAAAATCTATAGGCATTTTAAAATTTTAGACTTGATTTAGCCATACCATTCATTATTTACAAGTAAAGAAAGTCCTATGGTAAGTGTTGTCATACTCTTTCTACCACTGGACTCATTTTGACTACTCAAAGCTCACTGAAAAAATGATAGTAGCTATTCGACCAGTCAATATTACCTCGAAATTGGGAACCACATATAGCCCAGTTTACCCAGCACAGTCCTAGATTTCAACCGCTCTCCTAGCATAATTGTTAATAGTGTCCCCTTTCACTCTCAAAAGTATCCCGATTTGAAAAATAAATGAGTCTTTGGATGGACTATCAATATACTATTTTAACAGGACAATCTATTTATAAATTCAAACAAAATAAGATATTATGGTGAGTAATTTAATCACCTGGTGAATCTCCAAGACAAGGTGAAAGGTTAATTCTGAACAGGTTTTCTTAAATTTTTATCAAAATGTAATGGTACTACAATTGTGTTTAACAATAACAAAAAATCTTTCATAGTTTAGAGATTCTTAACTGAAATATTTTCAGACGAAATTATATGCTTAGTATAATAATATTATACTAAGACAATGGGGGGACAGGGAATAAGCAGTGGTATAGATGAGTTAGTAGCTGTTGAAGCTGGGTGATGTTCGCTTGAAAGTTCACAATCCTGTTATGTCTACTGTTGTAATATGATTGAAATCCTTATAATAAAAAAAAGTATAAAGAATTACCAAAACTAAGAGTATAAGCTTTAAAGAAACTTTTTTTAGAGAAAATGACATGAGGCTCAACCAGGAGAGACACCTAATTTCTTATAGTTGACTTTAGAGAACCACCAGTCCTCTGAAATTTTAACCCCAAAAAATAGAGAAATGAAAGATTCCACACTTAACTATTCCCTTTTTCATGCTTAATTTACCCTTTTTTGGTTTTTAAACTCTTATTCTCAGCCTTTTGCCAGTTTTGAAATGAACCCCACAGAAAGTCTGCTTCTTTTTAATCTCCCACTTTGTAAATCAAAGAACCTGGTCAATAAACTAAGAACAACATGAAATAATATAAAATCAAATATGTTGGAATCATCAAAAAAAAAATCATAACAAAGGTAGTACCAGAGACAAGAGATCCACAGATATTGACTTCTACCAGTAGTAGTATTACTACCAGTAAAAATAATTTTCCTCTAATACTACTCACATGTAATCAGAGAACAGTTTACAAAAATAGAAAACACTTTTCTTATATATTATAAAAGTTATATAAGTAGAGGTGACAACAACCTAAAGAGCTCCTGAAGGAGAAATTCAGAGATATTTTCTCTTTCTCTCAAATTTTATAGTTACAATTTATTTAAAACAAAACAAGTAAACAAGTCACTTAGTTAAATGAAAACAAAAGCAAGTTTGAAATGGATTGAGAGGATTACGCCCAGCTAAGAGAAATGGGACACAGCTAAGCCAGGAACACTAAGGGGAATTAAGATTGGCTTGGGACATACATAACAGAAAGTTCCAGAAGAGTCCTAGGTTTTTAGGTTAGGGCAAACAAAATCAATATCTGTCAAATCGAGGAAAAAGAATCTTCAACTTTAAAGACATGGGTTCTATTTTCCCCAAGTTACTCCTAGCTATGTTTAGAAGCCCAGAATTCTTCCTCCCTTCTTTTACTAGATAGTTCTATACACACGGTCATTGAAGTTGATTCATAGAAAAGCAGAATCAGTCACAATCCTGAGAAGACTAAAGAAAATCCAGCTACGTTTGGTCATAAAGGAAATAGCAGGAACTTTCCAATTAAACTTTAAATCTCC
>NW_006429864.1:4418171-4442471 GCF_000325575.1 Pteropus alecto | reverse complement strand
TATGCCCCAGATATATGTCTGTGTATGTTTACTAGGATATTTCCAGTTTGTTTATTTTATCCTGATGTAATTATTAATAGCGCCTCCCTTTACTCTCAAGTATCCTGACTTAAACAACCTATCCAGGAACAACGTTCTTTAGAATCAAATGAGATATTTGTTTAAAATGTAGATTCTTGGGCCCCAGATCTGTGGAATCAGAACTTTTGGGGATCCTGCACAGGCATTTGCATTGTTAACAGGTGCCCCAGGAAACTCCTGTGCACATAAAAAATGATGTTACTGTGAAATAGAAAAATGGTTAAAAGGAATTCTAAGACAAAACTAGTCTCAAATAATCAGCACCCTTGTTCACCAGCCATCACATAATCATAGTTACTGGTCTTCATATCCTTACCCCTGGTATCTGCTGTGGCCTCATGGATACAAGGAGTTTGGAATTTCTGATGAAAAAAAAAAAAGAGGATCTAGAGTACAGGGCTTGTAAACTATCTGTGGGGAAAAAACTTAAATTACAATGGTCTGTAGTTTTGTTTTCTGGAATATTAAATTTCTAACATCGCTGGTATAATATGCATAGAATTCTAAGGAGAAAAGGTTGTGATTTAAAAATTTTGGACATAATCAAATAATCTGTACAATGTGTGAAGGTCATAGAAAGATCGTCACAGAATCAAGGAGACTAGAAAATTTACCACCGACAGAGCCTTCTGGAAAGAAAATTACTGCAACACTTACTTTAGGTAATGTTCTATTTCTTGATTTGGATGCTGGTTACACAAGTATGTTCATTAAGCTGTACACTTAGGATCCGTGCACTTTTGTATATTACACTTCAATAATTAAAAAAAAAATTTTTAATGCAAAATACTTAAGTCTAGCTATTTCAGTTCCTCCTCAATCCTATAAAATGTTTCTAGAATTATTTTTTTTCACCCCACTGGTAAATGAGAATCTCTCTTGCCATGGTTGACAACCACATCCAAATCACATTTTGGACACTATGTAAGAAAAAATACAAAACAAAATTTTGTCTTTACCTTCCCTCTCTCCTCAAAAGCAGAAGTACTGTAAGTAATAAAACAGACCAGTTTCAGGACCAAATAACTCGAATAATGATTTTCTGTATGCTTTAAAAATTCACAGAGCTAGACAGCCCAGTCTATCAGTGTTTTAGCAGGGAACTGCAGCGCTGAGGTCCCGTATCAGTCTGCATCTTCACATGAGACATTTTGGCATTACAGTCAGTATAAGGAGCCAGGAGAAGAGGTGGGAGGAGGCACATGGTGCTCCGTTTTACTCTCTAGTTTCTTTTAAGACCACTATTCGGAGCATTTTCTTCTCCTGAGCTGCTGTCCTCCATAAGGATGCCAGAACCACAGGTATCTTATCTCAAGGAGCAAAAGCAAAGAAGAGCCAGTGGAAATGCTGATGTCTTTGGTCCATTAATGATAATATACAAGGTACAGTGAAAATTCAGCTGTCAGGGACCTTCAGAGAATTAGTCAATTTGGAAAGACAATAGAGATTTTTACTATTTTATTAAATATTGATAATTGTGTGGGTCTGACGCAAAACCTTTAATCTGGATCTAGAGATCAGATATATATCATACATACATATGTAAAATTTAAAAAATAAGAGGCACATGTATAATCTAAAACAAATTCATATAGAATCAATGAAGTCATTTTTAAAGGTTAGGGTACAAGAAAACTACTAAGTGGTAAGTAATATGTCAAATGACACTTATTTAAAAACTACAAGTGTTCCAGTGTTTATTCAAAAATAAATCTGCACAATATGATCTAAACTGTGACTAAGTAATGCTTTAGAAAAGGCAGTAAGGAAATATACTCAAGTATTAGTTCTAGGTAACACAATTCGAAATTATTTTATTCTTCCCACTTTCCCATTTTTTAACTTTCTCTAATGACCCTATATTACTTTTATAATTAAATATATATATTTAAGAAGTCAGTATAACTATTTGATATATGACATGATCATAATATTCTTTTAAGAAGTCAGTATAACTATTTCATAAACTACTTGACCATAATGATATTCTTTTAAGTGAACTGGAAGAAAATAATGAAAATACAAGCGAGTATTTGGATGACAAATGGTTTTGTTTTTTTTTATATCTGCTTTGCCCTACATTCCAATTTTTTCAGTTTTATAAACCTTATAAAAGAAAAGTAACAGAAGCCAAGGGCAAAGAAAAGGTAATCCCATTGGCAATAACTTTTCCTATGTTAATCAGTTTTATATACAAACAGGTAAGACTTATCTCAGATCAGCAGAGCTGTACCCCAAACTGACTCATCATAATATTAAAAAATTCAACCTCAAATTTAAGTTACACTTATAAACAACCAAGAGTTACTAAGACAACATGGAGGAAACTGTGGCTTATGCTTCAAAACATTAGAAAGATGGTAGACAGGAAGACCCCCTAAGATTCCTGGTCCAAGGTACACACACACCTTCTCCCAGTTATTCCATCAAACAATAATCTAGGCACTGCTGTGAAGGAAGTCTGCAAACATAATTAAGGTCCCCAATTAGTTGACCTTAAATAAGGAGATTATCCAGGTGGGTCTGACACAAAACCTTTAATCTGGATCTAGAGATCAGATATGTAAGAGGTGTTCAGAGATTTGAAACATAAGAGAGATTCCATGTGCAAATTCTCCATTGTTGGCTTGAAGGCAGAAGGGGCCACCTAGCAAGGAATGCATCCAGTCCCTGAATGCCCGCCAGCAGAAATACAGGGACTTCATTCCTACTACCACAAGAAACTGCCAACAACGGGGAAAAAGTTTAAAGGCAGATTCTTCCCCCAGACCCTCCACATGAAAACTCAGCCAAGAGGGCACTTTGATTTTCACCTTTGAGGCCCTGAGCAGAGAAATCCACACCACAATTGGACTCTGACCCACAGAACTGTGAGCTAAAAAATGGTGTTAAGACACTAAGTTTGTGATAATTTGTTACACAGCAATATAAAACTAATACAGAATTCTTAAAAGTCAAATATTTTCCTAAGTCCTTTTGACAATTACAAATACATTTTTATATACACAAGAAACTAACACTAGCTGCCTCTCAGAATCGAAACGGAAGCCATAACCTTTACTGTACTATGACTCATAAAACAGATAAACTGAACCAAACCAAACCACAACATGCATCAGACTAAACTCAAACTCTAACATCAGATCCTTCAGACCCTTATGTTCCAAGACCTCAGGCAAACTAATTTAACATTAACTCTACACAAATACTAGATCTGGTCTAACACTAAAATTTCATGAGTTCTAGCAACTCATCTAGTTTACAAATTCTAACTAATCCTTGCCCAGATTATAAACTTCCACCCTAAAATCGAAGTCCCTAATCTGGCAGCAGCACCCAATGATGCCTATCCGAACTGCCTGCCCTTTTGAGAAGATCCCCAAGTACTCTATGTCTCTTGCTTTTTGCAGCAAGTTAAATAAACTTTTTTTTTTTTTTTTTTACTACAAATAAATCCTTAATGGTCTTTGGTAGGTGGTTTTGGGGTGTCCTACAATTTAACAACTGGCACTTCCATTAAAATTCTGCTGATCTTGTTTCTGGGGAGACCCATGACTTTGTAATAATGTGCACATATGAGATCACTTGATTTCTAGCTGCTCAAGGCCACTCTGCCTGACAGTGAGGTATCTGAGCTTCAATAATTTTATTGAGCACTTCGGGGTCAAGGTGATATTTGGGTCCTCTGACTTTAAGTCTTATCAGATTGTACTGCTTGTGAGTGAAATTTGGCTTCTACCTAATTAACAGCATTCCTATCATCTCTGCTTGTTCAGTATCTCAAGTGTCATTCATCTACAAGAGGAAGTCCACAGGCATGGCCCAACAACTCCCTTCCAGCCAGCCCCAAAGACTGACAAGTTCAGGCAAATTTAAGGCAAACTTTGCACTCAGTCGCTTTTTCTAAACCTTCTTAAGGACTTTCCTTAGTCTTTATAATCCTGGGAAGTGTTTTGCTTTATTCTGTCTGCCTGGAGCTGAGGTTCTGATTGTTCCTCAATTGATGACAGGTGATCTCTGGTGTCACTCCATGTCTTCTGGAGACACTTGATTGCAAAAGCGTCATCTTTACCAACTGCTGCAGGTCACATGGAGTTTTCTCAGTATGAATCTGTGTCTTCTCTGTACCACCACTATCTGCTTCCTTCACATTTCCAGATTATAGCTCAACAAATGGCATCATTTCACCAATAAAGTTTGGATTACAAACGACCTCTTGGGGAACTTTTAACATGAACAAGATTGTTTATTTGAGAGGCATCTTAAAGCAAAAAAGGAAACAATTCTGAATATCTGAATATCTGAATATCTGCACTCTTTAATATGAGAGAGCTTCCAAATACAATTCAAATTCTAAAACTGACTCCCTAAAAGATTCCCCAAACCCCAGGATAAAAAGAGCATTTACAGAACTCAGGCTTGTGTAGGCCTCCCTGATCTCTATTGACTATCCACATTTTGATGTGCCTAAGAAATGCAAAACTTGGAAAAGGCTTATTGGCATAATCTTAAAAAGAAATGAGAGATTAGTTAATACTTAAGTGTGTGACTCCCTGGAAGTTAGAAGATTGCTCAGGTGGCGGGAATTTCTAACACCCTCAGAATTTCTCTCTCACTCAACCTTTAACTGTAATGATGTCTTTCCATTGTACTGATTTTGAGAGATTTCTATTCCTTCAGATGTGTGTGAACACAGGAGAATGTGAATGTACATGTGTTTTTGCTTATCTAGGACCAAAGAGAATAATTCCATCTTAAGAAATGTCTGTGTTAATATGTTGTTAGCTAGTGCTATGGTGGTAATCATTTTGCAATATATGTGTGTCAAATCAACGTACTGGACACCTTAAACTTACACAATGTTATGTGTCAATTATATCTCAATAAAGCTGGGGGAAATTTTTCTGCTTGTGCCAAGATGTGAAATAATATAGTGAGTATCTACACTTTATTTGTCTGGGTTTGTAATAACTACAAAAAATGAATGTGAAGGGAGAAATAAACTATGTAAAATTTTTTACAAAAGTGGCCAAATGTGAGAGGTTGATCATAAGGGATAAAGGCTTTTATAGCTCCTTTTAATGCAAATTCTTTCAAGAATAATAAACGGAGTAAAACTAAAATTTTATTTTCTGTTAAAAACAGCAAAATAATTCTTATTCAGATAAGACCTTTCCTAAACCAGTGAAGTATTCTGTTAACTCTCTGTGCTTTTTGACATACTCAAAAATCTTTTTTTTACATTCTTTTCATTTGGAAAAAAGTTAACATTCCTAACAATCACTGCCACTTGTCGCTATGTTTTTAAAGATACTGCCTGTAATTATTTCTTACCTTTGGATAGTCATGACATGTCTTGTCAGTCACTTGACAATTCTCTTGCTTTTGTCCTCCAAATTCAGAATGATAAAACTATTAAGATATTTCTCACACCTACAATATCTTTGGGTTCATACTAAATGACCATCATGTAACACAAAGATTTGGTCCCTACCCTTATTAAAAAAATGTTTTTAAAGGATTATAGAAACTATTTGTTTTGTTTGGCATTCTCTGACTTTTAATTAACTCAAAAATATTGTGAGAGCTCTTTGCTTTATTAAAATTGGGTTAAAAAAAAACCTTAAAACATAAAAAGAAAAGTTCTGCCTTCCTAAGTTAATCATGTGTAAGTAAAATGTGTTAAAAGTAAATATGCTTCAATGTTTGTGCATCTTTCAGGTTAAAGGAAACATACGTTTATATACAAAGATGAACACGATAGCTATTTACAAAAAGGTTATCTCTACGTTTAAATAAGCTTGGATTTGTGAAATTCATAATACATTTCATAGGATAAATCAAAGGACTGGAGATTTGTAAATGTCCTCTCTGTTCATAAGATGTTCTTACCTTCGGAAAAATCAGTGACTTATAAAACTGATTATGTACTTTACTTTAATAGAAGATTGCATCTCTTCTACTCTGATAAGGTTGGTTAATATAACAAATTAACTAAAGCCTATAGTCTCTACATCCACAAGTGGTTTCTGATTTTTCCTTATATTCACCCTAAAATTCCCAGCTATAATCTAAAGATCAGAAATTGAGCCTTGTGGAGACATATCAAAAGAACTTCTATAAAGGTACGTACCACGCACTCCTAACTATTGATACTACAGAGAATTAATCATGTGTATTGTTGACATCATTGCTATGGACAAACACTGTGGCTGAGCCAGGATTTCCAGTACCGTTTTGGTCCAAAAGCAGAAGACAATGTGAACAGACTGTTTACATCCAAGATCAGAACACATCCTCCCAGATGCCAGAAGCCACTGATTATCATGCACTTTGCATGATTTTGTCCTTTATGCTCTTGGCTCTTCTTTCTATCTGCTGGTTCAAGATTCTAGACTATAAATAAATACCCTGTCCTTCATTCTTAGTATTATCAAGACCTTTATCCTTAACAATCACCAAACACAGGACTAATTTTTCAGACACTGGCAAAGGTGAATAATCCATATCTAAATTAAAAGGGAAAAAATGACTTGGTTACCAAAAGAAGGTCCAAAAAGACATGGGATACATGGGGTATTATTTCAAACTTTAATAATAATTCTTGTTTGAGGTTTTGTCTGTGGCAGATGTTGTGTGTGAGATCCCCAGGTCTTAAATGTTGTAGTCTGCCACTATCATGTCAGATAATTCAATAAATGATCATTTAAGAAAAAGAACAAAATGGGCTGGTCCTTATGGAGGTCAAAATTACTACCATTAAAAGCTTGAGAAACATTCACAACCTGTCTAATAATGGTTCAGATCACTTCCCCTAAATGGTAATTCCTCCAACTTAGTTAACAAATGATCAGAAGCAGAGACTGAGAATTGAAACAGAAACTACAAATTGCTCACAAACACTCAGAAAAACACTATGACTTGTGAAATAGATAACTGAACCAAACCAAACCACACGTGCATTACAGAGCTCAAACCTTTTTAACACCAGCTCATTATGTTCCAATACCATAGGTACACTGACTGACAGTAGTAACTCCTCAAGGACTCATGTGTTCTGAAGATAAAACCATTGACTATTCCAGTAACTCAACTAAATTACATATTCTAGCCCATCCCTGCCCAGAGCAATTTCCATTCTAAAATCACTCTATGACTAACGCCAGCTCTTAAGACCCTATATATCCTCTTTTCTAACTCCCTCTTCTGAGATGTCCCACAGTTATTCTGGTGTGTTATTCCATGCTGCAGCAAGCTAAATGACTACAACTTATCTTTGACTATTGATGTGTTCCTCGTGGTCTCTGGTAGTGGGCTTTACCATCCCCATGGCAGGGACCTGACAGCCTAGAGTTAGGGATAAGAAGACGCCCTTCAGCTACATATCTTTTAAAATGTTATGCCATGTTATTGTATTACCTATTCAAATAAATAAAATTAGAATTTAGAAATGTATATAACTCTATTATAATCAACAGAAATTCACTCAACAGTAATACATACTACCCACATCCAATCCAGCTGTTAACTCACTCAAAAATCAGGGTACTGCTGGATGTCAGCAGAGAGGAAAAAACACCCCCTGTTGGAAAGGTTACAGACTATTAAAAAAATCATCAGTACATCATCAACAGATCTTTGTGTCAAAATTCAAAATCTCTTCTTGTTAGATAATTAAGTCTAAATCAGCCAGCAGTTAGAGGTGATAATTAGCTTTCTATCTAATGTGAACCAATTTCTATTACACTATGTGTTTATTAAAATCAAATTTAAAGGCCTTTAACCTGTCATTAAATAACCTCATAAATGAAGCTAAGCTTGATAAATATGGCTTATACCATGCTGTAAATAAAGCAAAGGTTTAAGGCTATTTTAAAACTTTTTTGAAATTCTCATAGAATTTATGAAAAAACAAAGAACAGCATAATGAATACCCATGTAGTATCAATTATCCACCTTGTGATAATTTTCAAACTACTCTTTCTTTCTATAAAAATAGCTCTAAATCAAAGATACTCTATACTCAATGCAAAATAATTTTTAAAAAACTAAACAGCACACACAAAATAACTACCAAAAAACAAAAACAAATTTTTTAGAATGCCATCAGCCAAAGATAATCACTGTTAAAATTTTGGTGTGTACCTTAATATTTTTAATATTTAAATATATTATTTTATAATCACTTATACTAGACAACCTCATAATCTGTCTTTTGAACTTCATATTAAACTACTAAAAATTTCTCACCGACAAATATTCTACAATTTAATTTTCAGAATCTGCATCATGGAGATAATATATCTAACTAATCTGCTATTATTAAACACTGATTATTCTTTTTTATTTGTTTGCATTATTTTATGAATCATGTGGTAAAAATATCTTTGTTCATACTTGTATGAGCTTATATGGTTATTGGCCATTTGAATTTATCCATTTGTAAATTATCTATAAACATCATATCCTTTGTTCCTTTTTCTTTTTGTCTGTATGAGCAGTTCTTTAAGTATAAAAGATGACTAAAATTACAACCACATATTAAATCTAGCCATTGAGAGCAAATATTTTTTTTTCCCTAAAGCATACTTTTAAAAGGAGGCATATTTCAATTACATGCAGTATTTCATTATCCTTCTAAAGCAAACTACTAATCCCTACTTCACAGGGAGTCTCCATTTATTTCCTTCTTTCAGGCTTTCAATTCAATTGGGCAGTAGCCTATCAACCTGCAATCTCATTTTTGCCAATGTAAGTCATTTGCACTAAACTGTGTATTAATTTTACAGTATAGCTTCCATAACTTTTTTAAAAATAAGTTTTACTGAGGTTTACTAAGGTACAATAAACCATATCCACTAAAGTATACAATCTGATAAGTTTGGAGACATATATATATTTGTCAAAACACCACCACAATCAAGATACAGAAAACTTCCATTACTCACCAAATATCTTCTCTTCTAACCCCAGCACCAGGCAACCACTGTCAATACAAATAAATTTACACTTCCTAGTTTTATATATATGGAACTATATATAGTTTTTTGTGTCTGGCTTTTTTCACTAAGGACAGTTCATCTGTGCTGTTGCATTTATCGGCAGCTTTTATTTTTTTTTATTGCTGAGTAGTACTCCACTGTGAGGGTACACCATATTATGGTTATCCATTTATCTGTTGAATATTTCCTGGTTTTGGCTATATGACTAATGCTGCTATAAATATTTTGTATAAATTCTATGTTTTCATTTCTCTTGGGTAAATACCTAGGGCTGGAATGCCAAGGTAGTATGGGAGGTATATAATTAACATATTAAGAGACTGCCAAATAATTTTCCCAAGTAGTTTACAACTTTACAGTCCCACCACCAGTGTATGAGAGTTGCAGTCACTCCACATCCTTGTCAAAACTTGGTAATAGGCTTTTTCATTTCAGCCATTCTATGGTTGAGTAGTGGGATTTCATTTTGGTTTTAATTTGCATTTCCCCAATTGGTAATGACATTGAATATCTTCTTGTATGCTTTTGGCCATTTGTATATCTTCATTTGTGACTTGCCTGTTCAAATTTTTTGTTCATCTTTTAATTCTGTTGGTTGTTGTCTTATTAGTTCTTTATATATTCTTTATACCAGTTCTCTGTAAGACATATATATTTCCTCTCAGTCTGTGGCTAGTCTTTTCATTTTCTAACAAAATGTATTTAGAAGAACAATAGATTTTAATTTGATCAAGTACAACTGCCAGTTTTCATGGTGCATACTTTTTGTGACTTAAGGAAACTGTCTAACCAAAGGTCACACAGATTTCTCCTGTGTTTTCTTTTACAAGTTTATAAAGATGGTAACCATTTTAGCTTTTACATTTAGTTCTATGATCCATCATCAATTGATTTTTGTGTAGGGTAAGTGCAGATTTCATTTTTTTTCCACATGGATATCTAGTTGTTCCAACACCATTTGCTGTAAAGTTTATTTTTCTACTGCTGAGTTGCTTTGTCAAAAATCATTTGACCATTTATCTGTGGGTCTACTTCTGGACTCTATTTCTATTTGTCTATCCTTTCGCCAGTCCCACACTATCTTGACTATTGTAGCTTTTTAAAATTTATTTTATTTTATTTTTATTGTAGCTTTATAGTAAGTCTTGAAATCAGATAGTGTGAGTCCTTCAAATTTGTTCTTCTTTCTTAAAATCGGTTTGCTTATTCTCAACCTTTTTCATTTCCATTTAAATTTTAGAATCAGCTTACCAATTTCTATTGAAAAATTCTATTGGGATTTTGATGGAGAATGTATTGTATCTATAAATCTATTTGGAGAATTGACATCTTGACAATATTGTATTGCGTGATCTGTAAACATGCTATAACTTTCTCTATATTTATACATTTCTCTCAGCAATGTCCTGTGGTTTTTTCAGTGAAGAGATTTTACACATATTTGTTAAATTTATTCCTAAGTATTTTGGTTTTTTTGATAATATTGTAAGTGAAATTTTTAAAAATTTAATTTCCCAATTGTTTGCTAATAGTATATAAAAACACAATTGATTTTTGTATATTTACTTGGTATCCTTTGATCTTGTTACATTCAATTACTCATGTTTATCTTATAGATTCCTTAGGATTTTCTAAACGATCTCGCAATTTTCAAATAAAGACAGTTTTACTTCCTCCCTTCCCATCTGTATGCCTTTTAGTTCCATTTCTTGCCTTATTTCAATGGCTACTAGTTACAATAGCTACTAGGACTACTATTTACAATGCTGAAGAGAAGTGGCAAGAAAAGTCATCCTTGCCTTATTCCTAATATTAGGGGAAAAGCATTCAATATTTTATCATTAAGTATGATATTAGCTGTAGGCTTTTCACAGTTGATTGCCAGCTGAGAAAGTTCCCCCCATTCCTAGTTTTCTGAGAGATCTGTTTGCTTAAATCATAAATGAGGTGTTGAATTTTTATCAAATGCTTTTTCTGAATTTATTGGAGTAATCATATGCATTGCGTTTTCTACTTTATTTTGTTAATATGGTGGATTACATTGATTTTCAAATCTTAAACCAACCTTTCATTCCTGAGATAAACCCTACTTGGTAATGATGTGTTATTCTTTTTATTAATACATTCACTTAGCTAATACAAATTAATTAAAATCTCTGATACTAAATTATTTATGTTCTGCTAAATTGTCAAAACTACGATATCCACGAAATGCTTTTCAATATATTTTAAGTTTCAATTTTCTTAACTGCAGTTGCAATAATAATAGTGATCATAATGTTTACTGGTTGTATGCTAACTACATAATGGCATTATGCTAAAGTCTTTACATACATTCTCTCACTTAACCTAAGAACACTCTATGAAGTATTATGATCCCATTTGACAGATATGGAAACCAACATTTAAGGAAGCTAGAAAATTTCTCTAACATCGCACAACAAGTATGGAGGAGCTGAAGCTTGATCCCAGGTAAGCTGATTCCAAGGACTAAGCTCTTATCCTTTTTTGCTATACTGCTTTACCAAATAATCTCTAATACTTCTTCTTAACACATAAATCAAAGTAATAATCATGGGTTAGAACAAAAACTATCTCTCAGAGAGGCCACTAAAGTTTAAGTCCAAATGAGAACTATACAGGCATCACACAGAACAAATAACACTCACATGCAAGATATACTCTCATTGATTGATTTCACACAATTCTAGATAAAACTAGCTATAAGTATCTCTTATACCCACACCCTTCCCCCTACACACAAAACACATAACAGAGTGAGGACAGTGAAGTGATTATTAGTGGTTATCTTGAACCCACTCTAATTCTCACACAGACATGCAAAAAATTCATCAAAAAACTTCAGGACTTCAAACACTGTTTGTAATAAATACTTTACACTTGGTTTGCGTAAGAGAATGGCAAGAAACTTGTAGCTCTATCTTAAAAGATAACAGATTTAAAAAAATAATAAATCACTAAATTTACCTTCCTGGTGTCAACTGCAATATGTGAAACATACAATCCCACATGTTGAAACTGTACTGTTCTTCATAGTAATGAAGCATTTTATTCTGTTATCATTCCACTTACTGTTGCTGACCTCACTTCAATTTAGAAGCAGCAAACTTTGAAGAAATTCACTGATCACAAATAGAACTACCATTCTCTTTTCCTAATAATAAATGCTAGGAAAGACTGTGAGTACAATCACCAACTCCTCCTATTTCTTTATGAAACTGACATTTCAGCTTCATCTCCAACACCACCAGTTAGGGAGCTTTACAATTCAAGTCTAATTAATTACCCAGTGTCATCCTTTTAAATGCTGACAGATTGTATGTTACTAACTGAAAAACAAGACATTGGATAACTGAATAGATCTAAATTTCTATAGCTAGCCTTCCTAGAATCCTGGATAATGGTAGTATTCGTTAAAATCAGAAGTTCTAAATCTATGGGAGACAACTGGTAGGATTCTTTGAGTAAAATTTAAAAATACTAGGGAAATAATTATATTCCATGTTAAATAATTCAATATTTATCTGCCACCTACTACATGTTCACACTGTGTAGGTAACACGTAGATTATACAATTTTAACACATGGCCTCTACCTTGAAGAACTTTATGGTCTATTTAAGTAGAAAAAATAATTCTTGTAAAACAAGATATAATGGAAACAACACAGAACAGTTAAGAAATTCATTGAATGGCTCAGACTGTAAGTATGCAAGATTATAAAGGGGATATCGGTGATCCCTACAGAAATCAAGGAAGGGCATCAGAGGGTTGAGACTTAAGCTGAGTCTCCTGGACGTTCCAAAGCTACTATCACATTTTTAGATATTTGTTACAGTAGCACTCCACTCCGGGCGTCAAAATAAAATAAACAGAAAGTATACTAAAATGAGAAAAGAGGAAATTCCAGACACATATGTAATATACTGTATGTATGAATATTTTAATGTAATTATTTCAAAAAGTAATTTTACATAAAATGGTAAGGAAATAATATAAATACTACAAACATCCATCCATGTACCTACTATGTAGTTTTAAAAATATTTAAGTGTGCCATATAGGTTTCAAATATTTTTTAAGAATTAAAATGAAGACAGCCTCCATCCTATTCCATCCTCTCCAGAGGTCATTAGTAATTGTATATCCTTCCTACATGTATATAATTTTGTTATAAAATATATCTATACACAACTTAGCAATTTAAATGCTTTACATAAACAGTTATCATACTGTGTATCTTTTTGCGACTTGCATTCTTATACTCAGCATTGTTTTCCATCTTGATCTGGAATGGAGCCAACACACCCATGTTTTGTTTTGTTTTTTTTTTAAGCTCCACAAGTGATTCTGGTTGGTAACCAGAGCTGAGAATCGACATATACATATTCATCTAAAAAAGTTTTCAGTGCTCCCAAACTGCTAACACATTTTAACCTAGCTGTTTACCATTAGTCAATTGTTATTAGATTACCTGTATTTTAAAATAAAAATTATTTTACAATTCTTCCAACTCAGAAGCAATTCCCTAAACAAACCAGGTTTGTCCATGACTCGAAATAATAACCAAACTATAAAACTAAGTTTCTGGTAAGGGAAGGGGATGGGTGTGGCTACAAAGGAATAGTAACAAAAGAGTCTTGTGGTAATGGTACAATTAGTTATCTTGATTGTGGTGGTAGTTACACAAGGCTACACATGTGAAAATGCAGAGCTACAGAAACACACACATATATGAGTCCATGTATAACTGGTGAAATCTGAATAAGCTCTACAGATTTTGCCAATATCAATTTCTTGGTCTGGATCTAGTACTGTGATGGTGTGGGATGTTGCACTGGAGAATAGAGACCTAGGGGAAGGGATATAGGACTTCCCTGTACATGTTTTTGCAATATCTTGTGAATCTATAATTATCACAATAAAAATTTAATAAATTTTTGAAACTAAGTTTCTAAAGTGCACTGAAGAAATTCTGCAGCTTTTTCATGTCAAATTTAATTCTATATACCACTACAATATACATCCACTACACAAATGATACAAATTTTCAGGTAAAAATACCTAACATCTGATGCAGATTTGCATAAAAGAGGAAGGCCACATTGGCGATGACCACATTAATTCTGCAGTAAGTGTGAAAAATTAACTTTAAAAGTTACTGGCCTGTAAACTATTATTTTTAGATTACTGTGTGGCCTTACCCTCATGGGACACCAGGATTTACCTAAATAGCTCTCTCTGTTCACTGCAAATAACCCTGCTTTCATTCCTATTTTAAGCCAGCAAGCCTGCCCTACTTCTGCAGGCTTATTTCCTAATCTACTCACCTGCCTTTCCAATCATAAACCAGTTAAACACTGCTGAAGGGGTTATATTATACATTATTACTGAAAGTCATGTGTACCTTTCATATCCTTTCAGAAGCTATTAGAACAAGTAATTTTATTTTAATGATGTGATACAGCTTTGAGATCATTTCCTCTGTTCTTTGATAGTTACAGAACTCATTTTCAACATATTAGAAACTGGCCCTCCTAGAACCAATTAAGTAATAACCACTATCAGTGATAGTCTGACAGAAACAATAACTTTACAGTGACATCATATGTTTTCAATAAAACAGTGCAGAAATAACCAATTTGCTTTCATGGATGAACTCAACTTTATTATTCTGACCATTCATTAAAACCATCCTATTTTACTTTGAAACTTCCACAAAGCCTTAAGTCAGAAGAATAAAATGTCCCCAGGTGCACGCGCGCGCAAATTAAGTCTTATCTCTTTAGACCACTGATCAGCAGTCAAAGTTTAAACTTGAAAGGATTATCAATCTATGGAGTGAGGGAGCAAACATTTCATACCAGATGTAGTCTACAATTTAGTTATCTGATCTTCCCAGTGATATTTCCATAGGAAGGCCATAGTTCTAATTTCCTGTTACACTTTGGGAGGCTATTATATGCTATATTGAATACTTTTCAAGACAGTATTTAAGCTTCTAAGTATAACCAGAAACGTGTTGCTGTAGTAGGAAGTCATCAAATATTTGTTTATGAATACATGATTTCCAAAATTCTATCTACACTACAGAAAAGGAAATTTTCATCATTTTTCTTATTAAGCATCTAAGATTTAAATCCTTTCAAAAGTTAAGGAGAGTAAGGTTGAAAAATATAAAAATACAATATACTTTTAAACCTTCATTTCACACATGCCACTTAAAGTCAAACAAATCTGCTGTCAAATCTCACCAAGGCTGAAGCTTAACTCATTTAATAAAGAACAGCTAACATTTATTAAGCACCCAGTATGGACACCATGCTAAGTACTTTACACACAATATGAAATGCAATCTTTAAATTCTGAAGTAGGTACTGTTATCTTCCATTTTAAACCTGAAGCAAGGAAAATAAATAATAAAGTCACACAGCTAGTAATTAGTAGAGCCTGTACTCTTTCCTACACTATCTTCCATAAAATAAGCTTCTTATCGCTTGAACATTTACTAAACACCTGTATGCTAGGCACTGTGTTCAGTATTAAGAAAGCGCACTTCTTGCCCTTGAAGAGAACAATTTAGTGTAAACAAAAAACATAAAAATATTTAAAGAACTCTGTAAAGTAATGAGATTACTCATGGGAGCAAATAGAAGACAACTTCTAACCCTACTGATGATGACAGTGGTTAGCATGTATTGAGCACTTACTATATGCCTATCACTGCGTTTTGTGGAGTTTATTTAATCCTTACGATGATACTGTAAGCCAGGTTTTATTATACCTCTTCTCCAGATAAAGAAACTGAGGTTTAAAAAAAAAGATTAAGTGAGTTGCTGAAGGTCTAAAGCTTCTAAAAGAGGCAGAATTTGAATCCTGATATATGTTTGCCTTCAAAGCCCATATTCTAAAACCATTACTCTATACAGCCTTCTAGTAAAGGAGAAAAGGCTTCTTAAAGTCCTTTTAGCTAATCTTGAAAGATAAATAAATAGGGGCTAGTCAAGTCTGGGGGCAAGATTCTACATAGAAGTAATGCGACGGGCCCATTCACATATATAAAACGACATGGCATTCTAGGGAAATACAAGTAGCAGTAAAACAGGTTTGGGAATAGGGTGTGAAATGAGGAAGAGAAAGTAATATAGCAGTCCCCTCTTATCCACGGTTTCACTTTCCTTGGTTTCAGTTACCCGAGGTCAACCATGGTCTAAAAATATTAAATGAAAAATTCCAGACATAAACAATTCTTAAGTTTTAAATTGTGCACCATTCTGAGTAGCGTGATGAAATCTTGCAACATCCCGCTTGGTCCTACCAGGGATATGAATCCTCCCTTTGTCCAGTGTCTCCACATAGTAGATACTTCCTGCTCATTAGACACTTAGTAGACAACTAGGTTACCAGATCCACTGTGTTTAATCCTTATTTAACTTAATAATGACCCCAAAGCACAAGAGTAGTGATGCTGGAAATTCAGACACACCAAAGAGAAGCCACAGTGTGCCTCCTTTAAGTGAAAAGGTAAAAGTTCTCCAACTAATAAGGAAAGGAAAAAAAGTTGTATTCTGAGGTTACAAAGATCTACGGTAAGAACAAATCTTCTATTCATGAAATTGTGAAGAAGGAATAAAAAGTTCATGCTAGTTTTGTGATTGCATCTCAAGCTGCAAAATTATGGCCACAGTGCATATAAGCACGTAGTTAAGATGGAAAAGGTATTAAATTTGTAGTGGAAGACATGAACAGAAAATGTGTTCCAACTGACGGCAGCATGTTGCACCAGAAAGCAGTGAACCCATACAAAGACTTCAGCAAGGGCCCCCCTGAAACAAGTGACATCAAGTCATTTGTTGCAAATAAGGATGCTTACAGATTACTGGTGAGAGAGAGACCACGTTCACATAACTTTTATTACAGTATATCACTATAATTCTTCTATTTTATTATTCTTATTAATCTCTTACTGTGTCTAATTTATAAATTAACCTTTATCATAGGTATGTGTATATGTATGTATAGGAAAAAAACATAGTACATACAGGGTTCGGTACTACCCATGGTTTCAGGCATCCGCTGGGGGTCTTTAGAATGTATCTTCCCCACGACAAGGAGAGACTATTGTACAGGGTTAGAGGTTTAGCATGAAGGGAACTATCCTATGGGCAGAAAGTGCTCATGAAGGATTTCAAGTACGAGAATGATTCTTCACATTATCCACAGATCAAGATGGCAGTATGGACACTAGATTAAATAGCCCTAGCAAGAGGCTACTGCAATAGTATAAGCAAGAAGTAAGACGGAGAAGTAGAAGGTTTTGCAGAAACTAAAAGTCCATAGAATGGAGTCAGGGAGAACTGGATATGAAGTGAGACGAACAGGAAAGAGCCTGGCCTGACTCCCAGGCTTGTCATCTGAGCCAGTGACTAACTGGGTAAGTGGCGTGATTAACAGGGATGGGAAATACACTTAGAAAATCCTTTCTATCTCCTCCACGTATTACTGCTTTTTAATATTTACTTTATCCCTGTACCACCTTTTTTACTTCAATCTCTCCGAATAAGACAAAAACAAATCTGTCTCACTTTCTACAATATCTACTTGCATGATGTTGGAATTTTCTATAATTTTTACACAATGTTTATAAGCTGATTAGGCTTCAGGTTTTTTAAAAAACACAAGCCATCATAATAACCTTGCAGTCCCCTTCGTGGAGTCCCTGTCAGCTGCTCTAGCAGTTTTCAGCCATCCCTCTTTCTCCTCTTTTCATTTTACCTCTCGATTTTCTGACACTTCTAGTTTACCCATCCTCTCTACTCCTTAGACAAGTATACTTTGTTTTTCCATCCTTCTTCTTGTTTTCCCAAGCCCCACCATGTAGCTGAAACCTTTCTCCTATAAAAAAAAAAAAAAAAGGTGCTTCCACTTCACATCTGCTATACTTTAAAACCCATTTTCTTCTTTTTAGCTTTCCCTCACGAAGACACTGCCGAACCCTCAAATATGATGGTAGCCTTTCCCCAGCCTAGTTGTTTTGAGGCATTTCTTAATTGTACTTTTTTTTCTCTCTCCCAACTTCATATTTTGAAAAACTGAAATCCTATGAAAGAGTGAAAAAATAGTAAAATGTGCACCAGTTTTGTCTTTACCTATGTTCACCATGGTGAACATTTTGCCATTTTTGTTATCTCTCTCGACAAATAAGTAATTCTTTTTTCTGAACTATCTCAGAGCAAATAGCGGACATCATGACATTTCATTATGAATGCTTCATCAGATAGTGCCTAAAAAAGAGAACATCCTCCCTTATAACAGCAATACCATATTACCACGTTTAACACTGATATAGCTAATAAATACTCCGTATTCAAATTTCTTCAGTGGCCCCCAAAATGTCCTCTATAGCTTTCGATTTTCCTAATACAGACTTGGCACTATCCTTGACTGTCATTTCCCTTTCATCTTCTTTCATCTAGACTAGTCCCCCCTGCCTTTTCTATTTTTCATCACTTTGTCATTTTTGAAGAGTTCACACCTGTTGTCTTGTAGAGAGTCTCACAAATTGGATTTGTCTGAAATTGGATTTGTCTGATTGTTTACTATAACCAGATTCAGGTTAAACACTTTGAGCAAGGATTACACAGCTAATTCTTGAATGAATTTTTAGATGATCTCTCAGTGTTTTTATCATTTAGAATAGAACTTCAGTCTTTTGGGCTCACATTGTCCAGACACTGCACAAAATCATCACGAATTGTTAGCATTCAAAAACTCTAATGATCGTCAAAGATACACATTAGTTTGGCCAGCTTATATCTTTGTGTCACCCAATCTAGAGATCCTACTTACCAAGTTAGAACTTCTAATAATAAGCAAAAACTTAAGAAACTAAAAGATTTCATGATAAAAATCTAGTTTGCCAATAAAATAAAATTCGATATAGGGAACTAAAAGTTCTCTCTGCATACATTTGAATAATGAGGCAGATTATAAAGATAACTAAATCAGATATCACAGTGGGTTGAGATTTTATTTTATTCATTATTATTATTTATGCCTACAGCACCTGGTCTTCCTAGGTGGTCTTCTATCCAAGTACTAACCAGGCCCGAACTTGCTTAGCTTCCGAGATCAAACATCAGGCTTGTTTAGGGTGACATGGCCATAGACCATGGACCGTGGCTCCACTCGGGTGTGAACCCAGGACCTCCTGCGTGTAAAGCGGCCGTGCTAACCACTGCACTATGGAACCACATCCTGGGTTGAGATTTTAGACCTCAGTTTTGCAATTTAAAATTCAGCTAAAATTTAACATGACAACCTTAAAAGTATTACATTCTACCAATGATTGCACCAAAAGATAATTATTAAAAGACACCTCTTTATTTTCATTAGTCTTTAAGCAGTTAAGCAGCAGCAAAGCCCCCAAATGACTACAAATACCTGAATTAGCTGAATAAGTTTGTCTCTCATAGATAGTTTAAAAATTAGCTTTTTCCCAAAATGTCACTTCAGTGGAAAGATATTACATTTCTATTGCCAAACACAGCTTAGGAAAAGGTTTTTAATTAATTCGTGAATTCACTTTAAGTAATGAGTCCTTAGCATTTTTCTCTCAAATGATCCAAAAACATTTTTTTAACTTTACGATGAAATGTGATAATGTTACTTTATGGAAGAAAGCTTTGTTAGCAAATGTCTGATACAAATAAGCCTTCAATCACAACCATTAACATACAAGTAATAAAAGGACACTTTATTCCTGCTCAAAAAAGATTTAAGTGTTTAAGTTAAGATGTCCTTTCCCAGGTTTAAGACTTCCACTCAGGTATGAATCTCAAATAGCATTGATTTCCATGTTTAAATGGCTTGGCAGCTTAATTACAATGGTAAACCAAGCATAACTTAAACAAATACTACTGATAGATTCAACAGATACGCCCCATATAACTTGTTCACATTGAATATTTATACTTGAAAATGTTTCTTCTGGGTTGGTACGATATCAAATGACTGAAAATATAAAGGACCAAAATATATGAACATGAGCACTTTCAAACCATTTTCATGTTGATTGAAATCATCATTAAAAAATTTAGGTAAAATTATATTTATGAAATAATATCAAAACATTTGCATAATAAAAGCTTAAATATATGTGATCCATTTTCCTTCGAATTCAAAATATGCCAGCGCATAGAAATACACGAGAAGTATTAAGCGCAGTTGTTTCTGAAGAAAAGGAATATGAGGCCTTTGTTTTCTTTCCTTTCTGACTTCCCAACTTTATAATTAGCAGGGTTAAGCTTATATTTAAAAGAAAATAAAAACATTTAAAAAAAAGGCCTTGGTAAATCTATTTTCATATATCAAAAAGGAGGACAGGGGATAAGAGCTGTGGAAATAAATGAGGTATGGGTACCAGAAATTGAAATAGGGTTCAGGTTATACTTGTGATAATAATTTCTTTCCATACTACTCTTCTTAAAACCTTTTAAGAAAGCCATAGCCACATTATTCCCAGTGCCAGAATGTTAAAGAACTAGTAGCCACCAATTCTGTAAATATACAATATATTTGAATTCCAAGAGAATGAGAGAATTGTATCAGCATCTTACTGAAAAGAAGTCTGACTTTTCTGTTAAACATACTGGGCCACCAAATAACAAACTTAGACAAAAGATTCTCCAAATTTGTCATGTAAGTCATAGTGAATTTCCTCTTTGCTTCTGAAAAGATTCAGCCTAGAGGAATAAACTGGTTTTTGTAAAAATCACTGTCAAAGAAAATAAATTTCTTCAAACAGGAAAAGAAATTTGGAAACTGGGAAAAAAATCGAGCTGAAAGATTTTCAGAGTTCAATTATTTGAGTTTCCAGTTTTCTGCTCCAGACACCAGTAGTGATGCCCCAACACATATGGACAGTTCTACAGGCTCAGAGAAATGTTACTTTTAAAACAAAGAAACAAATGAGCATCTGCCTACTGGTGTACATTGCAGATGGCTCTCCACAATATTTAATGAATAAGTGAAATCATAGAAACTTATATGTTTAAACAAAATAAACACCTTCAACTGCTAAAGAAGAAACCAGCTGCCAGGGAAGTACTAAGCAGAATTGCACGTTGTTACCCATGGGATTCACCCAGATATCCTTTATATTGAAGAAGAGGTATTTTCCAGACTCGGAACAGTTTCCTAACTTATAGTTTCAGATATATTCTAATACTGATATTTTTCAAGTGTTAATAATTTCCCTACTAACTGCTTACGTAGTAAGTGATCTATTATCAAGCTACTATCCTGTTTCGTAATACTACTTGGTCTTCAGCTCTTCACATCCGTTATTTGCATGGCTCAGAAGCCTGACAAAGAAAGTATTATTAACCCTATTTTGCAGATGAGACTATCAAAGCAAAAAAAAGAGAATTGAAGTAAAAAGGTATGGTTAAAAAAAAAAAAAAAAAGACAGGCAAGGTCACAAGTAAGCTCCAAAAGCAACAGTAAAACCTCGGTTTTCTGACCAGCAGTCTAGTCCTTCATTTGAAGAAAGTTGCTGTTTAAAGGCCACTCAGAACACAAATCACTCCCACCCACCCACTCTCTAAGATTTGCTCAAACAAAACAATTAAGTAGACTTTAAAGTTAACAGGAAATGACAGAACCAAAAACAACTGGGGTGTGGTCTCATCTCAGAAAAAGATTTCCAGCTGTGAATAAATGCAGACAACTCTGGCCAGACAAGATAATATCACATCAGGATTTAGTGCCCAGTACAATGGACCTATATATACAACGACACCTTACTTTCTTAGAACAAACTTCAAGGTATTTCGAACTCTGGGCAACCCAGGAAAAAAGCAACATAGGTCAACAGGAAGCCAAAATTGCTGTGGTCAAGTTCATATGCTAAAGTTATACATACGAGATAAATTGACACACTCTAAGGCCCTGAAAACATCTATTTCCTTTATTTGAGAGTAATCTTATAAAGTATACAACATGTAGTAATTTATGATTTCGCTGAAAAACAAATTTGAATCATATAGATCATGAGAGTATTCACTGAACTGTGAGCATGCCTAGCAAAGCCAGCACCTGCATTTTTACCACATTTTACTTCAATTCTATATTTAAGGGTCATTTTAAATTTCCTTTATATCTTCTACATGTTATGGTAGAAATTACATGCTATAATGGCGTTCAGAATTTGAGATTCTTGAAGGTCTGAGGACTGCCACTAAGCTTCACTCAGATCCCATTAATTTTGACGTGATAACACAATTCTGGTTTATTTGGTTTTCCTGCCTACTTCAGTTTAGAAGTGGTAGATTAAAGGGCATATTTTGACAGATAGAGAATAGTACTGGAGGAGATAAACTAAAAACAGACAAAAGCACTAAACTGGTATAGCAGTGAGGAGTCATTTCAGTACAGGAAGAAGCTGCCAACACCCTTATACAGCAGAATGCACCGGCCATATTAACAGCAGAGGACAGAAATTAATGTACATAATGATGACCTTGATTTATCAAAAAAGGTTATATTCAGTATATACTGAATTTTAAGAGATGGTTATATACTCTTCATGGGTTATATGTTATAAAGACTGACATTAAAATGGGCAAAATAATTTAGCAGTTAAAGAGCTAAGTGTTGGTTATGTGAACAAGTCACTTAAATCTCTAATGATAAAGGATAAATGCTAAGTAGATAAATTTCAAAAATCCCATTACATTTACTAAATATTATATAGTGTAGATAATGAACATTTATGATCAACATGATGCTGACTTTTTAGGGGAAAAAACTAAGTTACACACTAAAATTATGTAATGTAGACAATCAACATTTATGCTTGATGTTTTCAGTAGGAAAAAACCTAGTTAAAAACTAAAATTCTGCTCCCTCATAGACTATACCATAGGCTTTTCCACTTTAAAAAAATGTATTCTTGTCACCAGTCTAAGTTTACTTTGTTCTTCTAATTACCAAAATGAAAAAATAAAAGTATTTTAATAGTTTTCCCCACTTACAGCTAACCCCTTTATCCAGAGGCCACTAACACAGCTGGTCTAGGTATATTCCCTTCTTACAGTGTTTTCAAACCGATTGTTAAAACTAAGAGTTGTACTTAAATCTTATGGCTGAACAAAAGCAGCACATAAATTGGTGGTTATGTTTAAATCGGCATTCTTAGTTTAAAGGCAGAAACAACTATAATGTAAAACCTTACAAGTATTAGTAAGGAACATTTTAGTTTATGTTGGACATCTGAATCAGAAAACATTGTTCTCTAAGTTTTTATGGCCAAAAGCAAAATAAAACATCAACATCATGTCAAGAGATCTGTAAATCCCTTTCAAACACAATAAAATGCTTTTTATTTGTATTTGTTTCACCATATTGTTTCTTTTAATTACATCAGTGACTTGTGATGATCTGGAGAAAGCGGGCCAAAAGGTATGTGGTATGTGTCCTAAAGAGGTGGGGAGGGGGAGGGCGAGCTGATCTGATCCTAAAGAAGGGGAGTGGCAGAAGGATCTGAGTTGGGAGAATCTACTAAACTCCCTCCCCACATCACCCTTCGTGGCTTCCCCAGATAAGAGACTAAAAAAGGGGAATCGTTTCTTAAAAAAAAAAAAAAAAAAGGGATCTAGGCCCTTTTGGGGTTGTGGGAGGAGAAATCTCCACTTCACCTGCATGTCCAGCTAGCTACGGGTCCAGGTGCAACAGAAAACGCCTGGGGCCCCAGCGGGGCTGCCCCCGTGGGGATCCCTCCCTCCCGGCTCCCACACCCCCTCCAGGTCCTTCTCCGGGATGGGCTCAGCCTGGTGCCCCTGCCACCCTCCCGCCTCCCTTCTTCGGTTCCCTCCCTCTGTCCCCGAGCCGTCACCCGGCCGAGGGCCCCTTCCCCGCGGGTCGACAGGCCCGCTTGGCACCTTTGATGACGCGTTCGGTGGTGGAGAGGTGGAGGTTCCTCCCGGACATGATCCCCTCGGCCTCCTCCCAGCTCCTGGAGACCGCCAGCGTGCACCTCCGTCTGCGTCCCCGGCGGTCTCGGCTTCCCGGGCCACTCGGCTCTTCAGGGCGGCCCAGGCGCGAGAAGGAAGCGGCCGCAGTAGCCCAGCCTCGAACCCCGCTGACAGGACGCCGGCCCACTGGCCGATCCTTCCTGAGGCGCGGAGTCGCGAGCG
>NW_006429864.1:4393695-4417876 GCF_000325575.1 Pteropus alecto | reverse complement strand
GCTTCCGACAGCCGGTGTTTCTTCTCCGCAGCCTGCCCTCCCTGCGACTGACTTCTCTGCTGCCTGCCGCTACCCGGGCCTGGAGCGCCTAACCCCGGCCCCGAAGTCCCGCACGGAAAGGCCCAGCCGGGCAGCGGCCATCTTGACCCGGCCGGAGCGACCCAGCAGCTGCTCCGTGGAGCCGCGAGCCTCCTGTCACCCTGGAGTCACCTTGCGGGGAGTCCTTGTCCTCTCACACCTTCCCCACCCTAGGCCTCCTGCCCTTTCCTCTGGGTCTTCCGCTCACTGTCGCTAGGAGTCGTTATCGATTTGACTCTGCGTCCTTCTGCCTCTTCACCAAACCCATTTAAACCTCTGATTTAAGTTTTCACATTTGTTGAGGGCCTGTCCCTGCCTGGTACATAACACATTGCCCAAGGTTCCGGTGGAATACAATGCTCCCTGGTCCCTGAAGCTTTCCCTGTATTGATAGTTCAGGCTCTCATGTCTTTTGTACACACCCTTAATTTTTAACTGGTTTTTCTGTAAATATAGTTTTGTACAATGTTATCTCTAGGAGGGAGGGAGGCAAGCTGAGGTAGGGACCAGGTTGAATATACTATTAACTCCTGAGTTCTGCCACTCTGGAACCTAACCAGAAATACAGACCTAGTTTTTAAGATTAAAAAAAAAAAAGTATAGTAAGAAGGACGGTCGCATCCATTCTAGTTATAATCCAGTAGTTGAGGGGCTGGGGAGCTCAGTTTTCCAATGGATAGGCATGACCCTTGCCTTGGCTCTGTGGCCTACTCTCCACTTCCAAGGGAAAGGAGAGGTCAGCTTCTCCAGGGAGCCCCAGGGCAGACCTCTGAAAGGAACTGACCTCATAAGCTCTGTGTCACCTACTCAGCTAAAAGCAACCACTTCCCGTTTGACACCCTGGCACAGTATCTGCCTCCCCTGCTCATGCTTACCGTGGGAAACAGGGGCAAGTCACTCTATAGAGAGTCTTAATCTGGCCCATCTCTAGGTTAAAAACTGACCTTTTCTTAAATCGTAAGCCTAGAATAGAAACTGTCTTATTACAACTGTCCTCCCTTACTGGAGTATAGTGCCTGGCAAAGTCAACCGCGTTTTGGTTTTAGCAATGACAATAGGATATTGAAAGAGGTACAGCCACTAGGGAAAACAATATGGCAGTTCCTCAAAAAATTAACAATAGAACTACCTTATGATCCAGCAATTCCACTTCGGGGTATTTATCCAAAGAAAACCAAAACACTAATTTGAAAAGATATATACATTCCTATGTTCATTGCAACATTATTTACAATAAACAAGATATGGAAGCAACGTAAGTGTCCATCAATAAACAATTGGATAAGATGCTGTACGGGTATACATGTAAAGGAATGTTACTTGGCCATAAAAAAGAATGAAGTCTTAATCATTTGCAACAACATGGACAGACCTAGAGGGTATTATGTTAAAAGAAATGTCAGAGAAAGACAAATACCATATGATTTCACTTATATGTGGATTCTAAACAAAACAGAAACAGACTCATAGGTACATTGAAACTAGTTCCCAGATATGAGGAGGATTGGGGAGTGGGATGAAAAGGTGAAGGGATTAAGAAGTACAAATTTACAAATTAGTCACAGGGCTATAAAGTACAGCATAGGGAATGCAGTCGATAACATTGTAATAACTGTACAGTGCCAGGTGGGTACTAGATTTATTGGGGGAGATCACTTCGTAAGTTATGTACAACCACTGTCTAACCACTGTGCTGTACACCTGAAACTAATATTGAATGGCAACTGTAATTGAAAAACAAAACAAAACAAAACAGTGATCCAAGGAAATACATGCAGTCCTTGTGGTGGCCAATAAGAAGTCATATGTGGCTATGGACATTTAAATAAAATTAAAAATTTAAATATTCAGTACCTCAAGTACACTAGCCACATTTCGAGTGCTCAGTAATTACATGTGGCTAGTGGCTATCTTGTTGGACATGGTAAAATAGGACATTTCTATCACAGCAGAAAATTCTTTTGGACAGCTCCTAGCTAAAAGATTGTAGGAGTTAAGCTTAAGTCTGCATTAACATAAATTTATGTGTTGGGAGAAGATCTGGGGATATACCCGGGAGTGAGACCCTGAGTTATGCCTTAGAGTTTTGACCTACGGCCTTCATAGCAACTCCAGCAAGGCAGGAGCACTTTAGGAGCTGAATAGAATTTTGGTTCTGTTTTTTGGGGTCTTGATTTCAGTCTTCCACCCAAGAGAGAATCAATCAGCTATCCTGAAGAAGTTTCTCATTTAAGAAGTAATCAGACTTCCACATCTCTATTAAACAGCAAATCTCTAAAGGTCAAAAAATAAATTGATCCCTGCAGCATAGTGGGTGCTAAAATTCATCTGGAAGAACACAAACAGGATAGCTAAAGATAAAAAGTTTAAGAAAATATTGCAAATCAATGTGAAGAGATGGATTATTCAAAAACAATAATGGAAAAATTAGCCAACTATTTGGATCTCAAGTTGGAGCCACTCCACAACATCAAAATAAGGTGATCTCGGTTTAAAGAGTTACACGTAAAAAAAAAAAAAAAACTAGAAGAAAATGAAGTTATCCTACTTGAATGAATAATCATGGTAATTCTAGAGCTAATAGATACCAATAGATGCTGACACCCACTCCTGCCCTATGTGCATTTATCAGATAAAAAAAACCAACTTAGTGAATTCAGGTAAAGACTTTCTAAGATCAAAAGCAATGAAAAGAATGCTATGTTTAACTACTTGAAAAAGATAAACACAAAATTAAAAGGCACAAATTGGGAAAATATTTGCATCTCATATGTCAGGGTAAAGAACTTTCACTATTCAAAAGAAGAGCTCTACAATACAAGTATGGGCAAAGGCCATGAACAAGGAATTCATAAAAGAATAAATTATAAGGCACTAAATATTAAATGTTCAACTTCAGAAGTAATAAAAATGCAAACTAAAAAGATGCCGTTTTTCACATAGCAAACCAAAAAACATTTGTTAAAGGTGACACTGTTGGTATAATTCTACATTAGCACAACTTCTCTGGAAATAGATTTTGTCATATCAATCAAAGAAGATATATGTATGACCAATGAAAACATTCTCAGTCATCAGGAAAATGCAAAATAAACCATATTGAGATTCCACTGCACTAGCTTAGTAGAATAGCTAAAATTAAAGGCTCTCAATACCAAGTGTTGACAAGAATGGAAGCAACTGGAACTCTACACAGCCGGTGGGGGAGTAAAATGCTACCATTACTTTGGAAAACAGTATGGAAGTTTCTTATAATGTTAAATATACACCTACTCTATGACCCGGTAATTCCACCTCTAGGTACTTTACCCAACAGCAGTAATTACCCAAACAATGGAATACTGCTCAGTTAATAAGAGAAAAGTAATTACTGATACATGCAACAGTGTGGATAAATCTCAAAAACATTATGGTGTCCAAAAGAAGCAAGACACTAAATAGTACATACTATATGATTTCTTCTGCATAGTAAATGAAGCATGATATTGGATGGAACATTATGCCTTATGAAAAATCACATTTTACATTAGAAAGATATTTGATATCATGAGAAAAGCCTCAGGAGGTAATGGAAAATGAAAAAGCTAGAATATAGTCATGTACAGTATAGACCCCATTTTGTTAACAAACAAGCAAACATATACATAAAAGACTAGAAGGAAATATTAATATATTCATTCATTTAATAAATATTAGTTAGGTGCTGACTGTGCCGGGCACTGTGCTAGGTGGTAGGGATCCTGTGATGAACTAAAAATCCAGACAGTTCATAGCCTTACAGAGCATTCTTGGAAGGGAAAAAAAAAAATGTTAACAGTAACCATCTCTTAGTGGTATGATTAAGAATGACTTATAAAAGCAAACAGTAATTTTCTGTATTTTATAAGTTTTCTATGGTGAGAAAATATGACTTTATAACTACGTGAAAATAAAGTGCTATTTTCTTTCAAGGGCCTATTGTCCAGGCCTATTTCCAGAAGCATTAAATATTTATTTGGGAGACTTTCTGACTAACTTCTCTGATCAAAACGAAACATCTAGAATCATTCAATGAAAAGATAAAAAGAAAATTCCAATTAAGCTCTTTACTCAAACAATTTTTTTTTTTTTAACGAATAAGACTTCACTTTATTGGTGGTGGTGATGTTTTTAGTCATCACATTAGCAGTTCCCAGTAATGACTGGAGAGTTCTATTTCACTCAGCTTGCATACCTCTCCACCTGGCCAGGCTCAGTTGTATTAATATCTAATTGGTGAATCTGATTCTCTTTCCTTTTACTTTCTGCATTGGTCAGAATTGACTAAATATTTGAAATTACCAAGAATCATCTTTAATTAACATTTCTCCTAATTTATTCAAATCTAGGTTTCTATCTTACTGGGCTTGTGAGACTTAGTGTATTTCCTTATGAAACTCCCTGAGCTCTTCAGAAACCTTAATTAATGACCAGCTCTTCTGAGAAATAATTATGAATGCTTTTAATTTAAAAAAAGCACAGGGAATCCTAGTTTCCACCGTTGCATAAAAGTAATCTGGCTCCAGTTTCTATTTGTATGAAGCCACTAAATACTAAACTTCTGTGTCAGATGCAAGCAAGAGAACTGTAGGATATTTTTAAAACTAGAAAAAAAAAAGGAGCATTTCTAACTACACAGAACAAAAGGTATTTTATTGTGTATAATCTCTAATTTTTTTTATGAAAAGCACTACACAAAATGTTTTTATTAGTAATACGTATTATATGGACATTATATACTGTACTACATTTTATTCATATTTTTCTATGAGTGCATTTAATTTTGATTAAATTATCTTGGCATGCACCCCACATCCCACAGTCTTGAGGTCTAAAAAATTTAGTGAATCTAGAAAAAAATATATATTTTGTAATTGGAAAAACATGGCCCAAAGCAACATCCTACCAATAATTGCTTGATATCAAATTTATAATCTTTTCAAAGTAAAAAGTACTCGCAAGTAAAAAATGCTAATAAAAATTCTGCTGACTGATAAATATATATCTATAAGTTGATATCCAGGTCATTTGGGAGGGCAGTGTGCAAACCTCTTAACAGCGTGCTCCCCCTTGGTCTTCTTGGGAGAACCCAATACCATAAGAACTATGACAAAGATTGGGGAGCCCCAACGCTGCCATCACTCCCTATTACTTTTGTTTGCTTCATTACGAAGCAGGAGGAATGGTGGCAGTCATTACTAGCTGCGTAATACAGTATAGTCCAGGAAGATGGAATTTAATACCTCTCTCACACCTGGGCTCCAGCATTCCGCAGGTAAGATGCCCCAGGTGAAGGCACTGGCATTCATCTAGTTACTTGGGCTTAAAATGTAGAGTTGAGGAAGGTGGAGGAGGAGGCTCATTTCTTCACACACTATATCCTGTCAACTTACTCCCCCTACAGTCCATTTTTCCATACAACAGATCTTTCTAAACTTAAAACGTAAATCTGATTTATGTCATTCCTTTGCCCTAAATCCTCAAATGTCTCCTCTTTTCCTAAAGTGGTGTGACTCCTGTCTGCTTCTTTGAACCTAGCTCAAATCTCACCCTCAATGCCCGCTACAGTTCAGACCTAGTGGCCTTGTTTATACTGTCTATACTACAATTTATGTAAATCGGCCTCTAACAGACCAAGTTCATTTCTATCCCATTCTATCTCATTGCATTTGCTGTCCCTTTTGCTTGGAACATTCCACTAGATCTTCGCAAAGCGGCCTCCTCATTACTTGTGGTTCAGCTCAAATGCCTTCTCCTGAAAGATGGCTTCCCTGACCGCCTTAGTAGTTAAAGCCACAGCACTCCCAACGCTCTCTACCTCATTACCCTAAGTTAATTCATCGATAGCACTTGTTTCTTTATGTGTACCCTCACTCCTTAAGGGGAACACCTTTGCTGGTCTCGTTCACTGCCACTGTCATGCTGTACCTGGCACGAAGTTGGAGCTCAATCATTTGTTGAATGAATTAATATCATCTTACTCTTATCTGGAGCAGAAGTTCTTAACTCGTGGTGCAAGGGCTTCAAATCATTTCCTCCCCATCCCTCCCCCAACTGTAAATGAAATCAAGGTTTCGAGTATATATATAAGTGCTTTGAGATGTGTGTGAGAAATGTATGGGGAAGTATATATTTTCCTGATTCTAAAAGGAATCCAAACAACAAAATGTTAATTACCACTGGTATAGAGTTTTAATTTATAAAGCATTTGCTTGTACATTTAGTTCTTATTGTACTTATGGAGATAGTATAGAAACGATCATTTCTACCTCATAGGTACGGACATTGAGGTACGGAAAAGTTAAATATATTATCAGACTTCACACAGCATCAGTGATGGACCGACACAAACCCTTTCTGTTGGACTCAATATCTTGTGCTCTTTCAGCCAGAACCTCGGGCTAGTAGTTTTGCATTCATTCTAGCTTATCTTCACTTACTTCAAAAAGCACAAACTTTCCTTATCCATCTCATGCACCGTAATTGTTCTTGGAGGGGGGACAGAGACAGTCCTTTTCAAATGATTCTATATATTTTAGAGAAGATGTAGGCAGTTGGCTTGGCTCTGTTATCTTCTTCCAACATGCACAGAGAGCACTGATATGATGCTCCGGCACCTGCCTCCCCTCCATGGGTCATGTCTATTTGCGCCCAAAGGAAAAAGAAGTAATGCTCAGGACTTTCGTGACTCCTCGCAGGAGCTCTGACAACCCCACGGGCACCACAGGCACTCACACACCTGCTTTCCTCTCCCTCTGTCCCATCTTTCCTTTGGTCTGCTCCCCTCACTTAATCTCTAAAGTTCTAAACTTAAAACGTAAATCTGATTTATGTCATTCCTTTGCCCTAAATCCTCAAATGTCTCCTCTTTTCCTAAAGTGGTGTGACTCCTGTCTGCTTCTTTGACAGTAACTTCTCAAATCTGGGAGTGGTTCAGTCAGAGATGCGAGGAAACCTTTCCACATCCTCTCCCCCTTCAGTAGACACCGTTCTTGAGATGGGAGCACCCTTCCTCCTCTCCCCCCAACTCTCACAGGGCCCTCTGGGTGGGGTGTTGGCTTGGCTCGCAGCTCAGAGAACATTTAGAAGCTGGAATCAGAACCTCACTGCAGCTCCAACTGTTTCTCTTGTTCTCATCCAGTTCAATGCTTGCTGGTGATTGAACAGAGAGAAAAAAGTCCTTCTTGCGCCGTTCCGTTGGCTCTAATTACAAAACCAAATAGCAGACAAGCTTACTGAACATCACACACCTAGGACCTGGAAGGCTGAAGCCAGCAAAAAGCACTGTGTGTCCAGGAGAGAAAGCAAAATCTGAAGGGCCTGGACCACACCCCACCCTCCTTGTTCACAAGTGTAACCCAAGACCTCGAAGGGAGCTGGCAATTTCTTAGGGCTCAGAATAACTCTTAAAGAGTAGGAGTATACCTCTCCATCACAAACTCCTGGAAAGTATGGTGACTGAACTATACATAGATAATCAACTTAGTACTATCCTCAGAGGGTTTTGTGGTTTTGTTTTGTTGTGTTTTGGTAACCAGTCTTTTTTTTTTTTTTTAAATCCTTAGCTAGCCTGTGCCCCACAAACATGCTCTTAGTACTACATCCTCAAGATCCTTATCTTTCTCTGAGCCTCATCACTAAAATGACAAAGTTTGATTAGATGATCTCAAATGCCACTTCCAGCTATAAAATTCCATGATGAGATTAATAAGTTAAAGGTGAATGCTTCTATTGATGGTTATAAATTCTGTTCTGTCCACATACGGGCTTAGAGTACATCCTATAATTTACATCTGACTGTACTTTACTGGAAACTAAAGTTCAAAGGGGAATTAGAACCACGAATGGTTTTTCCTAGCCTACTGTGTACACTACAGGCACAGAAATCATTCTTCTAGCAAGCATTCTACACCAACTAGGAAACGTTTATTAATATAACACGTTCCTTACCACAGTAAATCAGAGGGCTTTATTCAATGATTCGGAATTTGGTAGAGGCTATTCGCAGCTTCATGAAAAATCAATCACAAATAAAGATGTGTCATGGAAGCCAATGTGATGGGAATCTTTTAATGCTGATATTTCAGAACATTTTCACTACTGTTAATGTAAATAATTAATAATAAAATGAAAATTGATAATAAAAAAGCACCAAACTTAAATACTTTTCTAAGGACTTGCTTATTTAAACTAGCTTATAAAGCTGGATTAATATTTCCAATAAAAAATATTACCATGAGCTAGATCAAGGCAGTTGTCAAGAAAAATTTTAATGTATGAACCGAGGAATACAAAATAGTTTCCTATTAGGTTAAGTAGAGCATAATTAGAAAAATGGATTTGCAGGACTAAATATAACACACCCTAAAACCAAATGGAAACAATGCTGAGATCTCTAATGTTTAGGTTTTATTTATTCTTTTAGTTACATTATTGAACCACCAATACTGAAAAAGCAATTTAGTTTTTAAAAATCAGTTTTTCCAGAAAAGAAAAATCTAAATTTAATCTTTCTCTTGTTCATGCAATTTTCAAGAGAAGAGGGGAAAAATACTACATTATTTGGAGAATTACTACAAAATTTTAAAAGTGTGTGAATTTGGCAGCACGAGTTCTTTCTTTTCAAAGGCTGTGTCTATAGGATACAACCAGACACTGGCTTCAGACAAGCTTGTTTTACTAACCTCAAGAAGTTATAAGGAACATGCCACTTGAAAGAATCTCCTATTCTGGAAGGATACAGTAGATCAAAAGACTTTTTCCCTTCCTTACTAGCATCTATAATTAAAGACCTAATCCTTTAAGAAAAAAAAAAAGTCTCCTTTATTGAATTAGTTATTTTCTTTCCCCTTAAAACCCACAAGGTTAACATTATGTTTTGTAAGGAATTTCCATCTAATTGGCTGGGGTGACATTCTTAAACTTTGATGCACTTACAAATAGCAAAGCAGCATTCGTGCCTTGTGTACCCAGGTCCTGCCACTCCCTCCACCCACCACGGTGTCCAGTTCCTGAGTCCCTGCTGCCAGGGGGTGACGTGTAGGCCAAGCTGCAAGTACAGCACAGGAGGCAAAAAGGACAGCCTTATTGGCAGTTGGCAGTCTTGGGAAGGTGAGGGGCAAATTCACCAGTCCACAATGGGTCCACAGCTAGCAGTGGCCGCACAGTGGTAGCAGGCAGCAACTAATGCACCCAGGTTTCCTCCAAGGAGGGCCAGTTTAAGTTACACATTGGGGTCTGAGGGCACTCACCTGGGCAGCTGCAGTGCCCCACAGGTGTGGCAGTAGACACCAACGGAGACATTATCTTGGTAGACAATGATAACTGTTAGGTCAACATCTTTTTCCTTGAGGGCAAGTTCAAGACCAAGATAGAAGTGGTCCATTTCATGGGCCCCAAGGGCGTGGCCCTAGACCCGAATGGACACATCACTGTGGTTGACAGTCAAAGCATCTTCACCTTCCAGCCCAATTGCAAGCTGGTTGGCCAACGTGGGGACAGTGGGGCCACTGACGGCTGGGCTTCATCCTGTGGCTGTGAACAAGAATGAGATTGAGGTGACAGATTTCCATAACCACTCAGTGAAGGTGTTCAGTGCCAGCTGAGAGTTCCTCTTCAAGTTTGGCTCCCATGGCAAGGGCAACGGGCAGTTCAGAGCCCCCGCGGATATAGCTGTGGCCTCCAACGGGAACATCCTGTAGCTGACCGGGCAGCAGCCACATGCAGGTATCCAGCAGCTCTAACTTCTTCCTGTCCTACATCAACACGTCTGCAGAGCCAGTATAGGGCGCATAGGGCTTGGCATTGACCTCAGATGGCCATGCGGTGGTGGCTAATGCTGGTAGCCACCGCTTTAAGACCTATGCCAACTCCAGTAGCCGCACAGGGGCCTTGCCTGGCTCATAGAGGGTGGACATAGGGAGACTGCATAAGAGGGTCTTTAGACCTGGCAGCAATGAACGTGGATTTGGGTATACCCAGTGCCCTCCTGTTCCGCATATCCCAACCGCAGGGTTGCATCTTATTTGATTCTTGCTTTGCTGACTGGGCGGGCACGGACTATGGTCCCAAGGATGATACAGAACTTCGCCATGCCCCGCCTCCCAAACCTCTTGTCCCCTCAGTCTGCCTCCCACTGGGAACAATACAGTCTCTTACTCCAGGGCAGAAGCCCCTCTGGTTGTCTCCCTATCACCCCAAACACAGTGAGAGAGGCAGCAATAACCCTTCCTCCCATATCAAATAAACACCTTCACACAAAAAAGGTGCCAAATGCAAGACACATCTCACATTTAGAATTACTTCATCAAAAATTTGTCAGGGGCCTTCACTAAGGAATTTCCTGATGGCTTTCTGGTACATGCGTTTATTTGTAAAAAAAACTATGCGGATCATTGCCTAAGTTTATTCTTAGGCAAACTCTATGTTCTAAAGATCTATAAGAAAACCACAGATAAGAGAAAAAAAATCCAGAGCCCAGTGGAAAAAATAAGCACTTCTTGGTTTATGATTGCCAGAGTGAGAACACTTTGGGTTATTCCTTAACTATAATTGATGCTACCATCTCGGAATCCCACCCACTGCGAGGGTCAAAGATTGCTGTTGTACAGGAAGGGTAGTCTCTGTTAATTCCTTTCCTTCATTTAAAATAAACTCTGAATAGACATCTGGCAAGTAGGGCTTGTGATATTGGAAAGAAAAATGTTTTTTAGCTGGCAGCTCTAAACATACTTAGCTGAAGGCCGATAAGGGCCTATGGATCGTTTCCAACCAGTTTTTTTGTTTTTTTTTTTTTCTACTTTAAATGAAATGTAATTCACTTTATTTTAGAAAGATGAAAAAGATTCACTTGTGCTGGAATTTGAACCTATCATTCTTCAGAAGTCTAGATTTTCGCACTAGATCATTCAGGGTTCAAAAATCTTTAAAACAGATGAGCGTTTTCCCACAAATCAAAATCTGTGTCCACATTTGACGTCTTTATTATTTTTTGAAATGGATTTTGTTCAAACCAGATCTTGGTATCACTGAATGGTAAGAAAGAGTATGCAGAAGCAACACGATAGAAGGTCATTTGCCTTCCGCCAAAAATGTCCTAATGGCTTAGTCGGTTAAGAGTATTACAAAGACAGGGCTAAGATCGAAGTTTTAATCTTCTTAATGACCTGTTTGTTTTGCTTAGCTCTGTTCCATGTGGGCCATAATCCCCTCTCTCAAAGTTTTGTTTCTAAATAAAGGAGGACCAGGTAACAAGGCATAAGCAAAACGAACACCAAACATAGGAAACTACGACAGGTACTGCTGCCAGTGGCAAAGGAGCATGTTTACAAACATGGAACTTACAGGCACTTCATTTGGTCTTTTCATTCATTCTTTCTGGGTGGGAGGTGCTGACATCACAGAAAGAAACCAGATGTAGCTCCGCCAAGAAGGAGCTCAGTAAGTAAAGAACAGCAGCAATTATCATGCAAGTCCGATTAATAGGTGTGTGCAACGAGGCTCCGAGGTCGGATGGCTCTTCAGGGTGGCACAAGCCAAAGGATGGAGTGAATGTCACTTTGAACAACTCCAATAGGTAGTGGTCCAATAGAGTTAATGCAATTTGAAGGACCAGCATGAGCCACTTAACACATTATTCTTGAGTTTAAAAAAGTGGAAGGGCTGAGCAATAGGCATTGGGGAATCTCTACTGTATTCAATAGTAAGACCTTACTGCTCATTTTTATTGTCAAAAGAAAACAACAGATCCCTGGCCCTATGAGCAAACAGTAAGGAAAGCTTTAGAATTTTAAGTCTTATGACAGGACTTTTCCGTGTAAGACATAAAGGAGATGCGGTTTAAACGAACCAAGTATACTATTCAAGTTTCAAGTTGTGGATTTATACAAGGGAAAAATGTGATGAAACTTCTTCTACCATACAACCTCTGCAAAGTCATGGTCCCCATAAAAAATAAATTAATTATTTAAAGTGAGCATGTTAGGATATTTAAAGCTGCTTCTAAAATCTCTTCAAATACAAGCTGGTCCAATAAAGCAAAGCTTTGTACGTCAGTGAGACGCCATCGCCACCTTGCGTTTAACAGGCTTCATTGCACTCACATTAATGCAAAGATCACGAGGGATTCAACAGTTACAGAATATAGCTTTATTTATAGATTCTTACAAATAAAACATTTAAAGTCCATATAACTTAAGTTATTTTCTTTTCTAATTTATCCTCATATCTCCTGAGTTATTTTTAAAAACACTGTGATGGAACTGCAGAACTGTAAAAGGAAATATGAACAATAAAAACCTAACCTCTTGCAAAAATCAGACAACTTTTCATTATTTAAGCAGATTTCCGGCATACGACCATCTCTTTGGAAAAGGACTTACTAAAAACAAGTCTTAGGATACCCAAACAGGGAAGCTTTCTTTTTTTAAACCCAGGGTGAAGGACCAATATAGGAAAGCCCCAAGTTGAAACTAGGCACAAAAGACCTTTGGGGGCAAAGATGAAAGGCAACCTGCAAGCCAGGGTGAGGGCGAGAAGCAGCAGAACCCTTGTTCCTGGTTCATGACACAGAATTTTCCAGCACATGACACAGAATTTTCTCATTATTGTTAATAAGAGCTGGTCCATTAGGGGAAAGAGGGGTGAAGAAGTCCTCAAAACTCGCTATTCCTCAGATTTCTAATATGCACGAATGCTTAAAACAGCGAATCTAACTCTTAAAAGTCCAAAAGAAATGGTCACATTTTCAACTCATGAGCCAATGGCAACATCACATCAGTTGCACGATTTGAGTGTTTCTAACCTCCTAAGCCCAGCCAGCACTGGCCTCTGCACTAGTTTAAAGAGAATTTCCCTTTGAGGCAGCTGTCTATGAAAGGAAGGTTCTTAATACTGACGTGCAGTGCAGGAAAGGGAAAAGCACCCTACTACTTCATATTTTATTTTTTAATTTGTTAAAGATTACATTTTTGAGTTCTTCTAAATCTAGAAACCCACTAACTCTAATAGTATTTTACTCCAAGAATAATGGTATTCGTAAGGAATGACGGATCTACAGGGAATGCTAAAATTATAAATTTAATACATCAATGTGAATTAAGGAAAGCAAAATCTTCTAAAGTCTTGAAGTTTGAGTGTTATTTTCTGCTAGCTCCTGAAAGCAATTTGGGAAAAATAAAACAGAAAAGACAGAACTGTTTTAAAACAGTAACAATAAAAATAATAATATAATAAAAAGTTAGATTCCAACATTCAAGGAATTGGTTCTTTGGTAAAACTGGACCATAATCCTATCAGGAGTCAGTCCTGATATTTAATCTAGATTCTTGAAAACTATTTTCCTCCTTCAGCCCATTCATTCTCAAATCTATCAAAGTCGACAGGCAAGGGAAGGAGAATTTATAAAGCATCATCAGCAGTTTTCCTGCTCATGTTCTTTTCAAGAATATTCCTGGTTTCAGGGATGCTTCCCAAGAAGAAGAAGAAGAAGAAAAAGAAGAAGAAGAAGAAAAAAAACAAAATAGAGGCTGCTTTTTAATTACTGTATAGTGGAAAGTTTTTCTGGGTAAGAAGAGAAAAACACACAGGTGTTGGCAATGAACCAGCACTCGTCAGTCATGCACACAAATCAGTTTGCCAATACAGCCCCTGGGCTGCAACTGTGGGCACCACTAAGAAAGGCTTCTGGAGAGACTGGCTCCCCAAAGTGGCTAAAGAATCTTGCATTATCAATATGATAATAATAAGTCAATTCACCTAGTGAACCTGGAGATTAGCTCCCCTCTGAGCCAGAGTTCCAAGGAGAGGGCTCCACAGTGCCTGAGGCCAGCCTACAGTCTCACAGCCAAACCTATCAATCCATTCTCTGAGCAGAGTTAGAGCAGTTAATATTCAATGCAATACAGGATTCGCCCTTTCTTGTTTGGGGTAAAGGAAGAAGGTGGTAACCTAGACAGCGCTGTCTTTAAACCCACTCACAGCATAATCAGCAGGACCTCTGTTCTGCATCTTCAGAGCTCAACCCAAGTTCTGGACCTTACGTCTCAGAGTTCTATTATTCAGACTTTTACTTAGGCAACCAGCAAATCCTGAGTGTTGCCTGCACTGATTCCTTTTCTGATTACCCTTGTCAAAAAGAGCACGAGTTGCACTCTGGTTCCACAAGTCGACTTGCCACTTTGCAGCAGACCTGTTGGCCAGGGGAGGTAAATTTGTGCAGTCTCCCCTCTGATATCGGCATCGTCAATGTGCTCAGAATGTGCTTCTAGCAAGGCAGCTATAAAGTCTCAGAAGATGGGAGTGGGGAAGGGGGGGTGGAAAGCACAGCCAAACCAGTTGATTTTCTGCAGGTCGTCCTTCTCTGCCCTCCATTCTTGTTAGTGTTAATTCGGAAGGAAGAGGAAGTCCAGACTACTGAACCTACATGCTAGCCGGCTCTCCCGGACGGCCGGGAAACACCAGGTGCGGGCACGAGAAACCGCCAGGACAGGAAACACGCCATCGGCTCTACTTCCCCTCTTTCAGGATGATCTCGCCTCCTCTCTCGCCCTACTCATCTGTTCCGACTTTCAGTTCCCTTTGAGAGAAGAGGCAACTGAACAGACTGAAAAAATAGGAGGGAGCCTGTCTCCTGTACCTGTTCTCTAAAAACTAGGTGAATCCGCTTAAAAATGGTTCATCTCGAGGTCCAGGATACACATTTAGATTCATGGGCCCTAAACTATAGATTTACCTCCTGATAGTTCTAACTGGGCTATGACTGCTGACTTTATTTTCGCATTGTGGGGCAAAGGAATCGAAATCTCTCAGCACTGGTTCAAAGAGGAAGAGGCCAGGGTAACCGGAGGAAAAAGTTGAACTTGTCTTCTAAGCTGCATTCGGGTCTCAGAGTCGATCTGAGAAGGAGGGAGAGGAGAGGGAGAGGTGCTGCCTGGAGACCGTTGCCAGGGCAGCTTATTACTAGGAGAGAGCATTTTCAAAACAGCTGACATTTAAGTGCAGAAATACAGTCCGTGTCACAGTTTTTAGTATAAATGACTTGCTCGAGGCACTCCGCGGATGACGAGTCCTCGGGCCAGGGATCAGGCGGCCAAGGGCCCGATTTGCGACCGCGCAGGCTCCTGTGGGGCTGTCCCTACCCGATCTGGATCTGCCCCGAATACATGGTGAGGACCAGCATGATGGTGAAGCCAGTCAAGAGGCCCAGGTTCTGGATGATAAAAGGGACGAAGGTGCTGCCCTTGCTTTCATCCTCCTGGGAGACTTCATTCATCTCAGGGAACTGAGGAAGAAGAGAAAAAGTGAGAGAGCTGCAGTTCCTCTCCTAACCGTGTCAGCCCAGGAGAATTCAGTGCAATGTAGATGCTACATCGAATAACTGCTATCGCATTTATTATATTAACATTTATATTAAAATGGTAACGTAATTAGTCTACAACATATGACTATTACGATAGTTAATATTATTACTGGGGTGAGAATTACATAATAAATAATTAAGAGAGATATATATATGTATGTGTGTATATATATGTGTGTATGTTTATGTGTGTGTGTGTGTATATATCTATATCTATATCTATATCTATATCTATATCTATATCTATATCTATATCTATCTATCTATCTATCTATCTATCTATCTATCTATCTATCTATCTATCTTTTTTTATATATATATATAAATTGGTTTACAAAGAAAATTAACAGCAACAGCCTCTAGAACTTGATTAGAGCCTTTCTTTAATCAAGGTGGTCACCACTACAGCTGAGCCCTGAACGACAAGGGGGTTAGGGGTGCTGACCCCTGCGCAGTCAAAAATGCACGTGCAACTTCTGACTCCCCCAAAACTTAGCTGTCCCTCAGGATCCATGCGGAACTGGTTCCAGGACCCAGCCGTGGATACCAAAATCCACAGGTGCTCAGGTTCCCCATACAAAATGGTTTAGGTCAATGCATTCGGTAGGCCCTCTGCATCCGTGGATTGAAAACAGTAAAGGTGTTTACTGAAAAAAAAAAAATCCACAGACATGTAGACCTATGGAGTTAAAACCCTTGCTGTCGAAGGGTCAACTGGACGTCACAACTACTGAGGTAAAGCAAAGTGCTGTACGTGCACGCAGCCCTGGATGTGTTTAGATGCTGGCTAAAAATAACCACTTTGACAAAAATAAACTTTTTATTGGAATCCTTAAAAACACTTAAAAAGATACTTCTGCTACCAAAATGTTACTGTGACGTCTTTGGGAAATTGAGCAACTGTGTTAAGGGGCCGGAGATCAGAGCTATAACTCAAGGCCTTTCGCTGCTCGCCAGCAGGGCAGGTGACAGTAAGGAGACCTTCCAATTCCAGTACTGCAAGAAGGTATCCTACCCACTGGGAGGGCTCCCCACCACAGACTCTAAAATGTTCCCATGGGTGAGGCTGGACCTTGGTCTACTGTCATCATCTCATCAAAAATATGATTTTCAAAGGCTACAGAAAATAATTCATGTAAACATACCAAAGAACATGTCATGCCAACAAACGAGGTTACTTATACAAAAGACATGACAAATCAGGTATTTCACAAGCAAACTCAAGATCGATTAAATGGTTACATCAAATGTTAGCGGGTCCAGTACAATGTATACCTCCAGCCACTGGTGATAATGCTTTCCACTGATCTATACTTATTCTATAAAACTTAAGTATTTAAAAGTAAGGACCCTGGAACTGAATTTAGTAATCATTTTCTTTGATGACATACGCTAATAGGAACGTAAGCTTTTCATTCTTTAAAATCTAATGTCCCCTTAAAAATCACCAAATTATACACCTGAAGTAGGTGAATCGTGCGGTATGTGAATGATTCCTCAATAAAGCTGTTTATCAAAAACAAACTAATGTCTCCTTAGCTGTCCTCCCGTCCAGTGACTTTAATAACCTGGTCTAGTTCGTCTACATGGCATAAACTACGGAACACTTACCATATCGGCCAGGGAAATATACAAGAACATTCCTCCAGCCAGCGCGAAGATCCAGTTGGCAGAGAAGTGGCTGCCGGCCAGGATGCCAAAGCCCAGACCCACGTAGCAGCAGCAGGCGGAAAGGAAGTTGAAGAAGAGCGCTTGCTGGAGGCTCATGCCAGCATTGAGCAGGATGACAAAGTCTCCTACAGCGGCAGAGAGAACAGAGGGGAGGGTGTGGGCGGAAGAGTCACGCTAGGTCATGGGACAGAGAGCACGATGAGGACAGACTGCTTAAACTGGATAAAGTCTGCGTGAAAATCAAGACCACCCCAGATGTGAGATCGCAGTGACAAGACCAAGGCACCCTTCATCTTCACGTCCAGGAGCTGTGACTGTTTGCAAACCTGGCCACGTACGTCTAGCCGAGAGGCGACAAATAATATAAAATAGACAACCAGCAGGCAATGGTGTCATTTCTCTTCTGACTGACGGCGAAATGGGAGGAGCTTCCTTCCTCGTAACCATAATAAATTGTATTTTTAGGAAACAAAACTGAGACTGAGAGAAGTTAAGCAATTTGCCCAAAGCCACAAGCCAATAAATGGCAAAGCCAGGACGTGACCTTGAGTCTCTGAGCCTCCAAAGTCTAAGCTTTTCACACTCCCTCCAAAAAAACTAAAGGCCTCCCAACAACCCGTGGCTCCTCCACTTCTCCCGCCCAGCAGACCTCTAACATGCACCTCGGCCTCTGGGAGGTTAGTAAGATACGAGAAGACTTATGTTGAGCACTTAGGACAGTGTTTGGGACACAGGCAGTCCCTTTTACTATTCTCCTCCCTTCTACCCTCATGACATATCTACGAGGCAGGTCCTGTTGTCAACCCCATTGTACAGGTGAGGAAATCGAGCCACAGGAGATGGAGGTGAGGGAAGACAGATATCCCTGTAAAAACCTCCATCATTTTCGATGATCGATTTTCAATTCATTTAACTAAAACATTAGTGGTTAGATTTCACATCGCATAGAGAATGTATGTATTCATTATGATAAGTGTTTTGAAGTGGGGGGAGGGGTCAGCTACATGAAGGCTGCTGGTGCCAGAAACCCAGGCAACGGAGTGGAACGGGGTTGCGGGGGACGTGCGCACTCACCCAGCTCGTGTGGGAACTCCTCACAGAGGATGGCCACCGAGGTGCTGATGCCTTGGAAGACAGACACAGTGAAGGAGGCCCCAATGGCCAGGCCGTCGATGAAATTGTGGAGGCCATCGCTCAGGGTGATCATCCAGGCCAGAGTGCCGATATCCGAGTAGCGGACGCCTTTCAGCCAGTAGCAGGCACTTTGGGAAGCCTGCAGGTCCTAGAAGAAATCCCAACCCCACGGCCCCCTGATCAGAGCGGGGACAATTGACCTGCAAGGTAGGCCTGAGTCATCGAGGCCATTACCGCTTACAGGCCCCCAACCCAGCAGCGGGTGGCCCACAGACCTGGACAGAGAGTGAGCCCACGATGACCTTTCCGTCCATCACGGAGGCCTTGCCGTCCAGCTCGCCGCTGCAGTGCTGAGGGATCATGTGGTCCAGGTCCCCATTCTGTAGCTTCTCCGTCACCCCCTCCTCCTGGTCCTTCCTGGATGGAAGCGTCTCGGAGGTATAATGGCTATGTCCGTGATGATGCTGGAGGGACCACAGGGAGCACTCAGCGTGACACTCACCAAGCCATGAGGCCTCCTGAGTGTCCAATCTAAGCTGGGGCCCCAACTCTGGGAAGGCCCCGTTCCCACTCCCAGAACAAACGCAGCCCGATGACACACGCAGAAACAGAGGGCCAGGTGCCAGAGAGCCGAACCAAGGTGAATGTGAGGGCCTGGCTCAGGGGGGATCGGGGGAGTGGATACTGCAGCGGTGGCCGCAGGATCCACACGCGCTCCAGCAAGGTGGCACCGCTCAAAATACTTAGAGCTCCTCTTTTGCAATAGCTAATTGTAGTCGATTCGGCAACTGTTTTGGGGATAACTACACACCAGGCACTAAAGGCGTCTTTCTGGAACTATGCTACAACAATCAGCCCTATTTCTTTGCGGTCACACTTCATACACAGTGCATGTCCAGCCCCTTCTTTGTGTCCTAAAGGCATAAAAGTATGTTAAAGAAATAAAAGAGGGGATAAATTACTGCCTAGTAAAAGGCAGCACAGGCCAGAGACCAGGTTTCTGGTCCGCCCTTGCCCCCTGCTGGTGTCCTCATGAGGCGAAATGGGGTGTCTACTCATGAAATGGGTGGGCTTCACCCCTCCCAAGCCCACTGTAAGGGTGCCGAGGTGACATCACCGCTGCAACACACAAGCGTTTCAGAGACAGAAGCTTTCCCCAGAAGTACCTCCTTTACCAACAACTGGGCCTCACCTCATTTTTCTGCTTAAGGAGCATCTTTAAGATCTTCTCTGTGAAAAAGAAAAGATAGAAGCCCCCAAACACCACTGCGGACTTGGAGACGTAATAATCCTCCAGGGGGTTGAAACCAAAAGCCTGTGGACCCAGGAAAAGAAAGTGAGTTTAAGAAAAAGAAAAAAATCGCCCCCGGTCCCCTCTCATCGCTTAACCACTTCCTTGATTGTATGAAGGAGAGCGACGTGCCCACTGGGGTAACTGCCATCTACCCGCTCCCGCGAAAGCCAACCCCTGATGCTTCCCGAACGTCCCCTCGCTAGCTTATTTTCTGATGCAAAAGACAGATCGTCTTGAGAACTGGACTGTCAGGAAAAACAGCCTGGATGTGGTTTTCTACTTTTTAATGAGGATCGTCTCCACTTCTCTTGGTGCTTTGCTACAAGGGCAGACTCTTCTGGCACGCTCGACATTTAAAGAGAAGACGCTGTGTTTATTTTCATTGTTATCGTATGTCCCTGGCCGATCTGCCTGTCAGCACTAAGGGAGGCGGTGTAATTACACTTTCCAAAATGGGAAATCCACTCCTCGGTTAAATACTAGGAACTGCAGCGTCTCCCTGACCGCAGACCTCCGGTGTCCACAAAGCCCAGGAAGCAGACCGTGTAACTGCATGTGTCAATCGTGGGGGTTTTGTTCCGAGTTCTTTTTGGAAACTCTTATTATGGGGGAAAAAAGAAGAATCTGCTGGAAAGTAGACAGTAGAAATCAGGAGAATTCCACTTTCGGGGATGCTCCTGACTTGTGGGGGGCCTTGGGAGTGCCTGGTGACCTGCTCCTCAGTTTTCTTACAGGAAACTGCCCTCTCGAATGAAACCTAGCCTTCTCAAGAATAAGGCCCAAGATAAAAGCGATTATAAGTCCCAAGAACTCTGGGCTGTTTAAAAGGTCAGTTTTTCCTTCCTGTTTTAAAGGGACAAAATGCAACCTCTACCTACTAGTGTAGTTTTCTAAGAGACATAAAGATCAAATTCTAGAGTAGAAATAACACATTCAGGTCGACTTTCCAGGACAGTCGAATCATCTCAGGGAAAAAGTGGAATGAGAACAGGCGACGAACTGTTCTCCACCAGAAGCCGTGACGGATGGGCACGGGGCAAGGGCACGGCTTCCGAAATTATAAACTTGGCCTCTGGGATATGGGCTCTTGTGACCATATCTATTAGACAGGTAAAACAGTACTTATTCTCTAGCTGTCACTCAGTGGAGCTCAAAGTCAACTCAGGAAACGCAGAACCACTTCTGGGAACATTAAGTGCTATAAGCAGCATGTGAAGTCATCTTTTCACTTCAGCTATGGCTCTGTTGAGGCCTGTCAGACCACCTAGGGTGCAATGCTTCGTGCTTACTGTCACTGGCAGTCTACTGCAGAGATTACACCAAATCAGATAAAACTCCGCCAGGGCCGCCCGCCAAAAGTCATCAAGACTGAGCTCTCTCCTCTTTTGTGGACTATTTTATTTTAATCACCTTTGCCCCCAAACGCCCTACTGGGGAGAACTGATCTTTTTATTGACCTATGAATTCTGTTGACGTGGTTTTTGTGTGTATGTGCCAAAAGCCCGAAATTGGGAGCTATAAGTAATCTTCTCACCAACGGTTAGAGAGCGCGTCCTAGGCACCGGGCATTTCACAGATACTCACATAACCCTCGCAACATCGTCATGAGGTTAGGCCTATTACCTCCTCCATTTTACATTAGAGGAAACAAAAGCACAGAGAGGTTAAGTGACTTGCCTAAGGTCACACAGCTTGTCAGTGATGGAGCTGGGGTTTGAACTCAGCTTGCAAACCTGTGCTATGCTGCCTCTCCTCTGCTAGCTCCGCCTAAGCCTTAGCTTCACTTTCCGAAAGGAAAGGACCGTTTTCTGCTTTCCATCGAAGTGGAAGGCCCTCCCGCGGTGCCCGCTGTCCCCAGGAGGCCGTGTGCTCCTGAGTGAGGGGCCCGGGCTTGCCATACCTCGGGGATGAGCTGGAAGAGGGCGTTGGAGTAGAGGGTGCCAATCGCCAGAGCTATGAAGTAGAGTAGCAGCCTCTTGTAAAAGGTCTTCTTCATGAAGGGCACCACGCTGGCCCCCAAGAGGGAGCAGAGGGAGATGACGGTCACGCAGAGGAGACCATATCCCCACACTGCCGTTGGCAGGGGGCCAGCCCCACCCAGCACAGGGAGAAGGGCGAGCGTCCCAGAGCACAGCAACCACCATTTAGGGGGAAGAAGGTGCAGGGCATGGGGAGGCAACAGGGAAGGTTTCGGTGGACATTAACAAAAGCAACAAAAAGGAAAAATCAGAGACAAGTAGGGAGGGAGAGAGAAATAGAAAATTTGTTAGTGATTCAAATCTGATGTAATTTCTTTCAACCAGTTCAGAAGAAATGAAGAGGAATTCGCGGTGGCCTTGGAACTCTGTGGCCCCCAACCCTGCTGCCTTTGGTGGCCCGAGTCGCACCTCTAAGCTGGTTGAGACTGGCGGGGCGGGCGAGACCTCGTCACACCGCCGAGGTGTGTGCTGTGCAGCTCTAGCAGAGGCTGCCAGGGCAGACTTTGGACCCAAGGGCTGTCTGTCTTTAACAGGAAACAAGAGCAGCTGAAAAGGGACTGATCACTGTGCTGCTGCGCCTGCTTTGCGTGCCCGACCCGTACCGCGCAGGCACATGGGGCACGACCTGGTCTGGCCTGTGCAAGACACAACAAAGTCGGGTGCGCAGGGCAAAGGGATGGAGAACAGTAAGGCCTGACGCCCAGGAAATCCACACTTGACTTCTCAGGGTTGGGTTTGTTTTTTTTTTTTTCCCCATTTGCTTTGAGAGGGCTCAATGTAGAGAACAGAGTTCCAAGGTCACCCTGACACAGAAAATATTTCCTCCACCATTTCCCAGTGTCACTACCCTGGTCAGGACAAAACGGAGCCAGGGTGAGGCACTCCCCTGTGGGCCACAGGGCTGAAGTGTGTTCAATTATTGTATTTCGATCCAACAGGCAACAAGGCATTTCATTTACCTTAATTATTTAAAAATTAATAAATTCAATTTTTGGAGCTAAAAAAAGAAAAAAAAAAATAGCCCAAGATGAGGCCTCCCTGAGAAGTGCTTGCTAGATTCTTGTGAAACTGTGAGACATCGAGATGGTTCATCTTAAACCAGATTTCTCCTCACTGTTAAGAACGAACAGGCAGGGCCTGGGCAGCGCGCATCTGGTATGTCTGCTGGGTGAGAGTCTTTTGACTGGGAAGGCTGGGTGGCTGCGGACACGGGCTCTTTATGAAAGGCAGTCGCCACCATTCCCAAGGGTGGTCCTCACATAATCACCTAATCACCTAATCACCTCCCCTGCATGCCCCTGCCTGAGCTGACAAAGGGGGCACTGTCAACTCGGGCCTTTTTTTTTTTTTTTTTAGCTCCTCGGTGGTCACAATTAAAAAACAAAATTAACAAACATTTCCAAACAGTCAAGCCAGGGCACCAGGAAGTCAGTCTTCTCAGGAAAAAGTCAAGATGCAAGGCATGAAGGACGGAGTGCCTCTTTCCTTCATCTTGTAATTTTAATTTCCTTTGTTGTTGTTAAGTCTTTGCTCTGTGTTTGGCCCTTTCTGCTTCCAACTATGGCCTGCTTAAAGATAAAATAGGATCGCTCACCTTTTTAAGCCAATTCTATTTGTCAGTTGGTAACTTCTTTTCCTTCTGCCTCATTCCAGATGGAAAATCTCTTGGTGGCCACCCCTGAGCACTGAGAGGGCCTCTACTTAGAACACAGGGGTACGAAACACCAAGGGCAAGGCAGAGACCTCCGGCTAACGCTTTCCTTTTGAGGCCTGAGAGCTGGGCTCAGGAAAGGCACTGAGGCAGAGAGGCTGACGCACCCCTGACCAAAGGGCCAGTGCCAACGGCCTTGCACCTGACATCACCTGAGGGGACCAGAGGCGAACCTGGGTGCCCAGGAGTGAGAGGAGGCTCTCGAGATCCAGAGTCAGAAGTCATTTGTGTCCCTTGATATGAGGGAGAAGAAGTTAATTTGTCAGGCGGCAGTCGGCGGGTGCCTTAGAGCACAGGGCAGGACCGGAAGCGGGGACGTCGGCAGGGGGGAGGCTCAGCTGTGGACGCCTCGGGGGAAAGAAGACGCGCGTGTGTGTCTGATCTACTGCACCTCTGGGATGAGCTGGAAGAGCGCGTTAGAGAGCAGCGTTCCAATGGACAGGGCGATGAAGTAAGTGAGCACACGGCTGAAAAACGCTTTCTCCGAGCACGGCAGGACGAGGACTCCCAGGAGCGAGGCCAGGTTAATCAGTGACACACTGAGGAAACCAAAGCCCCACACTGTGGAGGAACAAAAACAGACGAGGGCCTCTGTTACTGAGGGTGGAGCGCTCCCGCTGCCTGGAATTACAGAGATCCACTTTGAGATGGAGGCAGGTAAAAACAACACGGAAGGTTAAGAGTTAAAGAATGACGGCAAGAAACGAGGCATGACGCGGGTGGCACATGCCAGGCACCAAGTGTTGGTAGCTCACGCTGGTGCGACAGCACTTCGGAAGGGCGATCCGGGCCCGAGGGATCCGTGTACACGCACGGACCATCGTGCGAGTTGACTGTGGCTGGAGCAGAGGTCCGGGAAGACGGGGGAAGTGGGCCGAGGGCGACCCCGTGAAGTCTTAAATGCTAAACCGAAAGACCAAGGCGTCGGCCCCCTGTAG
>NW_006429864.1:4374606-4393641 GCF_000325575.1 Pteropus alecto | reverse complement strand
ACACACTTGGGCTGGTCTAAGAGCCCAACGCCGAACATTCGCCAGCCACACCGTCCCATCTGACAACAGGCTGGACCCGTCCTGGGAGCACAAAGATACCAGTATAACCATTACTCTCATCTGCCCCTCCTGATGTTGATAACCTGGTCAACCAGTTAAACACTGAGTGAGCGGCACTACCGATCAGCCCAGGGGTCCACGTGAAGGCGAGCGAGGGGACCAGGCCATCCTGTCCCAGCTCACCTTCCACGGAGCTTGGCTTCCCCTCTTCAGTCTGCTCATTCTCCTCGTTCTCCTGGTTCTCGGAGGAGCAGGCCCGGGAATCCAGCTGCTGGAGGATGGTGGGGCAGAACTCCTGGAACTCGTTCCTTCCAATCCGTGACTGGTTGCTGAAGTTATGGGCGGCGAAGAGAGCCCCAGAACTGAAGCACTGAAACAAGGGCGAGGGGCAGAAAGCCTCTTAGAAGCTAGTCACACCCTGCCCTAAGCGGCCCGCCACTGACTCAGCCTCCCAGGAGGGAAAAAAGAAGATATAATTGTCCATCTGTAAGACTAACCTCCCCGGGTGAGAGCAAGGTAGTCCTTAAATTTGAAAAACTGATAAGTAATCTTAGAGATCAGTCACCGGGCTAAAACATATCTGACGCACATCTGTAAACGGCTGCCCAGAGGTTCTAGGCGCAACTGAATTCCAATCGTTGTGACTGGGGTGTGGTTTCTAGAAAACATGACCCTATTTGTATGCCTAAAGATATAGCTTCAACCAGATAGCAAATCGGGCTGCACATCACAATAGCGCAGGGAGCTATTACATTAAAATGCAAATTTCGGAAAATTCTCCAGAGCCATTGTGCACGGTACCCTGGGCCTGCCAGACCATAAGCTCTCAGTCCCTTTAGGAGGCGGCAGGGGAGTGGTTCGCACACACCATTCTTGTGTAACACAGCAGTTTTCCTTCTAATGATACTTTATACGTATCAGTCTTTATCTGGGTTTGGTTTTAGGTGGGCCTATCTCTACAGAGTTAGCCCTCTGGGTGAGCTGACAAGAGCTAGATCCTGCTGACCCCAGGACACTGACGTCCCACGAAGCCTCTGGGGTCAGGCTGCATCAGCCCCCAGGGTAGCCTCCTCAGAGTCAGACACCCACCACGTTCCTGTGGTTCTGAGTCCAGGCCACAGGGGCCCTTTTGATCTCTCTAAACTCTACCCTTCTTCAAGTCAAAGCTCCCATGAGCCTTCCCTGACTATCCTAGGGCACGCGCATCTCTCGCTCTCATTTTTTTTTTCTTTTTTACGCCTACAGCACCTGGTCTTCTCATCCGAGTACTAATCAGACCCGACCCTGCTTAGCTTCCGAGATCAGACGGAATCGAGCTTGTTCAGGGTTCCTGCTCTCATTTCTGACTCCTGCGATGACTGTCCCAACCACGGCATTTCACGCTTCATTTTAATATCGGCTAACTTCGTTCTGGGGTGGCTGAGCTCCCCATCTGAACAGTAAATCCCCTAAACATGACTCATATTTGTTTCTTACAACACTCAGCATAGCGAACAAAGTAGAGATATAAAGCCGTTGCTGGCTGACTTATTCCCTGGCTGCCTCGAACGGCCTCAGATTCACATTAGCCGAAATGATATGGAAGAAAGAACAGAGAAGCAGGAGCCAAAGGACCTGGGTCTTAGTCCTGGTCAACTCTCCGTGGGACCCTCAGTGTTCTCTCCTATAGAATAAGATTTTCCATCTGCACCTAGAGGTGCTGCAAGGTTCACCAGGGAGAGCAGGCAAAGGGCTTTGACAACTACAAAGGCTATTAGAAACGCTAGCGGTCCTGGGCGCTCCAGCTTACCCGTGCAGTTGCAAGGAAGACTGTGCAGGTCTGAGCACCCCCACTTCACAGCTGCTCTTTGGCAAGGGCTTTAAAACACTCATGCAGGAGGCGCTGCTGGAGACTCAGACTTGCTGATCCAGACAACGGAGGAGTGATCTGTCATCAAGGCTTGCCTGCCCCAACCCTGCCTGCCCTGAGCAGCTCATCTCTTGTGCCTGGTTAGATTGTGAACCCCAAGGGGACAGAAACAGTGCTGCGTGGAGCTGGGAGCCTTACCGTCGAGAGATTCCTCTGTCCCTGCAGGGTCTGGGTAACATTGTCCCGACCTACTCCCACATCCAGGTGGTTGAGCAGGGCCTTCAGCTGCTGCAAGGTGAGGCTGTCACCTTCCCCATAGCGGTGCATGAGGTCCTGCAGGAAAGAGGCTGCACTGATGGCGGCCGTCCCTGTGGACACCGTGTTAGCCTCAGCAGCAGCTGTCCATAAGATGAGCCGGGTCAGCAGGTTTCAGCAGGAAGCAGCTAGGGAAGGCTAGGTGCAGCAGCTTCATGGTGACAAATAAGCCTGCAAGAGCAAAAAGCCAGGTTAGGAAACCAACTTCCCTCTCATTCTCCCTTCTGCTGGCACCAGATCTGTCAGCCACACTCCAGACAGGATGGGTCTCTCCTCAGACCCTGATCCCAGTCAATATCAAAGCTGATTCTTCACCCTTGCTCCAATGCCTCTGCCTCGCTTTCGAGAAAAATCCTTCTTTTGCAAGTAGAGAATAAAAATAAATAAATTCCACGGGTTTGATTAAATTTTTTAAAAAGTAAAAAACGAGGTGGTTATATGTATTTTTTTAAAAGTCCTTATGTTTTAAAGATACTGAAATAATCGTAGCTTCAATAATATCTGGGATTTGCTTCAAAGTAACAAAGGAGAGTTGCACAGGAGCACGAATGAAGACAAAATCAGACGTGAGTCGGTCCCTGTTGAAACTGAATGATGGCTGGATGAGAATTCATTATACTATTCTATCCGCTTTTCCATATGTTTAAATTCTCCAAAATATAAATCTGAAAAGATTAATACTACAACTAAAATAAGAGAAAAAACCAGACTGGGAAAAATGTATACTACCAAACATGGTGAAGTTTTATTTTTATCCTGACTAAATTAGTGAACAAACATGGAAAACAGTCACTCTCTTTGTTTTGTTGAGACGACAAATTTAAAAGTTAGATGATGCTACTGCTACTTGTTAAGGTAGCAAAAGAGATTTTAAAAAATGGATCGAACCAGATGTTACTGTTAAACGACAGGCTAAGATAATGCTGGTGGCTACATAAAAATTATGACTCTTGAAAAATTATGGTAGTAGGAGCATTTAAATCCTTTGACTATTATGCTATTATGCTAACAGAAGCATTTCAAAAATAAAAAGGCTATGGGCAGAAAGATGTGTTATGGTCAAGGGACTTACAATGTATCAATCTCATGGAATAGTATGCAGCTCTAAAAAAGGAGACTCTGAGTTTAATGTTACGAAGAACAATTATGAACCAGTTAAGAACTGAGAAGGAACAGAGGAAAATGAAAGCTTTAAGGCAGTAGGATTAATGATAATTTTTCTTTTGTTAATCATTTCCCTTAGAAGAGTTACAATTTAATTAGTGAAATAAATATCAGGAAGGGAAAATGAGCCTCCTGTTGAATCCAGACCCAGAAACACAGTCACTGAAGTTGTTTCCATGCTTCCCCAGGTATGCCACCTCACGGCAGGCTGTGACAGAGTGCTTCAGAGCAGGCTTGTTGCATCCTGGCTCTATCACTTACCAGCTGTGTGATCTTGGGCAAGTTATCAACCAGCGGCGACATTCTAGAATTGCCCAGAGCAGTGATGCAGCTTGCCATGGCCTTTAGTGTCAGAAAGACCTAGCTCAAATTTCCGCACCGCTGCTAACCTAAAGTGACCTTGGCCAAGTTACTTAGCTTCTCTCTACACCCCAGTCTTCTCATCTATAAAACTTGTAGCCTCCTCATTGGATTATTGTGAAGATTTAATGCCATGAGCTATATCGCAAGTCACCGAGTGCCTGAATTATAGAAAGCACTCAATGAAATGTGGCTATTATTATTATAAGACTTGTGATTAACAGAGTTCCTCCACTTTGACTCCCTCTCAGCACAGATATGACACTGCTAACGGAACGGTCATAAATACCCCTGTGGCTGACTTTATTCCAGGCCTGTGGCACACATATCACACAAGTCCCCAACCACAAGCACGTCTGGGACATTGCAGGCTTTATGGGGCACGCACAGAGTCTTAGACACAAAGCATCACTCTTCAATGGAATATACTGAGTCACACAAACGGATGGTTGATTAGCAATAACGACAGTTTGTATAATTGTGACTCTGAGAGTAACAACTCTCAAATCTCCACCAAGAACCGAAAGTTAAATTATGGTACACAGTGTGGATCTTAGGCCAAAATGGCTAAACCCCACTGTACAAAGAAAACTGTTCTCCACCTGACCAAAGCCACCTAAGGCACGTGCTGGGCTGTCAAACGAAGGGTTGCGTGGCCTTAGGAGAGGAGAGGCAGAGAGAAGGTGACCAGTGTGCACCGTGCCAAGCACTGACATTCGTGGATTCTTTAAGAGAAGTCGGGACACTTGTCTACACAATGAGGAGACTGGGGTTCGGATATTAGGAAACATGATCCACAGCCAGCAAGAAGAACAGCAAAACCAGAACTGAATTTTTCATGAAGCCAGGTCTGAACGGTGCTAAGGCCATGGCGCTCTTCGCCACTGCACCTGCTGGGTTGGGACACAGAAGTTAACATGTCATAGGTACCACGGATGTCCCCCAAATCCTGCATGTCTGCAGAAAGGTTGTTCCCAGTTGCTACCAGCCCCAGCATGCACCCCAAATCCAGGCGTGAGATGCCCTGAAGACCTGCGTAGGGGAACTCCCAGGCATGCCTTAGACGAAAGGCTCTGTTCCAGAGTTCCTTTTGCAGAATCAATTCAAAAAAACATGTTTCGATTTCAGCTGAATTTCTCAAATGTATCTGCAGCAACTTCAAAACATCAGAAAACACAAACATACAAACACTTCAGGTCTGAGACACGCAAGGTGATTTTAGCTTTATCTGGGTAGTTATTCATGTCAAGGTCAGCATTTATGAAGTATCTGCTCTTTGCTGACCCAGTGGCCTGTCGGCTCTCAGTGTGGCTGCTATAACAGCCTGGACTGGGTGGGTAGATTCAGCAAGCGGAGGCTTCCTGCCTGGCCAACACTGTGACCGTGCCCGTGCCCACAGCCCAAAGTTAGGGGAGTCTAAAAACAACGAGGAGGCTGTAAAGAGTCCTGGTCCAGGGACCTTAGAGTTGCTAAATTAAATTCACTTTAAATCCAAGTGACCCTGGACTGTTGGCAGACGCAAAAGGCGAGTGTTCTATTCTAATGGAGATTCCCCGCCCTTAACTACAAGTTATTCCTAAGGAAAAAAACAATTCCTAAAAGATTCTTTTGAGGAAAGAAAGACGAGAAGAAGAAAACATACGGCTCCTGGAGCAACTGGATGGACGGTGAGGCTGGGCTGGTCCTCGCCGTGTGGCCCCCGCTGTAGAAGGAAGCCCATTCTATTAAGGCCATGAGAATGGGCGTGGCCCCCCATGGGCCACGCCTGTCCTTCCAGGGTGCCGAGCCAACTGCCCTCAAGGACATCTTCCAGGAGTGGTAAGAAGAAAATTTGGGGCAGGGCATGAAAACACTGGAGGGGAAAAGGCTCAAGTGTGCCACTGGCTCTGAGGACCAGGCTCTTCCACTAAAGAGAAGCTGGAGTCTCTCCACGCCTTTGTTCTCTTGGCTTGGGTTCAAAGAAGTAACTTATTTCAGTGCCTCAGCTCTGTCTCCAAGGTGCCAGACTCAACCCTTCCGGGGAGGAAATGAAAGACTTATGAGAAAGTTAGCAAGAGATGCTTGCTCAGAATGTCTGTGAAACTTCAAAAGTTTCCTTACCATACTGGAGGCTCCTAAATCCGAATTCCATCTGCCTGTCGCCCCTTTACTTGGTCCAGAAGTATCTCAACCTAGAAACAGCACCTGTCCTGTGGACATACCTGACTGCTGGATTTATCATATTTACCATGCTGCGTTTTTTTCTAAGCCCACCTCACCTCTTAGAGAGAACCAAACACCTTTACTGCTCTTTGGGGAGACAAAATAGTGTCATGCCATGATGCTTGGTCCAGAGGCTGGACATTAATGTGACTTGAACAGGCAATAGAGGCCTGAGGGACTGGGAGCTGCTAGGCCTCCAAACACTCACTCCCTTCCCTGGCCACCGGGGAGCCCATCATCCTCTTTCGGATTTCTCTGGGCCAAGGAATGACACGTGGAACATAAGATCAAATGCTCTAGAGACAAACTTGGCTAAGGCACAACTGTGTCCAAGGCCAAGTGGCAAGCCACAGGAAACGGGCAAGACGTGTGTTTGAAACCCTACCCTCTTATGCCAACACCACGCCCCGAGAGCATGGGCTATGCGGGAGCACAGGGAATTACAGGCTGGAACTCTTCAGCTGGGGTCTCGGTTGGCCGAGGCGTGGCAACCCGTCAAGGGCAGTCTGAACTGGGTTTTTACAAACCACTTAACTTAAAGTTGAGAAAAGACTGTCTACACTAAAGAATGACCCCGGGGGTTGGAGGAGTGGAGAAGGAGGCGTAGTGAGCAGCGGGGGAGGGGGCTGCAGGGACTGGGATGATGGCTCCCAGAGCAATGGCCCCGCTACTGACAGGCCTCAGTGAATCACCCCGGGTGTTCCCCTCAACCATCTTCTCCCCACCCGAAACCCGCAGGATATCAAGAGGCATTTGTTCTCTTATATTCCTCCGGCGACAGACAGCAGGGAGTCTCTGAGGCACGGGTCCCCTCAGCACACACTCTAGAGCTGGGAGTATCAATGACCCAGCTGACTATACTACAATGCAGCTCCCAGCTCGCCGGCGTTCTCTCCCATCTACGGCTTATTTCTACAGAAGACCTTCAAACAGACTGGTCTTTCTCCAGCCCCAGCCCCACTCCACCCTAAGGCCAGGGACTGCCAGCCTAATAGGATCTCCCAGTGGACATTCTTAGAAGCAGATGGCTCTGGGTGACTCCAGGGGAAACATTTCTGAGTCTCCATTAGGACAGGTGAATAAAAAATCCCTGAAACCTGGAGACGAAAGACAACAGGAGGCCTCAGGGTAGAGAGGTCCTGACCTGAGAAATCAAAAACCCTGCATTTGGTACAGGGGATGCTGGTTACTGGGGCAACCCTGGCTTACGCAACAGAAGGACCGCGGACTTGGTGTGAGGATTCCAATCGGCAGCCACTCCAAGCAACTCGCTGCTCTCACTAGGTCTGTTTCCTTAGTTTAGAAAGAGGAAAATAAACCCGCAGAGTTTTCTAAGTGTTAAGGAAGATGAAGTACGTTGAAACACTACATAAAAAATAAAGATTTGAGTTAAAATGAAGAATTGGAATGGCATCACAATTTTCCTACCCTGATAATTAACATTTGGAAAAAAAAAAAAAAAGTCAAAAGCGAGCAAAAGAAAAAAAGAAAAGAAAAAAGAAAAAAAAACAAAGTCACCTATAGCAGCCAAACAAGGAAACAGGCCAACTCTGATACGGTAACTTCAAAACCAGAGGCAAGGGAAGGAATGCAGGAGGCGCCCGCACGACTCATCCCCGAGCCCTGGCCCAGGCATGAAAGCCCCGGTGATGAGAGCGGAACCAGGAGGCGTCTCACCAACAGGCCCCAGATCGGGAGAGCTGCCAGCTGCCACCAATTCTTTTCCCTCTTCAGCGTAGGCGTACTGGGAAAGCTGCTGGGAGGTGGGGGCGGGGAAGGGGAGAATGCCACAGGTGCGACCGGAGGAAGAACAACGGGCTGACTTTCTTTGAGGGAAACATGTTCCCGGTACTCAGGGTCAAGGGCTCCAAGGCCACATCCTGAATTGGGGAAACTATCCAATTCCAGTGAGTGTTCCTACCCTTCCAACAGAAACGGAACACATCTCACAAATGAGTGGGCCGAGCCATACACCACTGGGGCCGTTAACGAAATCCCAGAACAGAGGACGGATCCATCTCTCACCTCATCCACACAGTCGCCATTCGTTCAGGCTACAGAAAACAGGTCATAAGGACCCAGCTCTCAGCACTGCTGTCGCTGGGGTGGGACAAATCTACCTCAACTCAGTGGCAAGAAAGTCACTGTCTTATTTTAGAGCCAACGACGCCAGAGAGCACTAGCATTGAGCACAAAAAGAAACGGCAGGCCAACCAAGCAAAAGACGAAGACGTCCACTGAAAGTAAGACGTAAGTCTTCACGACTGCCTCATGCTGTAGAATAACTTAACCGGAATACTGATGCAATAGAAACAGCTCAAAGATGAGATTACAACATAAAGTGAGATAAAAAGAGATGCGGGCTTACTAAAAAGAGACCAAAACGACATCGCTGAAAAATGAAAAAATTAATGATGATGAACAGAGAAAAAAAATTTTGCCAATAATTTAAAATAAAGATACCGACAAAGGAAGGTTTGAGATACCCACGGTGAATGCAAATGGAAAAGACAAAGGAAAGCTGATACAGTCATGCCCTGCTAAAGACAGGGATACTTCCTGAGAAGTGCGTGGTAGGTGACTTCGTCGTTGTGGGAACGTCACGTGTACTCACACGAACCTAGACGGTATAGCCTACTACACACCTAGGCTATATGGTATGATAATCTTCCTCTACCCCAGCTGGCTCTTGGCTGAGACATCCCTGCAATAAAAGACAGATTAACAGGAGAAAAACAAAGAAAAGTTTAATAACACATATACTTCCTGTATACATGGGAGAGACCCAGGAAAACTGAGTCATTCATCAAAATGGCTGAAGCCATGACCTTAAATACCATCTTAGGCTGAAGATAAAAGAAGATGCTGGGGGCTGGGCAGGGAGGAGGGCTATCGGTTCGGGGAGGTTACCAGGAAAGGCACAGTCAACCAAGGAAAGGTCGTTATGCGATTTAAGTCCATGACTTTTGCACTGATAAGAGTTTTTAGAGAACCCTCTTCTTCCTGGTACAGTGAGGGAGATATCCTTAACAAATGGAAGTTTCCCTTACAAATATAAGTGTGTTTTACAAAGCATAATTTCGCTTTCAGAGCTTCTCCCATGTCTTCTGTTTCTTAAAATTAACCAGCTTAAAATAATCACTATGCCAAACTGACATATACTGGGGTGATGAATTCTATCCCCCTACAGCTCCTAGACTATAAACCTATACAGCATGTCACTATGCTGAATACTATAGGCAAATGTAACTTTGTGGTTAAGTATTTGTGTAATGCATTGCGCTCCTATGTTAAGATGGCTATGACGGTCACTAGGCAATAGAAAATTTCAACTCCATTATAATCTTATGAGACCACTGTTGTATACGCAGTTAGTCATTGGTGGAAAAGTCATTATACGCCACATGACTGTTAACTAGAAGACAAAGATACCAACATAGGGATAATTGGTTTCCTGAAGTAGAGAACCCACGAATGGAACAGAGGACCCTTCTAAGATAAATAACACAAGATTTCCCTGAAACGTAAGGAAAAACAGAATCTGAAGATTGAAATACACAAAAATGTGATACAGAATGCTCAAAACTGAGACATTGCCTAAAACCTCTTACATGTCGGACAATTCAGACTGTCCTCATCTTTCCCATAGCAATGTTCAGTATCCGAAGGAAATGCAACAATGTTTACACAGTTCTCAAAGACAATGTAAACCACTAATATTATTCCCAGCTAAGAGGTCCTACAAATTTGGTAGAGAACAGGCAGAAATTCTGATGCTTGAAAGCAGTCAGGGAATACAGTCCCCAGCCTGGGGGGTTAGTGATGGGGGTGGGGGGCGGGCAGGGAATAACGTGATAACGAAATGTAGATAATTAACAAAGAAATTTTAAAAAGGAGCCCAGAACGCAGAAGCCATGGTAAGAGGACTGATGGTAAGCAATAAAACCTTCAAACGAGAAATAATTTAAAAAGAACTACAGGGATTATGGTTACAGGACAGAATCTAAACGTTATTTTAAAAAATGGACACTTTAATAATGTAATTAAGACAATGAAAAGATGGGAAGATGAGGGAAAAAAATGTGAAAATGAGAATGTCCTCATTTTTCGTAGCAAAGAGTCAAACAATACTGTCTGCAATGGAAACGCATAATTACAGGTATGACCCACAAGGTCTTATTTTTTCTTAACTTTATTGGGATTTTTGAGGAAATAATCTCTCTTAAGAAAAACATTTCTTTAAAGCTTAATAATTCCTTTAATTTCACTACAGTTTCTTTTTCTTCTGTTACATTCAGGGACATTTTAAATACACTTTTATAGAAGTATTTGTTATCGATTTCTCTATATCCGTTTATCTATGAGTATTCCTGGAAGACTGTCTGGAATAATGTTCATCTAATACTAGTGATGACTATTTCTGAGTGGTGGGATTTTGGAGAGTTTCGGTTACTTATTTATTCTTCAACTCACTGACGTGTCACCCACCCATGGGTAGTAGGGGTACAGCAATAAGAAAACATGGTTATTTTTATAATCGAAGAGTTAAGGATCACTTTCTAAGTATGACACAAAACCTAGAAGCTGTAAATGTAATAATCAATACAGCTGACTACAAAAATGGCTGACGAAACTACAGTTGAACATAAATACACAGATTAAAACAAAAAGTGGCAAGTATTCTACACATAATTAGTATATTCCTAGTATACACAGTCCATTAATGATAGTCATCTGTGCAAATACTAATCGAACCAGTTAGAAATCCAGCAGTCTCACAGCTTGGTACTTAAATCAATACCATACTGCCCCACAGGCTCTCGGGTAGTTTCTGAGAAAAACTACCCAGCCTGCAGACTTCGCCACCCACCTAATGAACATCGTCAAGAGGCTACCCTCCTGTGAGACAAGCTAAAACTCCTCTGAAGCACAATATAAATATTACAGCGTGCAAGCCAGCCCTCGGCCTTGGCCAAGTGGCCCAGGACTCAATCAGCTATCCCTTCTGCCTCTTGGCCTCCCACCTAACCGGTTGCTCTCCTGCATACCCTAAAAGGATGTGTTCTCTTCTGCCAGCTCCCACTCCCAGAACCTCAGCCTCAAGCTTTGGCCGGGCCCAAGGCCACCCAGGGCGGGAGATTTCCGCAGACAGTGCAGGATGGCTGCCAGGGGGAGGGGGCGGCGGTACTTGGAAGCACTGGCCCACTTGCTCTCCCTGTGAAACCTCACGTTGCTGGGAGGGATAGGATGTGAAAACTTAAAAAAAAAAAAAAAAATGAGCAGCAACCTAAAAGCAGGGAACAAAATTAGAACCAGCAGCCTGCTGCTTGTCGATCAATACTGACTGAGCCCCCACTGTGTGTATGGGTGCTTGTGGGAGGGAGGGCAGAGCCTGGAGTCAGCCCGGGGCAGCCACCGCAGACGGCAGGGGTGTCTGACTTAGCCGCACGCCGCTGGCTGCCCAGCCGGGTCCCTAGCGAGGAACAGCAGGGGACAGAGAGAGTGAGTGTGTTTGCCTGGCTCCACTGTCCCAGCCGGAGCCTGCGCCTGACAAAGCAAAGAAGTCTTCCAAAACTAACTAAGTCGGGCAGAGGCAGCTGGGTGAGCAGGAGCCAGCCAGGGATCCCCCACCCTGAACCGCACCCCCAGAGGCCTGGTCAGAGTTCCCGCTATTCTCGTCATTTATCCATCAACATTTCCCAGACACTCAATTGCATAACCCTGACTTGTTGTCCCTCTGAGTCCACTCCTGTCTGTCAGGTGACAGGACCTGGCACGTGGCTTAGAAATCATGACACCACTCACTTCCACCACTTACATCACCCAGATGGAGCAGAACTCCCTGACTTGTTATTCAGGGTCAAAAAGTAAGCAAAATGTGTGATCTAGTGGCTAAATCATCAGACAGCGTGACAAGTTGGGCAGCCCTGGCTTCGAGTTTGGGGTCCACCGCTAACCTACCATGTGTCCCCAGCACAAGTAAGCTATGAAACCTCCAATCCCACAGGGCACTCTGATAAATGAAAGACAGCCTGACGCTGAGAACACGGTGTACACTTTAGGTCTCTTCCTTCTGTTCCCTCTCCTCCAAGCTCTCAAGCCAATTCCTTCACCTAGACCTGAACCCTGCCTGTTCTCACTGGGCAGCTCGATTGCCTCCTTTGCCAGGAAGCCTTCTTGGATTACACAGAGCACTCTGTGACTCCTAATTACTCCAGGCTCCTAATTACCTGCTCTTCCACAGTGCCTCCCCAACACATTTTTGTTCTTTGGAGGCAAAGAGAACCCTCCCCTCACTCCTTCACAACACAGGGCCTGGACTCCTGCTGAGTACACAGCAGGGAGAAGCAGAGAATTTCTGCTGGAAGATGGGAAGCCCAACCTGCCTTCTAACTGCTGTCTGTCTGCAGGGCCTCTAAGGCTTGGCGAGCAGCAGGAGCTCAGCGCCTCCTCAAGTGGCGGCTATCTCCCCAGGGCCCACAGACCAACTTCAACCCTGATTGTCCAAGGTCAGCTGTTAAGACTACTTAATACTCTCTTTTTCTCTAGACTAAACAACCTCCATTCCTTCAATTTCATTTATACTCACTGAACTAAAAGCTAGTTATACCTAGGAGACTTTAAAAAAACACACACACAATCCAAGACTTCATTCATTTAACAAACATCCATTGCCTACCAGTTTCATACCAGGAATTACGCCAGGTACTGGGGATGCCTGGAACCTGCCCGCACAGAGCAGGGAAAGCAAACGAATCCAAAAAGTAACTTACAAGAACACTGATGACAAAGGTTATGTTTTGATCAGGGTTCAGTTACGCAATCTGAGCAGGAAGGGATTTTGTACAAGGTATTAAATGGCTTAGAGAATCATCAGAAAAGCGGGAGAAACAGATTCTAGACTGAGCTTCCAGGAGCTACTCCCAAAATCACAGCGCAGAGCCAGGCTGCCAAGGAGCCGCGGCCCCTGCAAGGGCCCTCCCGCCACCGGGCAGCTGTGGCGCCAGAACGAGGCCTGCTCTTGCCACGAGCCACGCCAGCCGCCCACACGTTTACGGCCGGACCGAGTGCAGCTAACTGGCAGAAACAAGGCACATCGGGAGTTTTAGTGCAAAGGTGTTTGGAAAACGTAGTTTTTGATTCTCTGCTTCCAGTAGGTTGGACTATAATTAATCATCCAAAGTATGCACTTAGTAGTGAAAGGAGGCGCTGTTTACAAACACGTGGGGACAAGAGGCGCAAACCCCACAGTTTTCTTCACGTGGATGCCTGGGGAACAAGCCGCCACGCACCACGTGCCACAGATCACAGAGTGGCGGACTACAGGAAGCTATGGAGATCACGGCAGGGCAGGCAAACCTAGTGTCAGGGGCCAGGGATGGCCTCCGGAAAGATTACTTTGGCGGAGACCTGAAGAGTCATAAAAGTGGGCCCGGTGAAGGGGGTGGGGATAGGGTGGAACATTCCAGATGCAGCTGAGACGGACTCGGAGAACATGGCGTGTCTAAGTCTTTAGTGTCCAGTGTGGCCAGGGTGTACACAAGAGGGTGTGGTAGGGCCCAGGGCAGGGATGGGCCTGCCGGCCATGTTAAGGTAGAGCTAGGCTTCATCTGCAGTAGAGATGCCACCAGATTTGAGTTTTTAGTGTACTCGTGGGGCTGCAGTGTGGAGGACGGAGTTTAGGTGGGCAAGAACAGAAGCTGGTTACCAGGGAGGAGGCTCTCTGGTGTCCAGGTGGGAGAACACAGCATCCAGTGTGTTCTAAAGAGCAAGGCTTCTTTCTCTAGCTTCAACCCAGCCTGGGGAGCTTCCCCAGGCCCTGGGGCCGCTGGCCTCAGCCTTTCATTAAAGAACTGAACAGGCTCCTCTTTAGCGGTTCCAAGGAGAGAAACAAGCCCCACCACTGTCCTCATAACTGAAAGTATCAGAGTGAGTTCCCGAGGACCAACCCCATCCCCATCATCTCCTAAATCAGGTTGAGACAAGTCTGCTCAACTCTCTTGCTGTAGCAGAAGCGCCATTTATAAATGCCAACTCCGACGCCCTGGCAGCAACACTCTGGGGGGCAGAATTTGCCACCAGGGGCCTCTCACAAGAAGGCTCTCTTCTGCTCCCTTCTTCCTAAAATGGGTAAAAAGAGTCCTCTGAGCCCCGAGCTCCCTCTGGCAGGTGAGGTGAGCCCCTCCCAGAGAGTGAGCCGTGATACACTGAGCTACAGCAGGCAGAGGCATGCTTGTTTCTCTGTTGAGGCGAGCCTCTCTCTACTAGCAGCCAGGCCCCGGGGCAGCTCTCACTGCTCTGCCTGCAGCAACGACTCCACCTTGCTACCCACCCTCCCTGCCTCCCTCAGTGCCCTCCTGGACCACTATCTCCCCTTTACGACCCGCCCATCCTTACGCCAGCTCAAGCCCCCAAGTCTTCCTCGAAGACTCTGACCGTGCCAGTCTCTACAGCTGAGATGCTGAATTGTCCCGTGATGATTTCTCTAAGGAACTGATTTTTAAAGTGTAGTTCCTGGACCAGCAACATCACCATCACCTGGGAACTTGTTGGAAGTACAAATTCTCAGCCTGACCCAAACCTGCTGAATCAGAAACTTGGGGGCAGGGTCCGGCAATCTGAATTTTAAGAAGCCCTCCAGGTGATCATAATGTACACTAAAGTCTGAGAACCACTACTCTCAGAGAAGGATCTAGAGCTTTCGTTAGATCTCCAGATTTCTTCACCAAAGAGGGCAAGAGCCATCACGGTCCAGGGGCGGCCCCTTCCCACCGGGAACCCAACCTTTGAGCAGTTACTGCTCATGAGTACATGACCAGGGCACCCAAGAGAAAGGCACAGACTGTACCTTAGACTTCTCGGTAAGTATTTGTCAGCAGAGGAATAAATAAGCCCTATTCTCATGAAAAAGAGGGTTACTCAGAAAAAGAAAAAATCCCAGATTTCTAAACTGGAGTGAGAAAAGTGGCAGGAAAGGGAGGAAAATTGGGTAATTTCATTTCTGAATCATAATTACTCCATTTTCCCTCCCACTGTCCAAACTTCCCACATGGCTCATTCTTTGGCTCAAGGTCACTGGCCATTACCATCTGATTATTAAGGAGAAAGGACTTCCCATATCCTCTCGGGACAGACATCCTCTGCTTCCTCACTGTGGGCTTCGCTACGTGACCAGATTGCCCCTCTTCCCCAGATCCCTGAAGAGAACCCACTGCAGCCCACCACCGCTGCATGCTACTCACACGCCCACTCCCGTGTCCCCTCGAAACCACCCTATACCACTTGGACAACGCCACTCCTGCTATTAAAATCCATAAACTTCCATCACTCCCCTCCACCCAACAGCCGTGTGGTCAAGGGTCCCTCCAGCTAGGCTCCCACCACCTTTCCCCCTCACCTGCCATGACTCTCCAGCCTGGACCCCGGGCTCCATCGAGAATGCCCCACCCCCTCCTGTCTCCACGCAGACCCACGGGACTAGGAAGTCTGATTAACATCTGTTGGAAACATCTGTCAGAAAGCTGAACGTGTGTTCCAAGCACTCTCTCCACAAGTGTGAAGGGCCTGGATGTTAAAAAAAAAAAAAAAGCGGGAGGATGAACTGCAGGAAGCAGCACCATCCCTGACCCACCCCACCTGGGAAGCATTCTCACCTTCCTCTGCATCCCAACGCTTTCTCGCAGAGGTATGCTGCCTCGGAATGACAGTTCTGATGCTTCCAGTTTAACTTTCTTGGTTGTTTATAACAATCCTGAGAGGCTGGTAGGATCTAAATAAGTCCTTGCCACATGAATATGTAAATACAAATGCATAGAGAACGGATACGCCCTCACCTTCTCTGGAGATTCCAGAATGGCTGGGGCAGACTTCACTGATGATGCCGTCCTGAGGGCCAGGAGTGTCTTCGCAAAGCTCCCCCTGGCCCAGGTGTAAAGGAGAGCATGAGGAGCCTGACCCTTGCCCCCTCTTGAGCCCCCAGTCTCTTTCTGGGCCAGAGCTCTAGAGGGAGGCTGTCAAGATCACTCACAGATGGCTTCCAGAGCCAAGGTCCTCAGGTTTCTGACGCCTATCACACCTGGATACAGACAGGGCCAGCAAAAGACCTACGTGGGCAAAACTCCCCTTCCTCGGGTTAAACGACCTCATCAGGGCTCTGGGTACGACAGCAGACTCCGGACGATACGGTGCAAAAGCTGCAACCTCCCTAACAGCACAAGGACTTATGCCTGTTATTTCCATTTGTCCTTCTGCTCCTCTACCTCCTGCAAACCGCTGCCTATTAAAAGGGGATCAACATTCTAGCCAGACTTAAAGGCTTACCTTCTCTGGCCAACACCAACTCCAAAGGGCAATCCGACTGCCACCTGGAAAGGATTTCCGATTTCCCCCTTACAACTCAGACATGCACTAGAGTTCGGGTGACTTTCAACTCCCAACAGAGAGAAAAGAAAGAGGTGAGAATTCCTATGGCGGCACTACTTACAGTAACGAAAACCCTGCGGGCAACCCGCAAGCCCGGGCGAGAGAGGCTGCCCACGAGTAAACTAACCTACCCTCACGCCAGAATAGTACCCGAAGTGAATCCACTACTCATTCTTCAAGACCTTTCCCTCCAGGAAAATGTGAAGGACTGTCTCAGTCTGAGGACACTACACTGTGAACTCCCTGGGGACAAGAGCCCGGTCCAGTTTTCCTCGTAAAGCCGATGGAGCACAGGGGACGTGCGTGAAGGCAACGCTGAAATTCTCGTTGAAATAAAAGCTCCTAACAAGCCTTCCAGCTTCTACTGGGCACCTACCACAGTACTGTCTGTCCTTTCTTTAAGTATGACAGACAACAGGTAAAGTGTCCAAATCTTAAGAGTAAAGTTCAATGAAAGAGGCATCCTTTTTAAAGTGTAAATCTGATCACAGCGCTGCCTTTGCTTTAAACCGTGATGGCCTCCAAGCACAAGGGGAATGAAATCTAAACTCCTTTTCCTGACCTATAAGTCTTCTGGCCCTTGCCGATGCCATCGACATTACTGAGCGTCCTCACTCCCCGGGACCCAGCCGTTCTGGCCTTCTTTCTGTCCCTTCGACACACCAAGCGCATTCTGAACTCGGGGCCTTTGAACTTGCTGGTCCCTCTGCCTAAAATGCTCTTCCCCTACCTCTTCGTATCAGGTCTCAGTCCAAATGTCGCCTCCACGAAGTGGAGGGATACCTTGTTAAAAAAACACACAAAAAAAACCCACTTCCAGTCGTTCAGAGTCTCAACAGCCCGTTTCTTTTTTTCTTAGCACATGTCACTACCTAAAATGTCTTTTTTTTCTTTTTCTGTGTTTACATATTTATTCTCTACCTCTGGGCCTATTTTCCCTCCTGCCAAGGCTGGAGGAGTGCCTCGGAGGGGAGTCAACCCCAAAGGATATCTGCTGAATGAGTGTTTTTGTTCTCCTGCTCGTTTTCATAGTGCTTTGCAGTTTAGAATTTTATCGTGCTTTGGATTCTACTCCAGGTGAACCACAAGCACTCTCAGGGGGCGAGACCCCTTCTCCTGCAGCTTCAATAGAGCTGATGACTCCAGAGAAGTTGGTCTGGAGCTGCGGCACAAAACATAAGGTAGAAAAACTAAAGAGACACCTAAGGTGGCTTGGGAGATCCAGGAAAAAGGTGGTGGGAGAGAGGCAGGCACACACAGGCAGGCAGCCTGTTTCCCACGACCTTGAAAACCAGCGTGCTGAGGACAGGCCATCTGATAATCCTGCCTAAAATAACATATTAACTCTTCCCTGCAGCAGAAGCAGAAAAGGAAACCCCAAAAGCACAGGCTGTTTCTAGAATTTCTCAGCTGCTCATGGAAACTCTGAGTCTGGGTCCCGTCACACACAGCCTCTTCCAACGTGCCAGCTGCACACGTCCTGAAGGCAGGGGGAGGGGCTTCTGCGTGGCCGCCAGCAGGGAGTGGTGTGAGGAGAGCCAAGGTCACAGGCACAATCTGGCCGGCAGGACTGTACACATACCACGGTTTACCCTCGGTCAAGGCCTCTGCCATGGGAGGTACCTCCGCACAGCGCACAGCGTCTGCTGGGTGTCGGGGTGGCCGAGGAGGGAGGAGCAGGAACTGAGGAGGGAGGAGCAGGAACCAGGACAGAAGCTCTGTTCTTAGGGCTCAGGCTACCCCAGAGGGCATTTTGGCTAACGGCCCGAGTCCAGGGGATTGGGTGGCTTTGGACTTTTTGCACCTTTCTGGGAAAGCTCATGAGAAGGGCCATTGCTTGCTGCCCCTGGAAATTCCCCAGGGACGTGGTACCCTGAGAACTTGCCAGGCCTCTCAGATGGAAGGTCTCCAACAACAGGGAAACAAATGGTCAGCACCGAAATATATATATGCCAATCAACGTCACCTGGTCCTGAGACAGCAGAGCGCAGCACAGGCCACCAGTGAGCAGGGGAAAGGAGGACAGGGCAGGAAGGGGTGCCAGGGCCTCCCACTCCTGGCTCACCTCCTGGGAGGAGAAACAGGGCCAGCATCCCCGCAGGCCAGCGTGGCTCCACCTTGCCCCAAGCCTCCTGTATTCCGGCCTCTAAGAAAACGAAAGTCCTCGGGGCTGGCCCCCACCCTCCTGGTTTCCAGGAAAGGATTAGAGTCCTGACAGTTCGGTCTGTTCCCCGTGATTTATAGGGCTCCCCTCATGAGGACACATACACACACCACTTTCTTGCTCTTACACAAACCAATCTTTCAGGCTTCCAGTAAAAGGCATGAGGGAAAAACAGTGGTTTGGGTCTGTCCTCCACCCACTCCCTTTGGGGACAGCCCAGCAATCCTGGGGGCGGTGGGTGGAGGGTGGTGGTAGGAGAAGGCCATCAGGTCAGCTGGCTGCCTCCGCCCTTTACCCTCAACCTGGCAGCACAGGGCATAGGGAAAGGCCCTAAGGGGTGAAGGGATTTTCCCAGAAGAAAAGGAATCAGTGAGATCCAGGAGCAAGCTGGCCAAGAACAGTTCCTGCCCCCAGGACCATGTCAATAAATATTTACTAAGCACTCACTATACAATTGAGTGCCATCTCTATACATGGGTGCCATCTCTACATGGGTGCC
>NW_006429864.1:4365005-4374587 GCF_000325575.1 Pteropus alecto | reverse complement strand
ACTATCCTTCTGAAGATTTAACTAATTTAATAATCCCACTATCTGTGTATAAGGATGCTTGTCTCATAAGATCCTCACCAATGGTGAGTATTAAAATAGTATTCCATCTTTGCCAAATTGGTTAAAAATCATTCTTATAATTCTCTTAATCTGCATTTCTTTGATTACTAGTGGCTCATCATATTTTCAGGTTTACTAACATTTATATTTCTTTTACAAATTGCCTGTTACTCTCCTTTGCCCATTTTTGCTGCCACATATTCATCTTTTTTTCTTATCGGTGTATGTAAGAGTTCACCGTATGGACTAATAAAAATATTAACCTCGTCACATATAACAAATATCTTCCTAGTTAATCATTTGCCTTTTAATTTTGTTAACTGGTGTTACTGATAAAATTTAAAAGAAGTAAAGTAAGTCTATCACACTTTTCCTTTAAAGTTTCTGCTTTTAGTGACATACTTGGAAAGTCTTTTCCCACCCTAAAATTACAGAAATACACACTTACATTTTCCTGCCTTTAAAAAAATTTAAATCTCTAATTCGTCTAGAATTTGGCACAGTGTAAGAAAGAAAAGCTAACTTTTTAAAAATCGTTAGCCAATTATCTCAATATCGTTTAATGAAAAGTTGATTTTCCTTGTAAACCACAACTGTAGAATCTATAAAAGAACAGAGGTAAAGTCACATATATCCCTCGCACTGAGAGGCCACAGGTGGCTGGCCAATGACATGTGAGTGCATGGCATGGGTGCCATCTCTTTTTTTTTCCCTCCTGCTCAGAGGTACAGGCTGGCAAGAACAAAGTCCCCCATGCAAAGGATGGCAGAGCGGACAGATACGCAGGAGAGAGCGTAGGTTCCAACGGGCATCACTGAGCAGGAACATGGGCCCTCCCCCAGCTGAGCTCAGGATGCCTTCCATGCTATCCACCAACCAGCACTGGCTGGATGCTGTTATTTGCATCTAATAACCTCTAGAACTCATCTATAATCCCTTCTCCCTTAATTTTACAAGAACTGGTAGGATTTACTGTTGTCTGCCAGGCAATGTGCTAAGCAATTTGTTTTCATATCATTTAATCTTCTCAACAACCTTATAAGATACATTCTATAGTACTTCCCTAATTGTAAGTGTCAATGACAGCTTTTCAGAGTAGAGACACTGTATTACCTGTACATGTCAATGAGACACCTTCCTATTTCAAAAAAATTAAAATGACAAAAAGCACCTTAAAATTACATAAGTATTTCACAGATGAGGACACTGAGGCTAAGAAAACTTGTTCAAAATTACACAATAAGAAATAATGCTATTACTGTTTGCTGAATTCCTACTTATCTTGAAGTCTACTTTTAGACGTTTCTATTTTGTTTATCTATCCTGTGCCAATGTCACATTTTGTTTTTTCCTTATTATTACTTTTTTTCTGGTAAAGCAAACCTAACTCCACCACTTTCTTTCTGAAATTGTTTTTGACTATCCTTGTACATTTACTCTTCCAGAAAAATCTTTTAAAGTTATCTTGTCAAGTCCTAACATTTCACTTTGAGAACTCATCCTATTAAAATTATCTCGAATGGGTCTACGGCCATGCCATCCTGAACATGCCTGATCCCGTCTGATCTCAGAAGCTAAGTAGGGTCAGGTCTGGTTAGTACCTGGATGGGAGACCACCTAGGAAGACCAGGTGCTGTAGGCGAGAAAACAAACAAACAAACAAAATTATCTTGAATGGGAATATTCAGCTTGAAGGAATTATGGAAGTGTAGGTACGATGACAAATTCCGACTGTATGCCAGGGAACACAGCAATGAATAAAACAGACAAAAATGCCTGCCCTCGTGGAGCCTGCATCTTCTTGGTACTCGTAACAGTGAAAAACTGCAAGCGATCTAAGTGTACACGAGAAGGAGATTGCTAAAGGCAATCCACAGAACAAAACCTGTAGTTTGAGTACAGAGATGAAGGGTTTAGGCTGAGTGACACGAGCTCGGTGTGAATCCCGAGTCTGCAATCACTAGCTTCAAGGCTTGGGTCAAGTCGCAGCTTCAAGGAGACTTATTTTTCTTATATAGAAAAACAAAGCTACTAACAGTCCCCCCCCGCCCCCCGTCAGAGCAATTGAGAAAATTAAGAGATACTGAACATAAATACTACAGTACCTGATGCACAGTAATCGCTCAATAAATGCAAGTTATTTGAGAGAAGAATGACATGGAAAGATGTTTATATGTTCGGTGAGAAAAAAAAAACTTACGAAACTCTATGTACAAATCATCTTTCCTTAAAATGTATACATTCATAGAAAAAGACTAAAAATATATAACTGTTATCTCTTGGTAGTGGATTTAATGGTAACCATTTTATTCATCTATATTTTCTATAACGAACATGTAATAGTTCAGAAGAAAGTTAATTTCTGAGTCCAATTAGGAAATGGAAAAGGCTTAATGATGACCAAATGGGAAGACTTGCATGTCCTTTTTTAAGATCTTCACTTTGAGTCTGGAGGTGGATTCCAGTCCTATCTGCTCTGTGCTGGACGAGATCTGCAGTTTCCTAATCTGGCTGCCCCAGTGAGCAAGGCTTCACCTCGGTTCTCTTGCTTTAATCAGAGCTTCCTGGGTGAGATCTAGTATCTGCACATCTAGTTCTGATAGATCAACCTTGCTCTTGTCTGGGGCACTTCAGGGCTGCTGTGACATTTCAGGACTGCTGGACTAGATATGGACCACCTACAACATCCTGTTAATTATTTAAACTCTTTGAAGTCAGTTCCACCTTTCCCGTAAGTGAGTACCATGATCTCTGTCCTGCCCAGCTTGCAGGGAAACTAGCACTCAATTTAGAGCTCCCTGCACAGAGGCAGGTTGTTGCTATTGCAGTGTCTGGATTCTAAGAATGTAAGGTCTCTGACGCCAGCTTTCCAATTTATACCCACTTGGTTCTCAGATCTCTATCAACATGAGGGCGGCAGGCAGCCTGAGGCTTGGCTACTGGCTCAATGGCAGTCAGGCCTGCTTTCTGTCTTAGCTTAAAAAGAAATCTCCCTTTTCTCTGCAGCTCTGTGAACAAGAGTTTACGAAGGACATTTTTCCCCGTCCTGGGTGTAGTAGGTTGAATAATATCCACCCCAATCAATGTCCACCCAGAACTGCAGAATGTGAATTTGTTCAGAAATAAGAGTCTTTGCAGATATAATTAGTTAAGGATCTTGAGATGAAATCATTTAGGGTGGGCCATAAATCCAGTGACTGGTAGGTATCTTTACAAGAGAAAGGAGAGGGAGATTTGGACCCAGACACACAGAGAAGGCCACGTGAAGATGGAGGCAGATATCAGAGTGATGTTGCCACAAGCCAAGGAACACCTGGAGCCACCAGAAGCTGGAAGGGGCGAGGAAGGACTCTTCTCTAGAGACTTTGGAGGGAATACAGCTTTGCTGACACCTTAATTTCGAACTTCTGGCCTCCAGAATTGTAAGAGAATACATTCCTATTGTTTTAAGCCACTGAGCTTGTGCCGATTTGTTAGGGCAACCCTAAGCAACTAATCCTATGGAAGTCCAGCAGACATGGATCTAACCAAGCAATCTAGGAAAACATCACCAGTAATAAGACACACTGACGTTCGAGATGCCTTGATACGATGCTCTGAAAAGGATGCAACATCATTTTTGTGATACTCTTGCCAAAAATGCATGACCTCATTCTAAGAAAGAAAGAGGAACCGTTACAGACTGGAGACTAAGAAGAAATAATAACTAAATGCAATGTGGAACTGCAGATCAGATCCTGCAACAGAAAAAGGATATATGTGAAGATATTGGTGAAATTTAAATAAGGCCTGTCATTTGGCTAGTATTGTGCCAATGTTGTACCCGTTCTTGGTAACTGTCCTATGGGGTGAGGGATATAAAGGCACTCTGCTATATTTGTTACGACTTTTTTTTAAAAGCCTAAAATTAGTCCAAAATAAAAGTTTAAGCCAAAAGGAAATGGTTGAGTAAATTAACAGAAGTTGCCTCCGGGCTGAAGGATTAGACCTTTTTCTCCCATGCTGCTTCATTCTCTTCTTTACAATAAGTGTGCATTACTTTTGATAACCAGAGGCAGGAGACTGGATGGAGTAAGTGGACTGGTTCAAAGGATGTAGATTTGGGGCCATGGAGATGTTCTAGGTAAGAACAGCTGGACCTCAGACAGAGTGCTGCTGAAAGAGGGCAGTAAGTTTCTGCCACGTACTTGTCCCTCTACCAGCCACTCTGGCCTGTGCTGACCACCACCACCCCAGGAATACACATCTTTTGTGTCATTATTCACACCATTCTCCTTGCCTGGACCCCTCTCCTTCTCCTCCCTCTCTCCTTTCTTCCTAGCTTTCAAAACTTGGTTTAATTCCACCTCCAGGAAGCCTTCCCAGATCACTCCTGCCCCAAACTGCCTCACCTTCCTCTGGCGCCCTTCAGTGTCTCTTGTCTATTGCACTCAATGGAGCTGAAGGAATGACACAAGATAGCAAGCATGTAACTTTCCACATGTACTCAACTCACCTCCACACATATTTTATAAGCATCTTCGGAACAGAGACAGTGTCCTGCCCATCTTCACTGAGTGGAAGCCCTCTTAGCTGAGCTCCACCGGCTTGGCCAAGCCCCTCCATTCCTCCCTAAACACCCTGCAGCACGCCAGCTGAGGTTGCATTTACCAGGAGTCTGCTGTGCTAATTCCCGAACCTTTTTTATGCCACTTCTATTTGTTTTTATGATTACCATTTAATTAAATAGTTAACTGAAACATAAATGCAGAAACAAAGAGTTTTGTTTTCTACAAAATTAAACTAAGTGTTCTAGAATAGCAATTCTGAAATTATGGTCTTAGATGACACCGTTTCAGGAGATCTATAAGGTAAAAACTATTTTTAGTGTAATCTTAAGATGTTAAAAGCTTTTTCATTCTCATTTTTTGGAAGCTATAGGAAGTGTGATAATGTGTGCCGTATAGTCTTGTGTTTTCTAGAAATTTCTAAGATACAATTTAGGCTGTTAATATGTTTTCAGAAATTAACTGAGTTTGTTCTCAGGATTTCAACTAGTATTTACCATCAAACTTACATAATACCTATCATAATGTTATCTCATCATCTAATAAATCATTATTTTAAAATCCTGAAGATCAGCAAAAGTAAAAAACTTTTATTTTGAAAGTTATTTTTCATAAAAATATCCTTTTATGCTAACATGTAATAAACTCTTATTTTAAATGAATGAATAACTTCTTAAACGTTTTCATTTTTAACACGATAAATATCGATAGAGACAGCCACATAAACAAAGACAGTATTAAGAAATCTTAGGATCGAGAATCGCTCACCTAGAAAGATGTATTACAAATGAAAATAATTAAAAGATTAAATTAGGTGTGTGCATTTAAAGAGTAGGATTCTGCACATGGACTGGTTTGCAAATGTTTAAATTCTTTAGAAGAATTTAAGATTTTTTAAAAAATGAAAACTAATTACCAGATGTAAAAATCCATTTCCCCAGCAATTCCATTTCTGAGAATGCTTTCTACGGTCACACTTACACATGTAGAAGATGCCATTTGTACAGTTTTTCACTGCAGCACTATACATAATGACACTGGAAACCACCCGAGTTGGGGGAGAAAAGGAGGCAACACATCTTGGTTAAAAATTTACTGTCCTTCCATATTCTGGAATAATATGCAGCTATAATAAAAGGATGATAAAAGCATTTTATGTGCTGCTATGGAAAGATCTAATATAGTTGAATAAAAGCAACATGCTAAACAATGTGTCTAAAATGCTAACCTGTAGTATTTGTAAAAAAGAGGGGCAGGAGTAAGATGTTTCACTGTATACCTAGCATGTGTACGTGTGTAACTTTTTTTTACCTGTTTTTAGCCTTTTGATTTTTGAGCTATGTGGATATACACCCTAGTGAAAAAAACTCTAATAAAAATGAAACGAGAAATCACAGGTGATAAAGGTGGTGTAATTTTTAAATATAAACAATTTGCAAGTCTCATTTAGGGGGCTTAGAGAGCCAAAGAAAAGGCCTCAGGCCTATATCAAAGTTTTTGCAAATAAAAATACATGCACATGTTTTTAAGGTAAAGTGAAGTGTTTAAAGCGTGGATTTTTTTTTAAAAAATCCCTAACTTATGGCTGACCTTTTGTATTAACTACTGAGTGTACTAAGAGCTTGTAGGCACCCGATGGAAATAAACGATAAATTCGAGATGGTCAGTTTCTTGTTCCACCAAACCCCGGGCTCTCCTGGGAACTTGGTTCCCCATGGCTGGAAACATCAAGCTGTTTCTCTAGGCTGATTCCGTGGCCAGCCTTCATCCCATCTTTGTTGGGTCCCAGAGAGCTTACAGGGGGCTCTGTCCCTGGATCTCAGCTGGGACAACGAAGGGTCCCCTCTCCTCAGGAAGCCTCAGTGGACACAGCAAGGGTAGAGGGAGACAAGGCACCTGGGGCTTGGAGACCTTGTGGTGAGGCTGCCCGGCTTGTCCCCTGGGAGGGCCCCAGGCTGGCAGCAGACTCTGGACTCCTTATCTGCTGGCATTCTGCCAGCCCATTAGCCTTGAGGTTAAACAATTCCTCTCTAGTCACCTAGTAGTCCAGGCTGGGGCCTCACGGCACGACCCTTCCTCATCCATTCCTTACCCTCTCGTGTCCCCAGGAAGTCTGGGAACAGAAGTAGAGGACTCCTCCAGAAGAAACTTCTCTCCACATAGGCAAAGACCACCCCCGCCATCCACTCAAAAAAGCACAGAGACAATTGGCTCCTTCCTCTTCACGTTTTCAAGGAATAGACTAAGATTATGAGCAATTTCATCATCACATTTAGGAACAAAAATGAAACCTTTCTCTGGTCTTCACCATCAAGCCTCTTGGCTGGTAGCAAGCAATATAACTTGGGGACACTCATTAACCTCTCTAGATCCAGTTTTTTCAGTTCTAAAACAAAGGGGCTAAACTCAAAGCTTCCCAAAGTCCTTCTGGTTCAACATCCTATCATCCATGGTTCTGAAAAATACCTATGCATTTTCTTCGGATATCAAGTGCAAATAGGCTGAATTATTTTGACAGAGTGGGGAGAAGATCCTGATACCCAGACATATACAATCCATTCGCAGCACAGCTACTTAGATCCCAAGTCCTATAAATACTGGACATGGATTGAGGTTCCTCCTGGAATTGAGCGGAGTGTGAACAGGTAAGGAAAGAGGAAGAAAGTGGGAAGCGTTTGAAATCAGAACCAGTCCAGCCAGTGATTGGTATATACTGTGTGCGCATGTGCGCACACACACACACATACAGAGGCGCACACATGCATTGTTAGTCCTTCCTGCCCATTATCAGCCCAGAAAAGGAGTGTCTCTGTTACCTGAAGAAATCGGAGTAGCTCCCAAAACTAATGGTGAAAAAAAAAAATCTCTTTTCCTTTTGCCTAGTGAATCTGGGGCAATCCCTGGCAGGCCACAGGAAGGAGGCCCACCCAGAAAGGCAGGGAAACTGCATCCATCCTAAGGAGGAGATGAACCAGTCCTAAGTCTGGGCTCATCCTACTCCTAAACCCAATTTACCTATTAGCTTCTGGGATCCCTAAATAATCTGGTCCATCTCACAGAGATGATGAGGAGGAGGAGGGCAGGGAAGACAAGACATCTACTATGTTCCAGGCACAACCACAACATGCTGCATGGCAGTAAAAACAGGCCCAGAGAGGTTAAGAATTTCTCCCTGATGGACAGTGATGGGGCCAGGATTTGAACAGATTCATCTGGCTCAAAAGCCAGGCATTCTCCTGTCACCTTACACCACACCTCTAGAAGAGTACTGTCCTCTCTGAACTCAACTAAACACAACAATGGGACCTCTCTGGTGCAACTCCATATGTTTTTTCTGCCCGACAAAAGTACAGGAGCCGGGCCTCATCCCTTCTTTGCATCCTGCAGTGGCCAGTGCAGAGCCAACCACAGACCAGGCCCTGTGCACTTAGATTCTGAAGGACGAATCATGAATCATTCTCTAAGGACGAATCCTTAGAGAGCCCACAATTCTGATTCTTCTCGCCTAAATGACAATCATTCTGTGTTTGGTGTCCCCTAATCATATCTGCAACCAATGGCAGGAAGAGTAACTGGCATTAGTCTATCTCCTGGCTACCACACACACAATTTATAAAAAAACTTACCTCTGAGCCTCCAACAAGAAATGGAATATGTGGTTTTTAATTCCAGCTGCTGAAAGTTATGACTCTCTACATTCTTTCTCTTGCTTTACCAAACGCCTCTCGGTGTTTATGACTATTGTTTTAAGAGGTAAGGATTAATGAATAAGAGACTACAGATCTCGTCTGACCTCTGCACGGACTCCACTCCTTCCCAGGGTTGTAGGGCAAGTGAGGAGCAGAGCTGAGACAGCGGCCAGGGTGGCCAGTCCCCATTACACGCTATCACCACCACTTCCCAGCAGCCCACCTAAGTGGCCCGAGGTTCCTAGGGAAGAGTGACTAAAGACAAAGCCAAGCCCAGGGTGGCTCCGCCAGGATCAGGTCAAAGCTGTCCTGTCCCCACCTTTCTGAGGTCCCTCACCAAATCATTCTCACACTGTGCTCTTGAACACCCAGGCCCTGGCAGACACCTGATCCTCAAAACTGTAGCCACAACCCAAAGCTGAAATATTCTTGGCTTCACTGGACCTCAGGATCACATGGTGAAACCGCTCGGATAGCTATTTTGTCCCATTGCCCTAACCTGCCAAAAGAGGGCAGCCTAAACCAGACCACCTAAGTTGGTCGGTACGGACCAAAAATAGCTAAAAAGCTATGCCCACGGGGCACGCCGGATCGGAGTTAGCCAAGTCTCTCCTTTGCTATTCTCCATCTCCTGCTACCAGCCAGCCGAAAGATTTGGGGCATTTATCTTCAGCTGGGAGGTGGTCTGGTGGGGGCCACAGTTCCTGGAAAGCAAAGTCCGGAAACCAGTACCCCGTCCGGGCCGCCCCAAGAGCTGCCCACCAGATTTGCCCATCTACTCTCCGCTTTTTCTGTCTTCGCATCCATGAGCTCCAGGAAGCCTCCCTCAACCCTGCAGCGCAGCTTCCCACGTTCTGGACACCTTCTCTGGCTCCGACATCCAGCGTTCTCCAGTCCAACCGACCGCAGCTGCGACCTCCCTTTCCTCTCCTAGTAACCCCATCGTGGCACTGAGGCCAGGTGTCGCCTCCATCCAACGTCCGGGTCCGTGTGCGGGTCCTCTCGAGCGGCTTCCCGGTCCAGCCCGAGGCTTTGGGGACCGCGGCCGGGCTCCTGGTCCTTGGCGCTGCCGGCCCCCACCCCCACCCGCACCCGCACCCGCACCCGCACCCGGTGACCTGAGCCCGGAGGCGCGCTTCTCCTCCGCGCGTTGCCGCATCCCTCGGGCACGGCGCGGCCCCGTCCGCCCCTCACCTGAAGCTGGGGCGGACACCAGCGGCCTGCGCAACTTCACGAACCAGGCCCTCGGCGGCAGGTAGCGGCAACGGCAGCAGCAGGCGACAGCA
>NW_006429864.1:4358011-4364852 GCF_000325575.1 Pteropus alecto | reverse complement strand
CCTGCGCTCCCCAGGGCCTGCCACGTGGTGCCCTAGCCAGCGGGAGGGGTATGTGCGGGAGCTGCCCTCCCGCCGCCCGCTAGATCTGGGCCCGCGCTTGGCTTGCCCAGGGCTTGCGGGATGAGCAGTCGCGCCCCTAGTCTGAGACCCTAGCTCGCGGAGATCCTCGCTCACATCCTAGCCTGGTCGGCTTCATCTTTTAACCGCTTGGTGAATTCCAGTCTTCATTCACTGAGGCCGCACAGGCTCCTCCTTCCTCTGGAAACCTCCCATTACGACCTTTCCTCTCCATCCCTCCCTTACGTGGGAAGCTCTCACAACCTGACCTCCATCCCCTGGGAGTAAGACTGCTACTCACTTGACCCGTATGTATATATTTTAAAAATTCTGATTAACGTAAAAAGCTTCTCTCTTCCTTCTCTAACTCAATTCTGAAATGTACCCGAGAAGGGGACGCACCTAGACTACGTTTCTTCTGCATTTTACCACCAGCCAAAAGAAAAACTTCCTGTTCACGTGCCAAATACACCATACTACACTCACTTTTCGACCTTAATGTCACACCACTCCCCCCAAGTGATCACACTCTCCAGGGAGCCAGATAGCTTTAACCCAGGGCCGGGAAACCCGTTAATTTTTGAGGAAAGTCCTCGTAATCTCTTTCATGTGAGCTAGTCCTATTGAGATGGATGTCAGACCTCGGAAATGCAAATTTCTTGAGAAAATAAGCCACCCATTAAACTCCCATTGTTCTAGTCTGCTGGACATCATGATTATTTCCTCTACAGCGAAGCCAGCTGCCACCTGGGTCTAGGGAACCCAAAAGAAGAGCCTTCTGGCAGAATCGTAGCCAGTTAGTACCGATGTCCCTGCTCTAGCTCAATGACTGGTGCCCAGCTGGGACTGTGTCTCTGCGCATTTGCACTGGGAAGGGAGAACACACCCCACTCTGCAGGTCCTATGGAAAGGACGCCCACAATGGCAGAAAAAAGCACGCAGACAATCCCTGGATCAGGTAGGTGGCGGGGAAGAATCCATGGCAGCTTGTCCCTCCAGACTGGGTAGAGGCAAAAAGAGAGTAAGCACTGAAGCAAAGCCAGAACAGGTAGATTGTTTACGCTACTCTTGAAGAGACTAGCTGGGCGCTGGGCTTTTCTAAAATTCAATTATCTTCACCCTGCAATTACAGTGTTCCAGTTGGGTAAGGGGTGGGGTGATGTTAGTCTCATTTTCCAAGTGACTTCGAAGTAATAGTATCTCTTGCAGAATTTCCCTCAGAGCCCCGTCATCTTTGTAATAACCCTTCATATTTGTCTTTCTTGGTTGAACGCGAAGTATTTTTCAGACATTATGTCATCCATTTGGGATTCTTAGTCCCATCTCCAATGGGGCTGTCAGAAGTGGTCCAGTCTGTACCACTCCTTCCTGTCCTTGAATTTCGGGAAATGAGAAACTCACTAGAGAGTAAGTAAAATAAGCATACTTCTAACACATAGAGCTCTGAAAAGTATGAATACATATTATAAAGGGTGTGAAACTCTTCTAAAAACTGAGGTCCAAAAGCAATCCCATGGCTTTTCCAGGCCAGGTAGCAATATGACACACAGGAAAACAAGGCATCTCAGAGAGTCAGGAGGAAAGGCAGGACAAGACACCCACCCAACACCCAACACAGGGCCTATCACAGCATTCTCCCTTGTTTGCAACCAGAGGAAGGGCAGAGCTGCCAAAGTCCACCAAAGCTGATAAGCTATCAGTAATCCATTAGGGGAATACAATTAATTATTAACACAGCTCAAAATCAAAAGGTCTTAACTTTCCATATCCACCCCCACAAAAATTTTGTAGGTATACCCCAAGTCCATCCTTGTCACTGAGTAGTTAGTACTCAGTCTTTCATACCTAATGCCAGGTTTGGGGTCCCAATTCTTTTTCTCTACCTAATATGCCCTTTATTTCTCTTATTACCCTATTTCCTCTTGTCAAATTCTAACTCTTCAAAGCCACTTCCCTTCAGAAAGCTTCTTGATTCTTCTGAAGCATATTTGTTCTACACTTTCAAATGTTTTGACGATAGCCCGCCCACATTAAAATATATTTTACACTGCAACTCCAGTACAAATAACAAAAATTTTACAAAATATCCTTAGTATATGCAATGTACCAATATTTCATATTTTATTTCAATTTTTTAAAAAAGTAGTAACCCACAAAATTGGTTCCATGACCCATTATTGGGTCATGACCACAGAATTAAAACATTTTATATGGTTTATGGTACTTGCATTTTCTCCTTAAAATTATTTCATTTCTATCCCTAACTTCCATATTTGACTTTAACCTGTCTCGATTACCAAAGATGTCTGTATATACCTGCATCCCCTAACATTTTGTACATAACAAATTCTCAATAAATATTTGTTGGATGAATGAATAGGCCAGCTCACTAAGTTTGTTGTTGGGCAATATTTAAAAAAAAACTAAGGACAAAAATCTAACATTTTTGTGATTGCCATTTCCCTGCTGGCAAGATCCACAGCTACCTGCAAAAAGATATGCAGACAGATTTCCTGTAGCTTAAGGGAGTGGAACAGCCTTGAGAAAAAAGCCAGAGAAATGAGCACCCCCCAGCCCTGAATGTGTATAGCTATGGTGAAACTGGCGACAGAAAATCAAAGCCCCTCTGTGATTTGGGTGGACAAGGTAGGCAACTTGATCAGCAGGGTGGAGCAAAGACTCCCTTCCCACTCCCCAGCTCTCAGGCCAGCTCAAGAGACACTGAAGAACAAAACCAATGAATGACCGTTTCTATGATACTTTCGAGGGGAAAAATGAGTTTTCTGTGTTTTAGCATGGCTTGATGAATTTAAGAGGATAAAGGGAATGTGAAAGTTCTAGTTTACCCCAAATCATGTTAGAGGACCAGCACCCTCCACTATCAGCCAAAAGTGTTAGAACACCTTTAGAAGCCTGTCATTTGTTATCAACTGACCATTCCGGCAGATGAAAAAGACAACTGGGAAAAGTAACGTTTGGTTCAGTAGTAAGTTACCTCTAGGAATTTCTCCATTTCATCTAAGATACCTAAATTGTTGGGGTTTAATTGTTCATAGTATTCTTTTATAATCCTTTTTAATTCTGTAAGATCACTAGTCCCCTTTTTCATTCCTAATTTTAGTAATTTGTTTTTTTCTAGGCCAATCTAGTGAAGTTTTGCTCATTTTGTCAATCTTTTCAAATAACCAACTTTTGGAGTTCTTCTATAGAGACTCTATAGTCTCTATTCTCTATTTCATTCATTTCTGCTCTGATCTTTATTAGAGGATATCATTATTTTTCTCCTCACCTTGGAAGGAATGTTTAGCTGGGAGCGGAATTCCAACTTGACATTGCATTAAGTTATAGTTCTGTTTTAAGCATCTGTTGTGGGTAATGACAGTCTGCTGCTGGTTTGATGACCTTTCTTTGTAAGCAATCTTTTACCTGATTGTTTTTAAGATTCTCTGTCTTTGGTGTTCTAGAGTTTCAGGTACGTGTAGGAGTGGATGCTTTTCTTTATCCTCAAAGAGTTTTTTCAGGTAGAAAATTCATATTTGTCCCTAATTCTGGAAAATCCTTTGTCTTCCATATTGTGTTGCTTATTCTAACTTGAAGGAATTGCTATTCGACAAATGTTGGACCTTCTCATTCTCTCCTCTCTCCGCTTCCATTGTTCCCATTTATATCTCTCTGTGCTGCAATCCAATTGACGTAGCGTTTGTTTCTGCAGGGCTGAGAGCTCTCACCAGTCTGGGCCAATATTCACAGTAATTTTTCAGCTTGTGGTCCTTCCACATGCTAGTAATATAAATTCGGACTACCTACACCTGTATGTGGCCCAGGCTTAGGGATTTCTCATGAATGCCTTTTTACCCCCGAGTTTCCTTGCTGCTGCCCCAAAAGGCTGGCAGGGACTCTCCACTCCCATTCTAGGCTCCACTTCCCTCCATCCAGACTTCACTCCAGCAATCATGCACCTCACAGGGTCTGAGGCCGCACTTTCTCTCCACACCTGCAATGAAAACCTCAGTGCTCCTGCGTTTTGTGCATAACCCTCGGAGCTGTGTTGTCATCACTATTACCACTCTGGCTGCCCTTTCTTTCTTGTACTTTGATATTTTCCTTCCTGCCTCCTTCTCTCCCTCCCTCCTTTTCTTTGTTCCATTTCTCTCAAACTCAGCTACTTAAAAAAATCTTTTCTATTTTGACCAACATTTGTCAGTATGGTCAGCTCAGTGTGCCACATTGCCAGAAGTCTTGTCTTCCTAGCTTACTCATGATTTTTTTTAAAAAATTATATTTTCTAAGTTTTAGGTTCACAGCAAAACTGTGTAGAAAGTAGATTTCCCATATACACACAGCCTCCCCCACTATCAACGGTAACCTTTCAACCCCCTCCAGCCCCCGCCCCCAACCCCGGCTCCGCCAGAGTGGTATATTTGTTACAATTGATGAACCTACATTGTTATCCCCTCATCACCCACAGTCCATAGTTTACATCAGGTTTCACGCTGTTTCACATTCTACGGGGTTGGACAAATGTATAATGACACGTATTCACTGTTAAAATATCATACAGAATAGTTTCCTTGCTCTGATAATCCTCTGTGCTCTGCCTATTCATCCCTCCCCTCCCTCTAACCCGATCTTTTTATTGTCTTCATAGTTTTACCTTTTCCAGAATGTCATATAATTGGGTTCATACAGTATGTATCCTTTTCAGATTGGCTTCTTTCACTTAGTAATATACAGTTGTTTCCTCCATGTCTTTTCATGGCTTCATAGCTAATATCTTTTTAGCACTGAATAATATTCCATTGTCTGGAGGTACTGCAGTTTATTTTTCCATTTGCCTACTAAAGAATGTTATCAGTTGCTTCCAAGTTTTGGCAATTATGGGGAAAGCTGCTATAAACTTCTGTATGTAGGTTTTCAACTCATTTGGGCAAAATACCAAGGAGTGCGATGGCTGGATCATATGGTAAGAGTGTGTTTAGTTTTGTAAGAAACTGCCAAACTACCTTCCAAAGTGGCTGCACCATTTTGCATTCCCACCAGCAATGAATGGAAGTTCCTGTTGCTCCACATCCTCACCAGCATTTGGTGCTGTCTGTGCCTGGATTTTGGCCGTTCTAACAGGTGTGTAGTGGTATCTCATTGTTTTAATTTGCAATTTCCTAATGTTATATTATATTGAGTATCTTTTTATATGCTTATTTGCCATCTGTATATCTTCTTTGGTGTGAGATGTCTCTTCAGTTCTTTTGCCCAGTTTTTATCAGGCTGTTTTCTTATTGTTCAGTTTTAAGAGTTCTTTGTATATCTTGGATACCAGTCCTTTCTCAGAAATGTTTTGCAAAAATCGTCTCCCAGTCTGTGATTTGTTTTCTCATTATCTTGATTTGCCTCATTTTTTAAAGAAAGAAAATAAGTCCATACAGTAAAGTTACTAAGAAACTCAGATAAATCCAGATATAGAGTCACAGAGAGAGTAGGATCTTCTCCAATAATCCCAAATCACTGAGAAATTTCAGGCACAAATTTTAATATTTTCAATATAAAGAGCTAGTTATCTGGAAAACTTCCTTTTACCCACCATTCAACAAAATGCTGCCCAAGTAAAAAGGGTCCTTTATTGCTGTATAGAAATTAAGTTCTTTCTAGAATGAGTCTGAAAAGCACTGCATCTTTTAAGAATGGAGTTCTAAATAAACAGCTGTAGTGGTGAAGCAAGCAGCCAGGGCGCTTTGGGAAGGTATTTTTAAGCGTTATAGACACACCATGAAGTACATGCAAAGAAGAGCAAGCATTAGAAAAAGTGCAGGGGGGGCCACCGCTGGGAGCTGGCTCTCACAAAGGCTAATAGAAATTGTCTGATGGAAAAAGAGTTTTAAAACACAAAACACACACATATATACAAACAAGTGACTCATTTATCCCCCAAAATAAAACTGTTAATGTCTTTTCCAAGAAATCTCACTATCCAAATTTTACTATAGTGAAATTACCTGGCTGCTAATACTGGAGTTGCACCTTGCATGCCGAGTAATAAATTAATAATTCTAACAAGTATTATAGCCCCACGAAGGAAAAGCCTACATCAGTGTGTCAATAATACTATTTCAAGCACAACTACACATTTATACAAATTTGTTTTAATTTCCCACCGGGTGACCCAATCATTTCGCATTAAGACCGAAAAACAAAGCAAGAAAACTGGGAATAAAAAGTGAAGAAATTTTTGTATTATATTCAAGTATTTGTCTTTTGTGATTATATAAGAGAAAATGAGTATTAGGAAATCCACCTTCCAACGAGAAACTCAAAATGCTTCCAAAGAGAACCAGAAAACTGATCTGTTTAGCCAGAGACCCGTGCTCCCAGTTGGTCTGATTCGGTGTTTTTTAAACTTCAGGTCTTCACCTCACCCTACTCCCTGCACCCCAAGTGAACCCGGAGTGTACTTGAGGACCATCAACACCCAGAGCCCCTCAACCCCTGCTGGGTGCTGTTACAAACTGACACCTTGCTTGGTGTTCTTCTGAGGAGGAGTTTTAAGCTCAAGTTTCTCTTTTTACATCACACACTGTCATGTAAAAAGGGAATTTCTACTTTGTCATCTCCCTGCCATCACACCAAGATATAAATAAATAAATACAAATTTGAAAATGTTAAATAAGACTGGTTTCTAAAACACAGTTAAAGCGAGATAAGACCGAAGTAACCCTGAAGGGACTGGAAGACTTTAAAACGGGGACAACAAACAGAAAAAACAGTGTTTCCCCTAAACACTGACAGCCAC
>NW_006429864.1:4310900-4357942 GCF_000325575.1 Pteropus alecto | reverse complement strand
AATCTTAACCTGGATTCAGAAAAACTCCCAGCAAAATGAGCCAACGGCCAGGAAGAGGCTGCTAAGCAAGGGAAATGAGTGATTCAGTTCACAAACACAGATCAACAAAAAAGAAGGCTGGGAGAAAAGTTAAAAAACACTCACGCCCCATCATAAACCTTCCCTAATGTTGAATTTCACATGTTCTGATTCTTAATTTAAAACCTGAAACTTACCAAAGATCAGTAACAAAGAGCAAAGGTGTGTGTGTGTAGGTGGGAGGGTAGGAAGAAATCAACATGGTCTACTGTAAACTAACTAAAATACACAGAAAAACTTTACCTGGCCTCTCTCAGGAGGCCAGGCGAGAGAGCTAAATGCCCTTTCACAGCCAGCTCAAGTCATAAACTCAATACCCAGGGAATATTAGGTCAGCAAGGGCCTGACTATACACCAGCTGGTGTTACCACATCTTTCACACTTACCAGCAATAGTAATATCTTGAAAAACTTTGCCTCACAGGTCTTTTTATTACTTTTCCCAGTTGCTCAAATAAAGTTACACTCTACTTTAAGAAACCTGCAGTGGCTTCATCCACGATCACTCTTGGCACTACGAATGGGACCTGCTTAGTAAGCAGAGCTTCTAGGTGGAACTGCTGCTCCTGCAGGTTTGTGCAGCTCCTGTTGGCTTTGCAGGCTCTTCAGGGTGCCCCCGTATTCACCCACTCCATCTACGCAGTAGCAGTGTCGCCCCCATTTGACCTACAAAGGCAACAAGGCAATTTCCAACTGATACTTAGCATGGAAATTGCTTCTTGGTGATACCAGGTTTAAAACAGAAGAAAAAAGAAAAAAGAAATCTTATTCTACTGGGTTGGCGAAAGGGAAAACGTGAACACAAATATCTTTTCAGTCTCTATGGATCCTGCATGAGTTACAACTGAGTTCAGAAGTCTAATTTCTCTATATGAGCCCATATCCTGGTTGTCCAGTCACAGGAAGAACAGGTTCTCACACAGCTGGATGGCTGGTTCATGATGCAAGATTTGTCCTGACAGGAAAGCTAGCTTGTGGGCATACTTGCAAGGTGCTGGAACTCTGATGGTACCAGGCCAATTCCAGTACATGTGGCATAGTTTGAAAGTCAACCTGTAGGGCAAGAAGAAAATATGATTCTTATGACTCTTCACCTTCAATTTGGGGCATGATTATGTACTTATGGGTGTACACTTTCCAGCAAACTGGGGAACTAAGGAATACATGATGCAACTTTGTTTTTAACTTTTTTATATGAAGCAACTTTTGGGAATCATTATTTTTAAGTAGAATCATTTCTATTTCCACTATTTGTAATTCAAGAGGACATGGGTAAATTCTCTCACTCTAGGCTCCCCCACCCTGCCACCCTGCCTTTTTTTTTTTTTTTTAAATCAAAACAAGGAAAACAAGGAGGAGTTTTTTTTTGCCTCAAAAATAGGCTGCAGAAAAGTAAGTACCCCAGCGAAGTATTTATACCATCTGAGCTTAGGGGCTTTGGGTCTCATAATCATCCAGAGCAGATTTTAAATGTACGAATGCCTCAGAATTCTTGGGGGTGACTGGAAATCAGTATATTTTTTAAAGCTTTTCAAACAAATAATTTTAGTTTACAGCAAAGATTACCAATCACTCCTCAAAAAGATACCATCAGCATGAAAGACATAAAGAAACTCAAGACTAAATATTCCTGGAGGTGGGCAGTGACTCTACCTTACCAGGCCAGACAGATTTACGAGTGAGAAAGAGTGAGATACTGGTCAGCTCACCTCTGCATATGATCGGGACTCAGGTTTGCCGTGTTGAGAACACACACATAATGGGTAGGAATGCCACAACCCTGCCGTACGTGATGGGCAAGAAGGTAGAAGTCCACCCTAGTAAGGGAAGAGGACAAAGTAATGAGATGCTTGGATCTGGCTAAACAGAGATGGAAAAGATCTTGGAGATCATGGTAGCTCCTTCATCTAAGGCTCAGAGGGGTCAAATGACTGGCTCAAGGACACACAGGGACCAAACCATGATTAGAACTCAGGTCTCTTGACTCAACAGGCTATTCAAAAATGAGGGGAGAAACTGCCATTTCTTTGTGCAGCACATTAAGCACGCATGCCCTCAGGGTATGGTTCAATATTCTATACTTACCAGGTAAAAACTTTATTGTTGGTTTTTTGGGTTTTTTTTTCCCCGAAGAGTTTTCAAAGCTTTATTTTTTAACAGTAACATCTCTGAGGATTCCATTCCATATCTCTCCAGGCAACCTACCCACTCCATTACCCAGGGAATGGATAACTTTTGCAACCTAGTCTTGCTGAAATGCCATGTTTTGTCCACTTACCACTCACAGCTTGTTATTGTATGATCCACCACAGTCCCAGGGGAGGGGGTCACAAAGTGCTCAGTAGCAGCCAGGTACAGATTGGTACTGATTTTCTTCTGAACTACGAATACCACCATCTTGGGCTGATAATTCTCAAAAGCTTCAAAACACTTTTGTAGCTGAGGAATCTCATAGTTGGCAACTGTCTTTAGCTGGCCATCAGACACTCCATCACGGTACACCACAATCTTCTCTGGGAGACAGTGGTTCACCTGAAATGACACCTACTGAGGTGAGCATGGAGCCCTGGGGCTAATGACCACAGGCAGTGGGAGGCCCGCTCAGAGCACTGCCTGGAGACGCAGCAGGAGATCCCTTTGGCAGCTCGGCTCAAAGCTACCACGTCAGAAGGGCAGGGGGGAAAAGCTTCTTGTCATTTCTATACTTCCTCAAGACAGTGAAAGAGGCCTGGTACAGCAAAGGCATTATAAAATATGAAAACAAAATAAGCAAGTTATGAGTCACATGCATATGGCTCACACTCAACAGTGTGAACAAAGTTAGAAGGAATGGTAGGAAAACTATAGGCTGAATCAATCTTCCTTCTACTTGGATTTAATACTAATTACTGTCTAGGCCAAGAACAAGGTGAAGAACAAGGTGAGCCGTTAAAGAAATCCTACCATAGACCACAAGGCCCATAGATCCATTCTCCTCATGTTTTTATGTACCAGCAACAGCCAAAGTTGCTAACATGTGAAAGGGTCCTTTCCTAAATATCCTACAATCAGGTATAATGTGAAACATTTTTACTGTAAGTAATTAGCAAACGATCATGGTAAATTGTCCACAGATCCAAATCAAATTAAATGCTGGCTTGAGTCGGTTTGAAGAATCATTTTTTTTCTCCATTTAGAAAATAAAATTATGTTCTGGTTGTGTTCAATAGTTGGAGAATAAGATGTTCCATTTTAAACTAGAAGTTCTCTGAGAAGTGCTTTATTTAATTCAGTCAATAAGTGACAGTGTAATTCTAATTGAGTGTGACTCAATCTAGGTTTTTGTTCACAAAACCTAAATTATCATTGAATTAAATATGCCCATACTCTACATTCTTTATAGGCTACTCTACATGAAAATTTAAGTTTCATTTCAAAGAATCTTTTTTAAAATAATCACCTAGACTCTTTTTAGAGCTGAATTTCAGAATTTCAAGTGTTTTATAAATGTTCCTTTTTTTTTCTGAGAGACACCTCAAGTACTACATTCACAAACGTGTAATTCATCTTTACATTTCAAGATTAAAATTACCACCCCAGTTTGTAGCATTTTTTTGTTTCTGTGTTGTTTTAGGCCGTCTAACATCTATCTCACTTTTTTCGGTCGGAGCAGTTAGTTTCCTCCTGCCTCAAATAGGACAGTCTGGTGGGACTATTAATTGCGGTGCCTTCTAACCCAGGCTCTCTCGACCACAGCACTACTGACATGTGGGGCTGGATAATGCTTTGTTGTTGGGGGCTGACACTATAGGATATTTAGCATTATTCCTACCCACTAGATGCCAGTAGCAATCTCCCCCAGTCCCTAGACGCTGCCCACTGGGAGGACAAAACCGCCCCCAGCTGAGAACCATTGCACTAACTGAAGAACACAGATGACTCAAGCCACACCAACAGAATGCTCCTCACTTACTCTGAATCTTGAGCAGAGGACGAAAATCACTTGAAGTTTGATCCCTCTGGAGTGGTACCGCTTTAGGTCCCTGCTTCTGGAACTCTAGGAGCTACCCTGTCTCCTGTTCATTTCCCAGCTTGCTGCTCAACCTTCTCACCAGTCCTCTGAGACGCTCCATGACCTTAACAATTAATTCCCCTTTTGCTAACGTTAGCACAGTTCTGTGATTCCAAAGAACTCCAACTGATATGCTGTGTTAAAAGGTGGGTACCACAGGCACCTAGACCTGGAAGAAACCCTCATTTCACAGATGAGGAGACAGAGAGGAAGTACACTGGATCCACAGCCAGCTGGCCTGGGACTGAGTGTGACTCTGCTGCTCTTCACCTACAATCTTTTTCTTTTTTTTAAGTATGTTTGTTTGTTTTTTAAAAGCCTACAGCACCTGGTCTTTCTAAGTGGTCTCCCATCCAAGTACTAACCAGGCCTGACCCTGCTTAGCTTCCGAGATCAGACGAGATCGGGCGTGTTCAGGGTGGCATGGCCCTAGACCAGCTATAATCCTGAAGACTCGGTATCCTCAGCTGAAAAAGTAGAGATAAGTGACCACTTTATCTTCTTCTCAGGATTAAGAGGGACAAAGTAAAAAACTATATATTTTAAATATATGCATATATTTAAAGCTGTACACAAAAATTGAGACTGGGCTACATTAAGGAAGTAGAGATATTCTGAAGCACAGAGATGACACATAATGAGATCAATGGAGTGAAAAATAGGATCAAATTCATTTGAAGTATTCACTGACTTTAGAAGGCCAACCCAAATGTGAGGCCCTGTACTCCACCCTACGTGAGCTTCCAGTGAAAGGCCTGATTCCTATTATCAAGGAACTTAAAAGTCTAATTACAGTCAACAATGGTAACTTTTCTAGGTCATCTAGCCCATTCTCATCACTCCATAAATGATAAAACTGTGGTCTAAGGAGGGGTCAGAATATGTGACAAATGACAATATTGACATACAAATGTTAAATGTACTGCATATTATTAAAGTACTTCATATATGAAACAATAAATTAAAGAGTACCTTGAAAGCAGGATTGTGCTTGTTTGATTAGTATCTCTAACACTGGGTACAATGTCAAGGGTCAAGTAGAAAATAAATATCTGCTGAAAGTCTGAGATTTTTTTTATGTGTGGCTCCATTCATTCATAGAACACACACTTAATGTCCTCTAGATATGAGCCATTGTGCTTATCTTGGAAAATTAGAAAATTACTTCAATCCCATCCAAATATTCATGGAAGTCAGATTAGAACTGGGAGACAGATGCATAATGCAAATACTCTCAATACATTATAAATGACATAATTAAGGTTTAATTAAAATACTATAAGAACAGAGAAGTATAAGACATTTGTTCTCTGGAAAGAAAAGTGAACATTATGCCTCAGGAAAAGGCATGATGAAAGAATTAGGAGACAATTCAGTCAGCAAAGAAGGGTAAAAGAATTCAAGTAGAGCATGAGCAAAAGCCTAGATTGTGACCAGATAAGGGTTAAGCAAATGAATGACTGACCTATATGATCAATCCCACATTTAGATAATTACTCTGCAATGGTCTATAAAACAGATTGAAGGTGATTGAGAATGACTATTAGGAGATCACTTCCAGTTCAAGTTGTCAAAAGCTATAGATAACCTTCATTCCCATGGTAACACAAGAAAAATCAACATAATGTGAAAATCAGACATATATGTGTGACAAGCAAACACCAGCAGTTACATAAAGCCTGATAAACTGATTTCCAGAAAGAGGAGGCTTCGCAGGTGAGCAGTGAACTGAAGATTTCAAGGGACAAATGCCTGAAGTGTGTATGGGCATCAGGAAGAGGAGATCTGAGGTCTAAGGAAGTTTACCAGGTCAACAAGAGGCCAGACACACAGGATTCTGGGGAGACGGCTGAGCTGGAAGCACCAGGAATCTGTCTCCCCACCTAGATAATAACAACTGCATTGGCAGAATCTGTCTGATGTAACTATTTTGGAACTCTAGAGTCTGTTGAGAGCTTGCAACCTTTAAGGAAGACTTGGACAGTAAATTGCCATAAGACCAGCTCTTAGCACAACAGCAGCTCTCCAAACCTCACCCTCAGCTACATTTCAGGATCCTGTCCTACAAATATTAGGATCTGTGCTGACTGTTGATTGCTGCTTCTGATCACAGGAGTGTCGACAAAGAGGCTGGTGGCCACTGTTGTTGCACTTCCCCCTCCAGCTGAAGTGACTTCCAGGGGATTTAACAGACTGATACCCTTCCTTCTTCCTCTCCCCTTACTTTTTCTCCTTGTCCTCTTTTTGGTGTCAGACACTAAAGACTAGAACATTAAAAAAACAACTACATATATAGGGGAAAATTAGAAAGTGACCAAACAAGCCCAGGGAAAGGCTCACAAAAGACCTAAGAAGACCTTAAATTTACACTGCAAGCTGAACCCCAGCACAGACACAGCCTGTAATGATCAGAAAACAAAAAGAATAACAAGAAACAGCAAATCCCAGGGAATGAAGAGGATCTGATTTCCAGAGTTACCACATTATTAGATTAAAAAGTCCAGTTTTCAACAAAAAGTCACAAAGCATAGGGAAAAAAAAAACAGAAAAGAGTGGCCCATTCAAAAGAAAATATTAAATCAACAGAAATTGTTGCTAAAAAAGATCTGGTGGGAGGTATACTAGCCAAAGACTTTAAAACAACCACCTTAAAGATACTCAAAGAACTAAAAGATATGGAGAAAGTAAATAAAACAACGTATTAAAAAATGGAACTATCAATAAAGAGAAAACCTAAAAAGTAACCAAAAAAAAAAAAAATTCTGGAGCTGAGAGGTATCTTAACTGAAATAAAAAATTCACTAGATGAATCGAAAGGCAGATATGAGCAGGCAGAAAAATCACTGAACTTGAAAATCGGACAATGGAAATTATCAAATCTGTGGAACAGAAAGAAAAGACTGAAGAAAAGAGAAGAGAGACTAAGAGACTTATGAGATAGCAGCCAGTGGACCAACATACACATCATGGGAGTCCAAGAAGGAGAAGAAAGAGGCAGAGAGAATATTTGAAGAAATAGTGGCTGAAAACTTCCTAAATCTGATGAAAGACAATAATATAAATATTCAAGAAGCTTGATGAACTCTAAGATGAATTTAAAGAGACCCACAGAAAGACACATTATAATCAAAATTTCAAAAGCCAGAGATAAACAATCTTGAAAGCAGCAAGACAGAAGCAAATCATCACATACAAGGGATCTTCAAAAAGATCATCAGCAGCTTGCTCATCAGAAACTTTGGAGGCCAGAATGTAGTGTGCTGATACATTCAAAGTGCTAAAGGAAAAAACTCATCCAAAACTTACTTCTGACAAAGTCTTCCTTCAAAAACGAGAGGAAATTAAGACATTCCCAGACAAACAAAAGCTGAGGGAGTTTGTTACCAATGGACATGCCCTGTAAGAATGAGATGAAAGAACACCAGATAGTCATGTGAAGCTATGTGGAGGAATAAAGATCTCAGTGAGGACAAATATGTGGGCAATTATAAAATCAGTATTGTTGTAACAATGGTTTGTAACTATACTTTTTGTTTTCTACATGATTTAAGAAACTGCACATTAAAGAAAAAATTATTAGTCTAAAAACTAGTATTACTGTAACTTTGGTTTGGGACTATAAATCTTGAGACAAATGCATTTAAAAGAATTATTAGTTTATGTTTTGGGGCACATAATGCATAAAGATGTAATTTTGTGAACTAAGAACTGAAAGGGTAGAGAAAGACCCATAAAGGAGCAGAGTTTTTATATGTTACTGAAGCTAAGCTATTATAAAGTCAAATTAGAGTATTATAACTTTAGGATATTAAATGTAACTTCCATGGCGATCACAAAGAAAACAGCTATTGAACATACACAAAAAGAAATGAGAAAGGAATTTAACTACTTCACTACAAAAAAAAAAAAAAATCAAGCAAGCACAAATTAAAGTAGTAATGCAGTAAACGAGGGACAAAAAATCTATAAGGCAGTCTACGGACATGCCACCCCTATACACTGTTGGTGGGAATATAAAATGGTACGGCTACTGCAGAAAAGAATATGGCTCAAAAAATTATAAACAGCCTTCCCATATGATCAAGCAATTCCACTTCTGGATATATACCCTAAAAAACTGAAAGCAGAGTCTCAAAGGGATATTTGTACACCCATGTTCATAGCAGCATTATTCACAATAGCTAAAACATAAGAGCAACCCAAGTGTTCATCAACAGATGAATAGATAAGGAAAATGTGGTATATACATACAATGAAATATCATTCAGCCTTAAAAAGGGAGGAAATTCTGCAATACACTGCAACATGAATGAACTTAGAGGATATTATGCTAAGTAAAATAAGCCAGTCACGAAAAGACAAATACTGTATAATTCCATTTACATGAGGTACCTACAGCAGTTAAAAACAGAGAGAAAGTAGAATGGTGACTGCCAGGTGGGGACAGGAGGGGAGAACAGAGAGTTATTGTTAATGGGTAAAGAGTTCGTTTTGCAAGATGAAAAGAATTATGGAAATGAAAGTGATGACTGCACATTATAATGTATTTAATACCACTAAACCATTTACTTGAAAATGGTTAAGATGGCATATTTTATGTAAAACAGTTGGGAGGAAAAAGGAAGAAGAGTCCAGGAAAGCCATCAGCAATTGTGAGTACAGGAAGGGCAAGCTGAAATCTGGAAGATCCCCCAAACAACCATCACTTGCTCAAGATAACTCTCCACCCCAATCTCTTCCCAATCCTGCTGAGAAGAGGGAAGTAAAGGTGGAAGTGAAAAGCAGAAAGAACCCATACTCTTACACATTCTACAGCTGCCTGGGACTTCTGATGCTTTATAAAGGCGACATCGTGGCCCACTAATTCCCGCTTTAGGGTCAAACAACACCCATAATCAGTCTATCCCTATGTAATTGTAGCCACAGCCAGAGTGACACTGGCACGAGCAGGAGCTGAATTAACCAGAGCTGAGTTCAATCTTCTTAAAGCTCAGGCCAAACAACAGATGAACTTTCAACATCTGGTGATTACTCATCATGAGCAATAAAGCTGAGTCAAGAATGTTCTTGGGTTTTGATTTTCATACTTGAATAGAAGGAAGCACTGGCACTCAGACTCGTGTTAAGTTTCCATTTCAGGTGTACAACATAATTATTCAATATTTGTATATATTGTGAAATGATCACCACAATGTGTCACCGCACAGTTACAATTTTTTTTCTTGTCATGAAAATTTTCAAGATCTCTCAGCAATTTTCAAATATACGATATGCATTAACTATAGTTGCCATGCTGTACATCGTATCCCCATGACTTATTTTATAATTGGAAATTTGTTTCTTTTGACCCCCTTTACACATTTTGCCCACCTCCCCACCCCTGGCCTCTGGCAACCAACCACCAATCTGTTCTCTATATCTATGAGCTTGGTTTTTTGTTTTTTAGATTCCACATATAAATAAGATCACACAGTATTTGTTTTTGTCTGACTTAGTTCACTTACATAATACTCTCAAGGTCCATCTATATTGTTGCAAATGAAAAGATCTCATTTTTTACAGATGAATAATATTTCATTACACACACATTTTCTTTTCTATGGCTGAATAATATTCTATTATATATATACACACCACATTTTCTTTATTCATTTATTCATCAATAGATACTTATGTTGTTTCCATTCCTTGGTTATTGTAAATAATGCTGCAATGAACATGAAGGTGCATGTTTCTCTTTGAGTTAGTGTTTTCATTTTCTTTGGATAAATACCCAGAAGTGAAAATACTGGATCATATGGGAGTTCTATTTTTCATTTCTTAAGGAACCTCCATACTCTTTTCCATAGTGGCCACATCAATTTATGCTCCCAACGACAGTGCACAAGGGTTTCCTTTTCTCCCCATCTTCACCAACACTTGTTATTTCTTATCATTATTTTTAAGTAAATTTAAAAACATTAAAAATTTTGTTTTAACTTCTGACATGGTAATTATTGATAGATACATACCAACATAAACAAAAACTCAAATAATATTAAAGAATGCAAAGAGTTCCTTGAATCAAAAATTTTTGAGAACTGCTAAACTAGAGATATAAATCTAAATATTGATATTAATTAAATAAGCTTAAGCTGCCTGGGAGGCTTCAGGTGCTAGACCATGAATTCTGAGAAACCCTGCAACTGAAGATAATTGGAAAAGCTGGATGAAATACAAAAATATCTAGGTAAAGGCTTTAGATTTGGGTAGGATCAGAGGAGGAATGGGGATCCAGAAGAAAAAACCAGGGTTTTGAATCTCTTTTCTCCCAGCAGCATTTTCTGATTTTGCTGATTCCACAAAGGTACCTAAAAGGCTAGGAGGAGTTCAGGGATGCGTCTAAAAAAAATGAGATAAAATTTGCTAAACCACAAAAGTGACCATTTGAGAGTTTAAAATTCAAAGGTTTTTACATTTACAGAATTTTTCAACCACCACTATCTAATTTTAGAACCTATTCATCACCCCAGAAGGTAATCTCATACCCATTAGCAGTCAGTTCCTAGTACCCCCACCCCCAATTCCTGGAACGTACTAATTATTTTCTGTTTCTTTGGATTGGCTATTCTGGACAAAGAGAATATGTCATCTCTTGGGACTAAATAATTTCACTTAGCATAATGTATTCACAGTTCATCTATGTTGTAGTATGTAGCAGTCCTTTATTCCTTCGTGTCATCAAATAATATTCCATTGCAAGATATATCACATTTTGCTTATCCACTCATCAGTTTATGGACATCTGGACTGTTTCTGTTTTTGGCTATTCTGAATGATATTTGTATGAATATTTGTGCAAAAGTTTTTGTGTGGATATATGTTTTCAGTTATTTTGGGGTATGTACCTAGAAGTAGAATGGCTGGGTCATATGGCAACTCCATGTTTAACATCCTGAGGGACTGTCAGGCTGTTTTCCAAAGTAGCGCCACCATTTTACAATGTATGAGGGTTCCAATTCCTCCACATCCTTGACCACACTGTTATTATATCTTTTTAATTTTAGCCATCCTAAAGTATGTGAGGTGGTATTTCATTGTGTGTATGTTTTTAAATTAAGAGACTTTTTTAGATCAGTTTAAAGTTTACAAAAAAATTGAGAGAATAGCACAGAGTTCCTACCAACCTACACAGTTTCCCCTATTGTTACCATATGATATTAGGGTGGCACATTATTAAACTGAGAAATATTGCTACATTATTGTTAACTAAAGTCCACAGTTTACATTAGGGTTCACTCTTTGTGTAGTACATTCTTTGGGCATTGACAAATGCATTGTCAATGGTTTTAAATTGCAATTTCCTAATGTTATATTACATTATCTTTTTTATATGCTTATTTGCCACCTCCATATTATATTAGGGTGGCACATTATTAAACTGAGAAATATTGCTACATTATTGTTAACTAAAGTCCACAGTTTACATTAGGGTTCACTCTTTGTGTAGTACATTCTTTGGGCATTGACAAATGCATTGTCAATGGTTTTAATTTGCAATTTCCTAATGTTATATTATATTATCTTTTTTATATGCTTATTTGCCACCCGTATATCTTCTTTGGTGTGTGATGTCTCTTCAAGTATTTTCCCCATCTTTTAATCAGGCTGTTTGTTTTCCTGAGTTGTTTGGCCATTTTAAAAATGGGTTATCTCTTTGTTGTTGAGTTGTAAGAGTTCTTTATATATTCTGGAAACTAGACCATTATCAGATATATCAGATGAATGATTTGTCCCATTCCATGAGTTGTCTTTTCACTTTCTTGATGGTGTCTTTTGAAGAACAAATGACTTTAATTCTGATGAAGTCCAATTTGTTTTGTTTGTGCTTTCAGTGACATATTTAATAAACTGATGTGTAATACATGGTCACACAGATTTACACCATGTTATTTATCATCTAGAATTTTATAGTTTTAGTTCCAACATTTAGGTCTTTGATCCATTTGGAGTAAATTTTTTGAGAAGATCCAAATTCATTATTTTGCATGGGGATATCCAGTAGTACCTGCACCATTTCTGGAAAAGAATATTCTTTCCACTCTTGAATGTCACCCTTGTAGGAAAACAGTTTACCACAGGCACACAGGTTTATTTTTGGACTCTCAATTCCACTCCATTGATCTCTAAGTCTACTTCTACTTCTATGTCAATACCAGACACTCCATTGATCTCTAAGTCTACTTCTACTTCTATGTCAATACCAGACACTCTTGCTTAATTTAGCTTTGCAATAAGTTTTGAATTCAGAGTGTATGAGTCCTTCAGCTTTGTTCTTGTTTTTCAAAATTATTTCGCCTATTCTTGACTTTTTTTGCATTTCCACATAAATCTGAAAATCAACTTGTCCATTCTTGCAAAAAAAAAAAAGACTTTTGATATGGATTTCACTGAATCTGTAGATTAATTTGAGGAGTACTGCCATCTTAACCATATTGTCTTCTAATCCATGAACATGGGATGTCTTTCCTCTTATTTAGGTTGTCTTCAATTTCTTTCAATAATATTCTGCAGTTTTCAGTAATATCTTGCACATCTCTTAAATTTTTTCCTATATTATTCCTTTTTATGTTATTGTAAATAAAATTGTTTTAATTTCATTTTTGGATTGATCATTCCTAAGGTACAGAAATACGACAATTGTGTACGAATTTTGCATCCTTAATCTTGCTTAATTCACTTATTAGCCTGTTTGTGTGTGCATCTGTGCGTATTTTTTAGAGTTTTATATATACACATACATATATATATGATAATGTCACCTAGAAACTATTTCTTCATTTACAGTCTGAATGACTTCTGCCACTTTCTGGTGTTATTATTTAGCTTTAGTATCAGGATAACATTGGCTTCACAGTATGAATTGGGAAGTGTTCTCTCCTAGTTTTGGGAAGAGTTTGTGGAAGATTGGTACTAATTCTTTAAATGTTTGGTATAAGTAAAAAGTTTTAGTAGTTTGTGTCTTTCTTGGAGTCTGTCCATTTGAGTAATCTAATTTCTTGGCATAGTATTTTCTTACAATGCTTTTTATTTCTGTAGTATCAGTAGTGATATCTCCTTTTTCAATCCTGATTCCTAATTCTTCTATGTTTTGTAGGTGCTCTAGCTAAAGATTTGTCAATTTTGTTGATCTTTTCAAATAACCAGGTTTGGTTTCACTGACTTTTCTCTATGGTTTTTCCATTTATTTATGCTCTATTATTTCCCTTCTTCTGGCTTTGAGTTTAGTTTGCTCTTCTTTTTCTAGTTTCTCAAGTTAGAAGTTGGGTTAAGATTTTTTTTTTTTAATATAGTTGCTTATTGCTATACATTTCCCTCTAAACACTGCTTTACCTATATCCAAAGGCTTTGGTATGTTGTGTCTTTGTTTTCATTTATCTCAAAATAGTTTATTTCCCTTTTGATTTCTTCTTTGATCCCTTGGTTATTTAGAAGTATTGTTTAATTTCCATGTATTTGTGAAATTCCTAAAATTCCATCTCTTATTAATTTCTAATTTCATTCCATTGTAGTTTGAGAACATATTTTGTGATTTTAATCCTTCTAAATATATTGAGTCTTGTTTTATAGCCTGACATGTGGCCTACTGTAGACAATGTATCATGTACATTTGAGAAGAACGTGTATTTTGTTATTGGGTCAAGTGTTTTGTAGATATCTGTTAGGTTTAGTTGGATAATAATGTTGTTCAAGTCTTCTATTTCTTTGATCTTATTGCTACTTGTTCTATTCATTATTGAAAATGGAGTTCTGAAGTCTCCTATTATTGTTGAAATGACTATTTCTTTCCATTGTTTTTTTTTTGATTCACATATTTTTGGGTCTGTGTTGTTAGGTTCATACATGTTTATGTCTTTCTCATGAATGGACCCTTTGCCATTATAAAATGTCCTTCCTTGCCTTTAGTACCTATTGTTTTTCTTAAAGTTTCTTTTGTCTGATATTAGTGACTCCAGCTCTCCTTTGGTTATTATTTGCATGGTCTATCTTATTCCATCCTTTTACTTTCAACTTATTGTCTTTCAAACTAAAATGTGTCTCTTGTAGAAAGCAGACCTGCATATTTTCTGCTTAATCCATTCTCCTAATTTCTACCTTTTGAATGGAACATTTAATCCATTTACACTTAATGTAATTACCAATGAGGTTATATTTATGCCTGCTATTTTACTGTTTTCCACATGCCTTATATCTTTTTTGCCCCTTTAGTCTCCCATGACTGCCTTTTTTGTATTAAATAGACATTTCTAGTTACCATTTTAACTTCATGTTGTGAGTTATTTTCTTAGTGATTCCTTTGTGGAGTACAATTAATTTATTAACTTACAACGATCTCATCTGGCTAATACAAAATTAATTTTAATACTATTAAAAAACTTTGCTCCTACATGGCTCTACCCCCTCTTTTTATTTGTCATACAAATTACATCATTGTATTCTGTATGCATACCTACTCAGATGTATATTTACAGTTTTATGCATTTGTCTTGGAAATCACAGAGTAAAAGAAAAGTTATAAGTAAAAACACATTTTTGCTTCTTTTACATTTATATAGTTACCTTTTCCTGTGGCATTTACTTCCTCATGTGGCTATGAATTACTATCTGGTGTCATATCATTTTCACCTGAAGGCCTCCCTTTAGTATTTCTTGTAGGTCTGCTAGTGACAAATCCTCCCAGTGTTTGTTTATCTGAGAATATCTTAATTTCTCCATTTAAAAAAATGAGATATAAATCACATACTATAAAATTCACCATTTTAAAGTCTATAATTTAGTGTTTAGAATACTCACAAAGTTATGCACCTATCAAAAGTGTCAAATTCCATAATATTTTCATCATTCCTAAAAGAACCCTGTACCCATTAGCAGTAATTCCCCATTTCTGCCCACGTCCTCATTTTCTGCAAACCAGTAATGTCTTTTCTGATTCAATGGATTTGCCTAGTCTGGGACATTTCGTAGAAATGAAACAATCTAAAATGTGGCTTATTATGTCTAGCTTTTTGTTATTGAATATTGTCAAGGTTTCTCCTTCATTTTTGAATAGTTCTCTAGATACAGAGTTCTTATTCAACCTTCTTTCTCTTTCATCATTTTGAGTATGGCATCCCACTGCCTTCTGGCCTCCATGATTTCTGATGAGAGGTCAGATCTTAATCTTACTGAAGATACACTGAACACAATGAGTAGCTTTCTCTTGGTGCTTTCAATACATCCTCTTGGTCTTCCAGCAGTTTTACTGTGATGTGTCTAAGTATGGATAGCTTTAAGTTTGTCTACTGAGTGTTCACTGGGCCTCTCAAATGAGTTGGTTACTGTTTCTCATCAAATTTGAACACTTTAGGCTATTATTTCTTCCAATATTCTTTCGTCCCTGTTCTCTTTACTCCTTTCCTAGGAATCACATTATGTTTATGTTGATAGGATTGATGGTGTGCCATAGATCTCTGAATATCTATTCATTTTTCTTCATTCTTTTTTCTTTCTTTTCCTCATATTGGATAATGCCAATTGACCTATCTTAAAGTTCACTGGTTATTTCTTCTGCCTAATTAAATTTCATGTTAAACTCCTCTAGTGAAATTTTCATTTATTATATTTTACAATTCCAAGAATTTCTATATGGTTCTTTAAATTTTAAAAAAATCTCAATTGAGATATAACTTACATACAACTCTCTGATTTAAAGTGTAAAGTTCAATGTTTTTTAGTATATTCACAGATATGTACAACCCTAAAGTTTTATAATATTTTCATCACCTCAAAAAAACCCCAAAAAACCCATATTCGTTAGCTATCACTACCCTAAACTCTCCCACCTTCTCCCCACCTCGAGTCTAAGTAACTATTAACCTACTTTCTTTTCTGTATTTTCCCGTTCGGAACATTTGTTATGAATGAAGTCATCTAATATATGCTCTTTTGTGACAGACTTCTTTTACTTAGTGGAACATTTTCGAGGTTCCAGTATTACTATTTGTCTCACCTATTCTACATTCTTTTTTTCTTTCTTAAAAATTTTTTATTATTATTTTATTTTCTCTTTTTCATCTTTAAAGTTATATGCTCTTTTATTATTCTTTACTGGCAACCATAGAAATTACAACATAAATCTTTAGTACATCAAAGTGTAATATAATTTAGTACTTTCAGGTTTTCCTCAACAATTCAAGGAACTAAAAGCATTGGAATTTTATTTACTTTCTCCTGATAAATGTGCTATTGTCATTAATTTGAAATTTATACAAACATACAAACACACATGAATATATAGCCACTCAAAACATTACATTAGATGGTATGTATTCATTTAAATTTATCTGCATACTTGTCACTTTTATTCCTATTTATTCTATTAACCATTTCTAAGCTTCTCTCCATGATCATTTTCCTTCTAGGTGAAAAATGCTTTTTAGCATTTTACTTCAGTGCAAGTCTGCTGGTGACAGTCTCTCTCCATTTCTTATTTGCCATGGAATGTCTTTACTTCATCTTATTATTTTTAGTGGATATTAGATTCTATGTTGGCAGTTATTTTCTATTAACACTATGTAACTAATATTTTTTATCTTGTGGCTGACACTGTTTCTTACAAGTTAGCTATTAGTCCAATTGTTGCTCCTTTGAAGGTAGCCTATTTTATTTTCCGTGTGTGTGTGTGTGTGTGTGTGTGTGTGTGTGTGTGTGTGTGTGTATGCATAAATTTGTCTTTATTTTCAACAATTTTATTATAATATGTCTAAGTGTACTTCCTAAGTTTACTTTTTTCCCTATATTCTTGCTTAGAGGATTTTTTTTTTTGTATCTGTGTCTTGATGTCCCTATTATTTTTGGAATATTCTTTACCATTTTTTTTTAGATAGTTCCTCTGCCCTATATCCTCTCCAATCTCTTTATGGGATACTTATTATGCATATATTATACTTTAACCCTACATCTCCCATGTCAGTTGTCCTACTGTATTTTCTAACCTTTTGTATCTCAGTATTTGTTTGATTTCTTTTCTTACTTCTCAGTTGACACACTATTTCCTCAATTAAGTTTAAACTACTGTTACCCGTTTTTATGCATAGAGTTATATTTCCCCCATATTTTTATGGTGAAGTCCTAACCCCTAAGACCCTAAAATGTGACTATGTTTGGAGATAGGGTCTTTACAGAGATTATTTGTTTAAATGAGGTCGTTGGGATGAGCTCTCATCAAATATGACTGATGTTATAAGAAGAAATTAGGAAAAAGACACAAACAGGTTGAAGACCATATGACAGAGGCAATTAAGTATATACAGGACAAGGAGGGAGGCCTCAGGAGAATCCAACCCTACCAGCACCTTGATCTTGGGCTTCTCATCCTCTAGAATTGTGAGAAAATATATTTTGTTGTTTAAGCCACTGAGTCTATGGTGTGTTGTTATGGCAGCCTTAGCAACCTAATATACCCATCCATTAAGTATTTAATTTTGGTTAGCATAAATTTCAGTTCTAGAAATTCCCATTTCTTTTTAATAGTTTCCAATACTTTGTTAAAAATTCTTAATGCTGTCTTTTATCTCTTTGAACATATTGTGTATCTATTTTTAAATGTGTCAATTATGCAATCATCTGAATCCTCTGTAGATCAGGGTTGATTATCTGTTATTTTTCTTGGTTTTCAGTCCCTTACTATTTGTCTCACCTATTCTATTTGTCTCACCTATTCTGTCTAGGAAGATAACATCATCCTAGACATCAAATTGTTTCTACAATGTCTAATAATCATTAATCATTAAAAGTGTAATATAAATTAGTACTTTCAGCTTTGCCTCAACAATTCAAGGAACTAAAAGAAATAATAGCAAACTAGGAGATCGGTCCATCAAGATTATCCATTGTGAGAAAAAGGAAGAAAAAATAAAGAAGGAAAATTAATGCAGCCTCTGAAACCTGTGAGAAAACAAGCAGCGTATCAACATATAAATAATTAGCTTCAATAGAAGAGGACAGAAAGGAGAAATATCAATATCTGAAGAGATAGTGGACTATTTCCAAGTTTGAAGAAAAAACTAAACATCCAAGAAGCCAAAGGAATTCCAAGTAGGATAAACTCAAATTTGATCTGCAACATCAGCTCTTCCCTGGGTATCCAGCCTGCTGGCCAACCCTTTAAATATTTTACTTGCCAGCCTCTATAAATGTGAGCCAGTTCCTTAAAATAAATCTCTTTACACACACACACACACACACACACACACACACACACACACACACACACCCCTTATTGGTTCTGTTTCTCTGGAGAAACCTAATACTGAAGAATTAGCACAAGAAAGAGAGAGAGAATAAAATTATACAAGAACAAAGTTTTTTTTGTGCTATTGAAATTTGATATTAATCTGAATGAGGTTCTTGTAAATTAAAATGCAGAAAAAGCATCTGATAAAATCCAACATGCCTTCAATATAAAAATGCTAAGCAAATTAGGAACAGAAGGAAACTTAACATGATAAAGGGAATTTATGGAAAATCCACAGTTAACATCATACTCAATGGTAAAAGACTTAAAACGACCTCCTTAAGATCAGGAAAACAAAGATGCCTGTTCTTACCACTGTTATTCGACAATGTACTGGAAATTCCAGCCAGAGCAACTAAGCAAGAAAAACAAATAAAAGGCACCCAAATAGGAAAGGAAGTATAACTATCTATTTGCAGATGACATGACTCTATTTATAGAAAACCACAAAGAATATTTTTAAAAACCTAAAGCTAATAAATTCAGAAAAGTTGCAAAGTTAAAGATTAATACAGAAAAGCCAGTTGTATTTTGACATAACAGCAATGAACAATACAAAAATGAAATTAAGAAAACTATTTCATTTACAATAGCATCCAAAAGAATAAAATGCCTAGAAACAAATTTAACCAAGGAGGTAAAATACTCTACCTGGAAACTACAAAACGATTGCTCAAAGAAATTAAAGAAGACTTAAATAAATGGAAAAACATCTCATGTCTATATATTGCAAGACTGAATATTAATAGGATGGAAATACGTGCAAAGCAATCTGTAAATTCAGTACAATCTCTATCAAAATTCTAATGGCTTTTTTTTCAGATATAGAAATGCCTATCTTCAAATTTACATGGAATTCTAAATAGGAATTCCCTGAATAGCTAAAACAATATTGAAAAAAATAAAATAAAACTAGAAGACTCATATTTTCCAATTTCAAAACTAACTAAAAAGAAACAGTAGTCTAAACAGCATTGTACTAACCTAAAGATGGACATATATACCAATGGAACAGAATTTAGAGTTCAGAAATAAGCCCAAGTATCTATGGCTAACTGAATTTTAACAAGGGTGCCAATACTACTCTATGGAGAGAGAATACAGTCTCTTCAAATGGTGCTGGGACAAACGGATAATCACATGCAAAAGAATGAAGTTGAACTCCCTACCTCACTGTGTATACAAAATGTAACCCGAAATGGATCAATGACCTAGACACAAGAGCTAAAGCTACAAAACTGCTAGAAAAAAACATAGGGGTAAATCTTCATGACCTCAGATTTGGCAACAGATTCTTAAATTTGAAACCCAAAACACAAGGAACAACAACAACAAAAGACAAATTAGACTTTATAAAAATTTAAAACTTTGTGTATCAAATAATATCAAGAAAGTGAAGACATTCTACAGAATGGGGGAAAATATTTGCAAATCACATATCAGATGAGGGTTCTGTATCCGGAATATGTAAAAAAAAAAAATCTCTTATGACTCAACAAAAAGAGAAATAGCTCAAATTAAAAATGGGAAAATGATTTGAAAGGACTTCTCCAAAGAGGATATATATATGGACAATAAACACCATTGGTCAATGCAAATTAAAACCACAATGAGATACCACTTCACAATGACTATAATTAAAAAATGAAAAATAAAAAGTGTTGGCAAGGATGTGGAGAAACTGGAAACCTCTTACATTGTTGTTAGGAATGTAAAATGGCACAGCTGCTGTGAAAAACAGTTAAACAGTTCCTGAAAAAGTTAAACATAGAATTGCACATGACCCATCAATTTCACTCTCAGTTACATACCCCAAAGAACTAAAAATAGGTACTCAAACACATATACAGGCATGTTCATAGCAGCATTATTCACAAGAGTCAAAAGGTGGGAACAGTCCAAATGTCCATCAATGATGAATGGATAAACGAATTGTGGAATAAACATACAACGGAATTTTATTCATCTATAAAAAAGAACAAATTACAGATATATGCTACAACTTGGATGAACCTTAAAAACATGCTCAATGAAAGAAGCCAGACACAAGAGGTCACATATTTCATGATTACGTCTACATAATATATCCCAAATCAGTAAATCCATACAGACAGAAACCAGAGCAGATGTTACTAGCAGTAGGGGAAGGGTATACGGGGAATAAGTACCTCCTTCCAGGGTCAGAAAGTGGTTGAAATCAGCAAGTGGATACCCTGGTGTGCTTGCTTGAGGTGGCACCTGGGTCCCTGAAATAAGTGGACATTGGGGGCTGCAGCAATGAGGAAATGGGCTGAAGCTAAACATACTTCTCTCGCACTCTTTGAAGTGCAAAGTGCCAACGAGAACTGTTCTTTCTGTCAGCCAAAAGGAGAGACAGAGAATGCAGATGGCTTTGGGGCAAATTCCCTGAGAGGAGAACCCTACACAGAATTGGCAAGCTGTCTTGACCCGGGCAGCTCCCGGACGCTGCAAGTGGTTCCTGACAGAAACAGACACTTACTCTGGACTAGGCTTTGCATAGCTGCTGGTAAATGCCAACACTCAAAATACTAAAAAAGGACTAAAACAGAAGACACTTCACCAATCTGGCCCCCCAAGTCACATTTCTTCAGACCAAGGAATATACTTTCATTCTCAGAGTAACATTTTGACAGAGAATTAGAATAGGGAATCAAAACATTTCTTGTCTAAAATGGAGGGAATAAAGGTGAGAAGGTCTAGCTTACGCATTTTCATGAGTGTGTACTCACAAGTCAACATGAGTGAGGCCAAGGGAATGTCCCATTACATAGAGTCCTCCTCTTCTCTAGGGCATCCAGAAAACACTGGTATAACAATACTTTTTTTATTTTCCCCCACATGACCGTAACCCTTTTTTCTACCTGATATAGTGGTTCTCGAACCAGGACTGCAACTGCAGGTGACAGAAGCTAGCCGTGTATTCATTTGCTAGGGCTGCTGTAAAAAAGGACCACTAACTGGGTGGCTTAAACAACAGGAATGCACTGGTTCACGGGGCTAGAAGCTAGAAGTCTGAAATCAAGGCACTGGCAAGGTTGGCTCCTTCTGTGAGGAAGGAACCATGACTCTCTCCTAGCTTCTAGTCACCTAGAGTGTTCCTAGGCTTGGAGATGGTGATCCCCTGTGTCTTCACATTGTCTTTCCTTTTGTGTGTTTGTCTGTGTCCAAATCTCTTTTCATAAGGACACGGTCATATTGGATTAGGGCCCACTCTAAAGACCTCATCTTAATTTGATCAGTGCAAAGACTCTATTTCCAAATAAGATTACATTCATCAGTAGGACTTCAACATCTTTTCTTTTTCTGGCTGGGAGGGTGGGGGGCATGATTCAACCCATAACAATCTCTAAGTAAGAGACTGTAACTATATATTTTAAACCTGTATGTTAGAGTTCCTAAGGACCTAATGGGGTGGATTGTGCTTTCACCCTCTGGCAAAATTGAGGTTCCCTAACTTAATATGAATATGTTAGGCAAATTCATGATGATACTACTCAACAAACAGAATGCGGTGGAAGTGATATTGCATGGCTTTCCACACTAAGATATAAAAGGTGACATGCCTTGCATCTGGCTCTTCTCAGTCTCTTGCATTCTACAGAATGGGGACCCAGCCATCATGCTTTGAACCCAGCCATCATGCTGTGAGGAAGCCCAAATTAACTCATGTGGGAAGACTATATGAAGAGGCCCATGTGAAGAGGAACTGCAGCTCACTGCCCTGTCCAACTGCCTGACGGTGAATACCATAAATGCTCACTGCATGTCACTGTTCTAGAGTAACCTGTTAGACAGCCATCAATAACCAAACAGTGCTCAAGTAATTTACAACCCAGAGGGAGGAAGACATAAGGAGACAAGTGACTAATATAAGGCAGGACGTGCTACGCTACACATAATATAAATAAAGGGCCTTGGGAGAGCAACATAAAGCTATAAGCCTAGCTAAAGGCTGGAGCAGTGGGGGGAAATGGGAAAGGCTTCACAGAAGTAATTTTTGAGCATGGGCCTAAAAGACACACAGAACTTTGAAGGAAAACAATTGCAGCAATAACAAGCAAAAGGAAGGTGTGGTAGTAGCTGGTGGCAAAGTAACATATCACATGGAGCTCCTTAGAGACAAAAATTCAACTTCTTTTCTACATAATCTCTAATACTGAGACAGTATCAAACTATTTAAGGGAAATCTTAGGAAACAGTTACTTTAAAAAGAAACAGTAGAGTTATAGAGACTGACTTTAATCATTAAATTTCTTGCTGGTTAATCTCTATGCAAAGGGCTAACTCTGACCCTAAGAAATGAAAGTCGCTTATCGGTGCTTCCCTTGATGTACTGGCTAAGACAAAATAAGTATTTTGTTTGTTCTTTGTTCTAGACCCAATATCAGCCTAATAACAGCAATTCTCCATGGTTAGCATTCCTTTAAGCTCTAGAGGTAATTTATAGGGAGGCATCTGTCTTAAATCCAAATGAAAAAAGGCAGCGCCTAATTATAGCCATAAAGCTGAGTAAATTCATAAACTACTTTAACTGCTGAAAATTACCCCCAGCTTCCCTGATAAGAGCACAAAGACTATGTCTGTAAGCATCGGGCTGACAACCTGGGAAATAATCATTACTTACCAAGCCAAATCAAAGCATTTGGCTCTTTAAGCTGCTCTATACAAGCAGCAGCCTGTAAGCAGCCCCTCCAAGCTGCCTGCTCAGCAATGACTGACTCTTCAGTCTGTTTAGGAGACTCACCTTGGACGTGGGAACCCTCCCCCTAATTCAGACTTCTTGAAGTGCTCAGATAGGCAGTCCTTCCAAACCTTGAAACTTTGGGATTTCTCTTCTCACCTCATAAAACTTTTTTAAGGAGCCCACCAGGCACAGCTTCAGGCTATCCACAATCTCCTGATGAGGCATCTGGAATACCACTCTGGAATACCATTTTGTGAGAGTGCTGCGGCAGAGGTAGGAGAGAGAGATGAACACACACTTGCAGAGGAAGGCCCACGGTGTGAATACCAGCACACATGGGCTTCTCTATGCACCAATCCAACAACAGGTTGTAAATGTATTTACATTACATGTAAAAACACATGGTGATGTGGGGAAAAGATATACATGAACCACAGAGAACGTAAAAATATAGGCATAATTGTGGATACTTGCTACAAAACTGCTTCCAATTGAAAAAACTGAACAACCTAGATATCCACCAACAGAAGACTAGTTAATAAATAGTGCTGTGGCATACAATAAACTCCATGCAGCAGTTAAAAAGAATTGGCTGTGGTTTACTTGTATTGATATGGGAAAATGTGCAAAATATACAGCTGAAGTACAAAAATCAAGCTGAGGCACAGTATACATGGTACTGCACCGTTTGTGAATACATATATACAGTACCTACATGTGTTAATATATGCACAAAAGAGAATCTGAAAGTATATACATCAGACCTTAGGCAGTGGTTAATAGAAGACGGACTGTAAGAAACTTTCACTTTCTAAATTTCTTCAGATATTTGAATGAGCATGCCATATTTTTACAATCATAACAAAAAAACCCTCATTTCTGGGAGAAAAATCATCACCTACAAGACACAGTCCCCATTCTAAAGGAGAGTACACTGCAGCTAGGAAAAAAACTTACAAGTGTGACCAGTTTGGTAAACAGATCATGTAAACTAATATCATAAGAACACAGAGGAGGAAGGAGTTGAATATGTGTTTATGTATTAGGTAAAAGTAAATATATTTTTACTACCATATCAAATGCTCAAAAAATATTTGCTGTATTTATAATAAGATTCGGCATCCAAAGGAAGTAACCAAATAAAGAAAGTGGCATTAAGAGTAACACTTACAGGTTGATGCTTGCCACGAAGCCGACCACGGAGCGCATGCCTCTGCTAGGGTCATGGTAAACGTCCATCCCGATGACCATTAACTGTTTCTGTGTTAGGAAACAAAACAAAACAAAACAAAAAACAAATCAAAAAACCCTGAGTGATCCATCACACTGAAAACTGAATTTCACATAATTTTCATGTGTCAGAAAACATTTGTCTTATTTTTATTTGAAAAACGGGCAATGAACCATTTAGACTATGAAGCACAGAGAGTAGGGCTAACTCTGTAAGGAAAATAGCTTCGCAGGGTTCTCTGGAGAGCTGAATAAAGACATATCTCAGTATCACTCACCAGAGGAATATCCACTCCCCAGAGCTCGCCACCCAATTTACAGTTAATCTGAAGTAAAATCTTCTGGGCCACACTCCGAAGCCTGGTGGGCTGACCAATGGTTCGGACATTGATGACCTATCATGAAGGGACCAAAAGGTATGGGGAAAGAGGATACTATCAACCTTTCAGACAATGTAAACAACTCAAAGTAAATACTATATTTGTTTAAGAAACTCCAGTTAGCAGTTAATACTCTTTGTATTAAGTTTTAGTTCTAGGGTTTCTAGGAAGGTGCGTGCGCGTGCACACACACACACAAACACACACCACAAACCAAATAAAAAACAAAAACTTCCAAAACATCTCATGCAGAGTAGATTTTTTTAACTTCCACAGAAAAACATCTTTCCCCTTTCAAAGTGGAGCCTATACTCTCAGAACCCAGTCATGTGAAACCACCTGGAGACTCACCCTCTGAACAAACAGAAGTACTAATTTGGGAACATGAATGCAGCGTTTATGAAGAGCATCTGCTATTCTCCTGGTTACTCTAATAAGGGGAAGGTTTTGCCAGGAGAGTCTACACATGCTGGCTTCTAATAGTTACTTGAGTCTTTCCCTCTTTCCCAAGACTCAAGGGAGGCTAGAGTGTCTGTCTGTGCATCCGGCCCAGCTCCCACTCACCTGTGAGGGCACCGGAGCCTGTACACAGCATAGCTTTTTAATGGCCCCATAGAGATCATCACGTGTCCCCATGATGATGCAAACGACCATCTGTATCTTCCCCTTGAGGAGATAAAGTGTACATAAGTCAGGTTTTGGAACTCTCGGGGGACCCTGACAAGGCTCCAGTCAGGGGCAGTTTGAGAGTCTGCAAAAGCACAGGAATTTTAAGGTAGAGAGGGGACTGAAACAAAGAGGGCAGACATTCTAAGACAGAAAACAGTCCTGGACCATAAATGTTGGGCCCAGGGCTTCTCTGCATAGATACGTAACGTGTTACCATAGATTACTGAGAGCTGATAACCTGATTTATTTATTAGCAGGCTTAAGATGCCTAGAAAAGGACCAGGCTTGAAAATATGCAAGGGTTATTTACTTATTGCTTGCTGCTTTCAATGTTTTTTTTTTTTTTTACCACTCTCTTTAGTAAACTAAGCACCTTACGACATTCATACCACAAAACTTTAACTGAGGACACGTGGAATGCAATACCACAAGAAAGGGTTTAGGGCCAAATGCACACGGAAATGAAGCGACTGCCAAATCCATAAGTAGCTCTCTCTGACACTCTGGTTCAGAGAGAGAATGATATTGCCAGCAGCACACCTCATATCGGCACCCTCTTCACTGCTTTAGAGATCCAATATAAAAAACAGAGGACCTTTCGAAGTCTGAATAAAGAAAAGCAGCGCTCAAGTGAGATAAAGCTGCCAACCCTTTATACCAGAAACAACTATAAATGCTAAATCAATAATATGCTATTTCAAATCAAGATTAGTGTTAGATTAAGACTTCTCAGAGGACATTGCAGCAATATCATCAAAGAACTTCCAAAGTCACGTAGAACACAGGCTGCGCACTGGGAGTCTATGGGCTGGATCTAGCAAACGGATGTGGTTTTTCAGTCCCTACAATAATTTACAAGTTTTTTTTTAAATTAACCATTAAATGTAGGGAGGTGCACACATAAGCAAATCCAGATTTTTGGCTTCTATTGAAAACAAATTAAAAATCAATAGGACATTGCTGAGCTTTTATTTGCCATCATGGAGTTTACTCTCTTTAGTTTACTACAGTCCCATCCTGGCATACTCCACGTATGTGTATTACTCATCTGGCTCCCACAGGCATCTGAGTTTGTGACCCATAACTAAGAGAATAATAAAAGAATGCTGTAAAGATTACAGAGAGACAGCAAGATCAATATGAGTTAAGTCTGATAAATATGAATGAAACTCGTGTCCATGCTGCATGAAAAGAGTTAGCAATACATCTCATGAAGAGAGCATGAGGGACTGTGAATGGGGGAGTTGATGCACTAAACTGGGTTGTTCTTTTGAAAGCAGAGCAGACTTCATCAATTACCAGGCCTGAGGGGTAGGGAGGCCATGGCAGAATATGGTAGGCATGGGAAGGAGGAGGAAATTACAAAAGAGAAAGAACATGAGTGTGTCGCTACAGATGGATATACCCAGAGTAGTAGGTAAAACAGAGAAAACTGTGATGCTAAAATAATATAATTCTAGTATTGATCTCACAAGAACTAATCTTCAATTCAAGGATTACTTCTCAAAACTTTCCTCTGCTTTTGTTTCCTCTTTAATCTTCTTCCTGTTTTCTGTACAAAGAGATAAGAACTATAGGCCTGAACTACTCAGTTGTTGAGTACTATGACCTGCTCAGCTCCAGTGGTCCTGATCAGCCAACAGCACCAAGCTGATAGGCCATCTGCCAGCCAAGTTCATCGCCAAAGCAACCTGAATCTCAAACTAGACCAAACTGTTACAGCTCAGTACTGAATCGTGCAGGATGGCACCTGGCCCAAGAAATTGCTAAGTACGACATGTACTATATAGATAACGAACTAAAGTTAAGTCAGCTATTCTCTCAGCCAATTACGTGACAAACAGAACACTAGAGTGAGTGAGAATGACAACACAGAATGAGAAAAGCAAAATTAATTGAAGGGCATAAAGAGTATTTTCTTAGTTCAGTACTTCACGCACAGATGAGTAAGACACGGGTTTATGAACATCATCAACAGCAGAATGCTAACCATGGTCATTTAAAATAAAATATTCTAGTATTTTAGAACAGGCATCCTATAAATCTACTTAAATTAGTACCTCAACTCCAAGCATGGATTGAATGGTTCTGACATAGGTCTCTATTCGATCATCCTTTAGTTCAACCCAGGCTGGTGGGCTCAGGCGCATTCCAATGGGGCCAGCTATCTTCTCTAACATGTTAACCAGTTCTCGGGCTTGGTCCATTGCTCTCTTTGGGTAAAACAGTGCCCAGAAATGCATGGGGACCTAGAAACAACCATAAGCTAATTTTAGTACTTCCCACAGCTTGAACACTCCAAACTCACACCCAGGAGATAGTATTCTAGACAGCAACGAGAATGCAAGATTTATGACCATACCTAACAACATGGGTGAAACTCACCAACACAAGGTTGAAGAAATGAAGCCAGACATACAAGAATGTATACTGTATGATTTCAAGTACAAAAACATTTGAAACGCATCTCTGCCTTTAGAAGTCAGGGCAGGGGCTATTCTTGGGTGCATGAGGATGAAAGGTAGGAACTAAGAGCAGGGAGGGAGTGCTTCTGGGGCACCGGTTAAGTTCTGTTTCTTAATCCTTGATATTGATTACACAGGTCAGTTTAACTTGTGAAAATTCATCAAGCTGTACACTTAAAAGTGTACTTTTTCTTGAAATATATTTCAATAAAATGTTTTAGAAACAGATGTGTGTACTCTACATGTGGCCATAAAGACCAAGTTAACCACAGACATTAAAAAATAATTATATATCATTTTATTTTTTGCTGCCTGTGGTAGGGAACTTTTTAATTTTGCTTCTCTCATGAATAAAAACTCCTTCCAGGAACCCCTAGGGAAAAAGAGGTGAGAAAGAGGAAGGAAGGAAACAGGGAGGGTGGGTAGGAGGCTGACACTATAGGAATTACCGCAGCAATTTGTTTTCTTTTCCTAAGTCCATGGTCAAGCAAAGGGCTTACTTCTAACAACTCATTACCTTGCTCTGTTTGAAGGACCCTGTTTAGTATCAGGATGGAAATGCAGTGGGGACTTTCAAAAAGAAGACACTAAAAATCATCCCTGCTTCCTAATTTCTACACTTTTAGGAATACTGGTCCTCTTTTTACCACCTCAAAAATCACTTACAGTCAAAATGGAAAGGTCTCTGGTCACTTCCTTAATCCAGTTTAGTTCCTGAGATGTGATAAATGAAGTATTTCTTAAGTTAATTCTTTCCATTGGCAGAACACGTCCTTCAATCTAAACAGAAAAGAAATTACCAATGACATAAGCCATTTGCAGACACTATTATTGTTCTCTCTGGGGCCTGGCCAGCTCCACTATATAAACTTGTCCCTGTTATAATTTTTGAAAATAGCAGAAAAATGAAACTGCTAGTAGTGAGAGTCCATGTCAATAAAACCCCGGACATATACAGATAAAATTTTTATAGGCACTGCTCTTTAATTATGGAAGCTTCCAAGAAAGGAATGAAAAAACACTGTCTCTTCTGAAGCAGTGAATGCATGTAAAATAATTATAATTTCAAAGTGAACAGGAAAATAATCTTTAAACACATATTAAGGGAAAAAAAATGAAAGAAAAATAAAGGTAAAATTTCTTAACAATACTGAACACAAATTATTCCACTTTATACAAAGAAAAAGTGGAAGGAAAAGGCATAGGTATAATGAAAACAAATTAAAGTTAAGAATAACACATTAGTTAGATCTAAATATCCCCAAATAGGAAGATGACTAGGTTGATGATACATCAAAATATGATGGACTATTTTGCAATCATTAAAGTCACTTTCTAACTACATGTAATATAATCCTGTTTTTGTTAAAAAAAAGAAATAGCTATGTATGCATCGTAAAAACTGTATGAGTCCAAAATCAGTAGCGATTACCTCCGGAGAAGTGTAATTATGGAGAATTCTTACTTTCTGTGACCTCTACTATTTTCGCTTTTTATTGTATTTTATAATTTCTTTTTTAGAGGAAAAAGGAAAATTTATTAGAAAAGGAATAACACTCTACAGAGTGTGGTCTCCTCTCACAGACAGTAAGAGGGACAGAGAGAAAGACAGTGAGAAAGAGACAGAGTAAAGGCACTGAGAGGGACTTATTTTTGCTTTAAAAAAAATATTTTATCTATAATGAAAAAAATTTCAACGGTTTTCTTAATATTATAAATGTCTAAAACAATGAATGACAATACCTACATTAGCAAGAGTGTAAAAAATCAGACTCATGCTTATGAAAGTAAAAAACTGTCGAACCTTTCTAGAGGGCAATTGGCAATATATTATAAAAGTACTAAAAACATAAATGTCCCCTGACCTAATAATTTTGCCTCCATAAATGTGACTATGAAAACAAACAATAACGTGCAAAGATTTAGTTACAAGAATGTTCATTGAATCACTATTTATAATAGGAAATAAATTCAATTTGAATGTGAAAGATTAAGAAATGCAACTAAAATGAAATATCTGGCAGCTATTAACATATTTAGAAAAATATTAAATAACATGCAAAAACATTCTAAATATACGGAAGGAAAAAAGGAGACCATATGAATACATACTGTGTGTGAGCATGCGCATGTACACCCACAGAGATAACACTGAAGGATATGTACAAAGATGTGAACAGTGGTTATTTAACATAGCAAGATTATGCATAAACTTTTTCTTTTTTGACTTATGTTTTCTGTCTTGAAATAATATTTAATAACAAAAACATGTTCAAGACATAATATTTAATTTAAAAAAAGATGCAAAACCATATGTACTACAATTACAATTTTATAAGAAAAAGATTTACTCTGAGAAAAAAGTTTAGGGGAAGGAACTCCACTGAAAAAATTATCTGTTACATGTATCTAAAATAAATCACTGAGATATCATTGGATGATGAAATTACTGATCTTTTTATTTCATTTTTTATACTTTCTAAAGTTTCTACAATATTGAATATCTATTACTTTTATATAAAAAAAAAGAAAATGAAGAAAATGTAAGCAAGGAGTCAATTCAGCGTGCAAGAGAACTAAAGAAAAGACAATTCTTTTGATATAACCTCAAAAGAATGATGAAAAGTAGTAATAGCTAATATTTATTGAGCACTTGCTATGTAACAGATATTATGCTAAAGATTTTATCGATTTTTAACTCAATCATTATCCTCATTTTACAGGTAAAGAAACTAAGAGATACTAAGCAATCTGCTCAAAGTAACCAAGATGGCAAATGGTAGAAGAGATTCAAAGCCAAATAAGCTGACCCCAAAGGCTCAGGATTTCGCTGCCACCTCAGGCTGCCTCTGCGCTACGGATCATGCCACACAAACACAACACAGGACACAGCAACTGCAGGCAGAAGGGCCACAAGAAAATCAGACTGTACAAGTGTGAGACTCCTTATGCCTACAGAAAGAATAGTAGTAGTATAGTCAAAGAAACACAAGTTAATCATAGGGAATGAAAAAAAAAAACAGGGAAAAAAAGAAAAAGACATAAAACAATAAGAATAATTTGTGTTGGAAACCTGAAAATGAGATAAATTTTAAGTCAATATTCCTTTTGCAACATGAAAAATAACAGCTCAGATCTCTGGGAAATACAGAGGAAAATCTATTAGACATACTTGGCAAATTAAGTCAAGGAAATTCAAGTATTAGACTAGGACCAAAAAAATAAAAAGTATTATAATAAAGCAAAAACTCCAAAATAAAGACAAGATAGGAGTTATCACATAGTGTCACAAAGCTCTGGCATCGTTGGTTAATGCTGTTTCCTACCCCACCACATCCTCTGGGTTACCTTATGTACATCCTTCTGCAGACAGAGTCCCCAACGTGTTAGTTCATTGCTGGCTGCCTCATTCTTTGAAATTCTCTGTAGCAAGCATTCCAAAGCATTATGGTGCTGTTTGGGGCTAAGGTTGATCTGCTGGGTCAAATCCTAAATATAATTAAAATGGAGATAATAAATTATAAGTGTTTCTTTCTCCAATATGAGGTTAAATAAACCCCAATAAGTCTAAAAAGTTTCCATAAGAATCTTCTTATTGAAATCTGTAGAAATTTTCAATGATCTCCAAGGACTTTACTATCTCTCAGGAATGTGAATGAGGTATAAGGTTAAAATTTTAATCCTAAAAGTAATAATTTTAAATGTTATTGTTTTTCTCCCTCATGACTTGTAAATTGTATCTCTTTCTTAAAGCCATGTTCTGAATTTTAAAAATATTACTAAGAGATTAAGAGATTCTATGTAACAGGGGCAAAGTGGGCTTGAGTATACCTATTCGATATCTGGGAAAAACAGAGGAGGGGATGCCTTTGCCAGGCACACAGCCAAGCATAACAAAATGGAAAACCACATCCAGTCTTATACTTTATCTCATACTACACCAGCCATTTAATGTCACAATAAGACATTTTTTTTTGTCCAGATACTAGCCCATAATAGTTGCTTTCTAAATATTTATTATTGAATGAGAATATGAAGATTCTGAATCACATAAGTGAGTTCTTTATTCTTCTGGGACTAACAAATTATTCGGCTGTTGTTCCTTGAGAGGCAGTCATTAGGGACAGTAAGTCTATGGAGCTGTATGGATAGCTCTGTGATCACAAAGTCATCAGGAAACTGGAAGTTGTATGGAAAGACCCTTCCTTTAAAAGAAAAGGTATCAGAAGGTAAACATGAAAGAAATCTCTTATAGGAATTTCGAGCATCACTTCAGGCTTTTTATGATGTTACTAAAAATAATATGTGGCATCCGAGACAAACATGGTTCAAAGATAAGAGAGACAAGGGTTGGGAAAGTGAGGCGGCAGAGTAGCTCCATTGTGGAAAGACCCAGGAGAGTATGGAGGTGAAGCATGCAGGGTCCGGACCCATCTGCTGCACACATCTCTGCTTCTCAGCTATTTCCTGCTGGAACTGAGCCTAACTCCCGGGACACCCTGAGCCCCACAGGATCAACTTCTGTACCTTTACCTCATCCTCTGACTTGTAACTTTTTGCTAACTTATCTCCTCCATTCCTTCAAACAAATTAAACGCTGAGAAATGTTTTTAAAAATTCAGTGCTCTCAGAGAACCTCACTTATGATCATATGACCAGTTTACAGTCACCCATCTAACTGAGAAGGATGAAGACAGAATTGTTCCCTTTTATCCAATAACCCAGTCACTCTGCTGTTCTAACAATCTGCAAAAGGAAGCTCTGATCAGCTTTTTCAGCGTGTGAGAAGAAACATGGATCATGTTTTACAAAGAAAACTGGAGCTTGAAAGAACGGACCTGCCTGGGAAAAGGTGTAAGACAGGCCCGGGGCTAGTTCAATCTGCCACTGAAAAGGTCTCCCACTCAAAGCAGGCATTTCTCACCTTCATGGCTCTGAAGTCTTTCTTCATCTTCTCAGGGATCCCAGTCATGAAGGAAAGCTCAGGCAGCAGCAGAATTTCACCTTTTAGCAGCTTTGAAGAGAAAAATTAGGCAGTAAGAGAGGATCCTGTTCCCGTGACCTGTACAGGACGTGCCATGCCCAAGGCTGGCCCTGCAAGGCTATCACCAACACTAAAGAACATAAAACCACAAAGAAGAGGGCAGCAAAACGCTGCAGGCATATTACCCTTTTCTCCTCAGTCACAATACCTATAGCTATTGTTTAAAGGGAGAAAATATTGTAACTGTCAAAAGGAGAGAAATTAGACAAACGAAAAAATTCTGTCCCTCTTGGGCCTCCAGATAAGCTAAGACCATATATTCTATCAAGTTGGTGCCTCTGCCTCATCTTAGCTTGTTAATCTTCAGGTTGTACACTGAAGGCAGAAGAGTCAGGTGTCAAGGTGCTTTCCCTTAGCCCCCAGCCCTCTTAAAATGTCTCAAATTTCCCTTATAATCTTCTTTAGCAGCAAACCGTGTGATTCCTTCACTTAACTCACTCATGTGGATATTTAGCCCCTCGTTATGGGGACTTCAAAAGCAAATTCTACAAAATGAGGAGGCGCCCCTGGCTAGATGAAGCAGACAAAACCCTGCACAGTTTTCCCTGCCACCCTGTGATCATTGCTCCTCAGCTCCCAGAGCTGTGATGAAGGTGAAGAGCAGCTAACGGACACCCCCACTCACCATGCCTTGTTTATTCTGCCTCTCGCTGGGCCTGTGGATCAGTAGTGGCTGGTCCTCTTCCTTAATTGTGATCCCATAGTTTTTGCTACAGCAGGGCAGAAACAGAAAAAAATTTCAGAAGCAGCATCACTACTCTTATAGCAACATAGTCTGAGTCTCTTAACCAGGACTGAAGTACAAATCTGCATAATCCTTTTGTCAAGGGTCCATCAGAAACTCATCATAGCATATTTATAACTAGAAAAGCTGGTTCGAATCACTTTGTAATTAAATAGGGGAGAACTAGGCTAACAGTCCAGAAAAGAATTTGCAAACTGCATCAAGATAAAAGCCTTAGGCAACTAGACAGGCAAAATGATAGTCAAATGAATGCCTTGCATTTAATCTCTTGAACCAGACCTCTAACCAAACCAGCAAAAGTACAATTCAAAGCTCTGAGATTAATTTATGAAGTAATTTCCAAAAGTACTGAAAGAAACAAAATTTTAAAGGTGACATATTCAGAGCTAATTTAATCTAAAGTACATTATCAATCTAATTATTTTTAGTGTCCCATGGTACCCACTATGGAACTCAATATCCTGCTAGAGAACTGTAGACTATGACCCACCCCCACCCACAGGCCCAAGCCCAGTCTCTTCTACCTGTAGTATTCCAAAAATGTGATCTCCTTTCCATCAGACATCGTGAAGCTATCTTTCGGAGTCTTATTCCAATCCACATCATCAATACGATAGGTGCGATTGTTGTATCGGGTTATGACAATATTGCCGACCAGAAGCTTAGTGCACTCATCCTGGAAGTTTTCTTTGTTCTGCTGATACATGGCATGCCTTTGGAAAGAGAAAAAAGACTTTTGGATCACATTTGTATAAATAAAGCAATATGAAAGGGATGGGGGATGCAAATAAGTATTTTAGGGGTATAATCACAGCTATATAGCACCAAAAGGCCCCAGTGTCTCTTTGAAGAGAGAGGATTCTCATCTCTTTTCTTTTTGGCATTTTTTTTGGGCATACCAAAAAAAAAAAAAAAAAAAAAAAAAAAAAAATCAACAAAAAATAGTAAAAGGATAAAAATCAAATTGAAAACAGCAACTACAAATTAATAAAATTCACTGTATTCATTAAAATAAGATATTTTAGTCACCAAAACACTTACTATTTTGTGTCATTGTTAGGACATAGTCTACAGAGGAACAATAAAACATTCTTTAAACTATATGTACCCTTTGTAGCTGAAGGAAGAAACTACAGTACCTATCAGAAAGGCAGCCCTGGTGAAGATGGTGAAGATGCTAAAGATGCAGAGATGAAAAGACTCACCACCTACAAATGTTTCCCTGTGGTAAGCTAACTGCGGTGAACAAGACAACACAACAAACTTGCAGAAATACACCCAGGGAGTCAAGAAAAGTTTACAGAGGCAAACTGCCAGGAGCAAACTGCCAGGAAGAAAACACCACAGCAGGGGAATGAGTGACACTCAAGGCAGAGGCAGAGGCAGAGGCAGCAGCATGCAGGGGACTAACTAGGATCTGGGACTGGGTAGGTGAAAGGGGAAGAGAAGATGATAAGTGCAAGCTGCAGACAGGCAGGGATCAAATATTAATTCCTTTGTAAGTCAAGGATCAGAGCTTGAACTTTTCTCTGTGGGCCATGTCACCAGGGTACATTCCTCAGGAACACTGGTCCCTTGACAGGTTATGAGAGGGTGAAGAAAATTCCACAATCAAAAAAGTTGAGTACATTCGGCATATTATAACTCCTTAGAGATTACCAGATTAGGCTGTCAAAGGGCAGAAACATATTTAGTTTTATTTACCTCCAACTAAAAATTACCTTTTAAAAAATATTTTACTTCGAAACAATTATAAAATCAAAGGAAGTTGCAAAATTTGTACACAGAATTTCATGTATGGAATTGACATTGGTACATTACTGTCAATTAGACTACAGGCTTTACTCAGTTTTCATCATTTTTTGCATAACACTGAAGGAACTATTTCATGCTACCCCATAACAGTCCTGCTTTTTCCTCTTCTGTCCCTTGGCAACCACTAATCTGTTCTTAATCTCTATAGTTTTATCCTTTTTGAGAATGCTATATAAATGGAACTTTATCATGCAACCTTTTGAACATCAACATTGTTCAATAGGCATAATGCCCCTGAGACCCATCCAGAGTATTCTACATATCAGCAGCTCACTGTCATTTGTTGCTGAGCAGTATTCCATTGTATGGTGGTACCAGGGTTCATTTAACCATTCGCCTGGTGAAAGATGTTTGGTTGTTTCCACTTTTTTGCTATTGCTGTTATGAACATTTGTGTACCAGTTTTTGTGTTAACCTAAGTTTTCATTCCTCTGCAAAAAATGCCCAAGAATGTGACTGCAGAGTCATATGGTTAAGTGCATGCTTTGTTTTATAACAGCCACAAAATTCTCTGAGGTGGTGGAACCATTTTATATTCCCACCCATAGTATATGAGGAACAATTTTTCTACATCCTTACCAGCATTAGGTATTTTCACTATATTTTTAGTTATTCTAATAGGTGTATACTGATATCTCATTGTAGTTACAATTTGCATTTCACTAACAGCTAATGATGTTTAACACCTTTTCATGTACTGATTTATCTTCCATATCATCTCTCTGGTGGAATGTCTGTTCGTATGTGCCCATTTTCTTATTGGATTGTTGTTTTACCATTACTATGGTTCTGCTCAAAAAGTGTTACATATTCATTGTAAAATAAAACACAATCACAAAACACAGAAATTAAACATGGTTTGTAATCCCTTTCTGAGATCCACTTTCCCTCAGCTTTCCTTAAATTTGTGAATACTAACAATTTAAAAATATATATGTGTAATCATACCACATACACTGTTTCACAACTTGTTTTTTAACTTAATATCATTTGGATAGTCTTCCAGGTTAATATAAACATATAAGGTTTGTAAACAAAGGACTACTTTCAAACAAGGCATTTCAGATTCCAAAGAACTAAAATTAGCCAGCTTTGGTTCTGAGCTATGAAGAGACTCTGGTACAGGAAGAACCTATAGGTATACCAGTGTAATAATGATCATAAGGAATTAAAAATGTTGGTGCAATAATGACATTATAGTTATGTTTTAAAATCAAAGTCAATTTAGGATATATAGACTAAAATATTTGTGAAATAAATAAGGCGTCTGGGATTTGCTTCAAAATAATGCAGTTTGGCTGGGGAAAATGGTAGGAACAAAGTTGGAACATGGAACAAAGCTGTTCATGAATTGATAATTGTTGAATCTATAAATGGGGAGAAGATTTATTATACTATTCTCTCTACTTTTGTAAATGTTTTAAATTTTTTATAATAAACTATTTTAAAAGTAAAAAATGTATAATAATAATTAAAATATAAATACACTCTGGCAGGAGAGGGAAAAATACAAAAATTCAACACTGTTTTCTAATTCTAAAAATGAAAAGTTAGTATATAGAAAACAAAATAATTATAACTGTAATTCTTATTTTTGATGATATTCAAAAGATGACTGAATCTATGAAAGGAAAGTAATTTGAGAGCAGCAGAAATCGCTTTAAAGAAAAATAAAGCATGACTGCCAACTTGTAGAAATCTTAGCAAAGATGATAGAGGCAGCAAATCCAGCTTGGAAATCAAATTTATAAATTAAAAAATTTAAGAAATTGTTTTAACTTAATAATTGGTTTAAGAAATTGTTTTAGTACTCTGAGGAAATGAGAAAAAGGTGAGTATGATAAAATAAAGGATGTAGAAGTCTAAGAGGTAAAAGATATATATATACATATATGTGTGTATGTGTATGTGTGTGTGTGTGTGTGTGTGTGTGTGTGTGTGTGTATATAAAATTTACAGAAAGAAACAAAGAAATAAAAGAAAATTGGATCCAATTGAAAGAGCTCAAAAAACAGTAGCCAAAGTAATGAAAAAAGATCTGAATCTGAAAGTTCTGAAAAAATTTGCATTTCAAATATAAAAAGGAGAAGTTGGTAAGGGGTTTCTTATCGGGGTCATGAAAATGTTCTGGAATTAGTGGCCTTATTTAGCTTTCACCATTTTTTATACACAATGATTTGTGTATATACTAAAAAACAGTGAATTATGCACTTAAAAAATCCTGAACTACGCACTTCCCACATACTCTCTATAAGACCAGCAGTCTCTTATAGTAAGCAGCATGTTAACTTCCTCTTTATATCAGACAGAATAGATGTCTCATCTTTTGACAGTTCTGGAGGTCTCACCAAGATAAGTGTGAAAACTCTTCTTAGGCAACATTCCAGGGAGTCTCAGGCCAACAGATGCTCTTGCTGGGCCCTTTGTGCTTAACTCCATTTGTTCTTCAGATCTGCTGTCAAGGGAGTCACTCCCAGCATCCATTGGTGGTCTATTTCATTAGGCTCTGGTATAATACTGACCTCTTCCATTTAGAAGTATATTATTGGGTATAAAATCAAACACAGGTTTTTAGGCTTTTGGTTTTGAAGGTATACCATTTGAAAATATTTTTGCCATTAACTTGATTATTTGCTATTTCCTTACATTGCTTTTGCTGTTATTTGTCTATATGCCCAAAGTCTTCTTTCATGTGTTTTGTTTTGTCCTGAATTTTCTTGTCTCTGTTACATGTACAAGAGAGTGTTCTATAGAAAATAGATGAAGGTATAAGTCTCAAAAACCAAGCCAACCCACTCCAAGGGATCATAGTTAGAGGTCCATTAGACCAATTTGTAAAAAAGCAATTGTTTGAATGTCATGAAGGCACTCTTTGTCTTGTTAATTTGTGAAAGAAGGCCACTCTGTTTATTTAGTCCAAATTCCAGGGTCAGTGATAGTTGGGTCGCTGATCTCATGACCCCTTCCTATCTGTGGTTGGAACCTGAGATATGGTTCACAAACACACATCCTTAGACGACCTTAATGCTCCTTTCTTGTTTGTCACAGGTTTGCCTATGGCAAATTCTTAACCTCTCCCTGGAAGAATTTCTGCTTCTGATATAAAGGCATACTATAATCTTAACTCTTGTACTTTCCTTGGTAAAAGGCAAAAAAAAGAAAAAGTAAATTAAAATGCCCAACCCGCACATGAAGCACTGTCCAGTATAGATCATACTCTATGTCATAAAACAAACCTCAGTAAATATAAAAGGATAGAAAATACAAAATAAGTCTCTGACCACAATAGAATGAAATTAGAAATTGATAACAGAAAGAAACTGGGGAAACGCAAGTATGTGTAAATTAAACAACATACTCCCCTAAGTAATCAATGAATCCAACAAAAAATCATAAGGGAAATTACAAAATACTTTGAGTTAAGTTAAAATGAAGATACAACATACCAAAACTTATAGGATACAGCTAAAGCAATATGTAGAGGGAAATTTATAGCTGTAAATTTCTACATTAAAAATAAAGCATATCTCAAATAAATAAGCCTACACCTTAAGACACTGGAAAATGAGAAGCAAACTAAACCTAAAAACAAACAGAAGGAAGGAAATAATAAACATAGGAGTGAAATTAATGAAACAGAGAAAAGAAAAATAGAGAAAATCAGTAAAACCAAACATTGACTTTTTGAAAAGGTCAACAACACTGAGAAACCTTAAACTAGACTGCCCATGGAAAAAAATGAGACTCAGATTACTGAAATAAAGAATGAAAGAGGGGACAGCAAAGTTAATTTATCATCCCTTTTAAAAGGATGATAAGGGAAAATTGTGAACAGTAGTGTGCCAACGAATTAGATAACCTAAATGAAATGGACAAATTCCTAGAAGGACATAAACTACTAAAACTGACCCAAGAAGAAATAGAAAATCTGAATAAACCTCTAACAAGTACAGGGCTAGAATCAGTGTTTTTAAAACTGCACACAAAGAAAAACCCGAGCATTCAAAGAAAAATGAATACCAATCTTTCACAAACTCTTCCAAAAAATAGGAGAGGGAGGAAATACTTCCCAACTCTTCCTATAAGGCCAGCAATACTCAGACATTAAAATCTGACAAAAGCATCACAAGAAAAGTACAGACCAATATCTCTTATGAATATAGACACAAAAATCCTCAACAAAATACAGGCAAACCAAATCCAGCAACATGTAAAAAAGAATTATGCACCATGAGCACATGGGCTTTATTCCAGGAATGCAAGGTTAATTTAACATCCAAAAATCGATTTAAAATCAGATAGAACTTTTTTTTAAAAAAGTGATCATTTCAAAAGACACAGAAAAAGCAATTGATAAAACCCAATATTCTTTCATGACTAAAAGACTCAAGAAACTAGGAACAAGATGGAACTTTCCCAACTTGATAAAGAGCATCTACAAAAATTCCAGGGCTAACATCAAACTCAATGGTGAAAAACTGGATACCTTCCTCATGAAATCAGGAACAGGACAAGGATATCTACTCTCATTGCCCCTATTTAACATTTTGCTAGAGGTCCTAGCAGGGCCATTCACAAGAAAGAGAAATAAAAGGCATTCAGATTGGAAAGGAAGTACAAGTATCTCTATTTGCAGGTGACATGATCTTCTATAAAGAAAATCCCAAGAAATCCATGAAAAAAACTATTACAATTAATAAATGAGTTCACGGAGGCTGCAGGACACAAGATCAATACACAAAATTTAATTGTATTTCTATACACTTGCAATGAACAATCCAAAAATCAAGTATAAAAAAAAATTTCATTTACGAAAGCACCAGAAATAAAATACTTAGGAATAAATGTAAAACTTGTACTCTGAAATCTACAAAACATCGTTGAAAGAAATTAAAGAAGATCTAAACAAATGGAAAAAATCTTGTGTTCATAGACCATGAGACTTAATATCGTTATATTGTTAAGATGGCAATACTCTTCAAATTAATCTACATATTCAACACATTTCTATCAGAATCCCAGCTGGCTTCCTCACAGAAATTGACAAGCTGATTCTAAAATTCATGTGGAGTTGCAAGGGATCCAGAATAGCCAAAACAATCTTGAAAAAGAAAACAAGGTTGGCAGATTCGTATTTCCTAATTTCAAAACTTACTACATATCAACGATAATAGGACAGTGTTGTACTGGCTTAAGGATAGTTATATAGATTAACAGAACAGAACTGAGAGTCCAGAAATAAACCCATGTATCTTTGATCAACTGGTTCTCAACAACAGTGCCAAGACCATTCAATGGGGGAAAGAACAGTCTTTTTAATAAATGTTGCTGAGATAACAGGACAAAGATGTCTACATGTAAAAGAAAGAAAATGGACCTGTCCCTCACACTACTCACAAAAATTAATTCAAAATGGATCAAAGACCTAAACGTAGGAGCTAAAACTATAAAATTCTTAGAAGAAAACATAGGGGTAAATCTTTATGACCTCAGATTTTGCAAAAGGATTTTACATAAGCAACAAAAGAAAAAAAAACAGATAAAACAGACTCATTAAAAATTAAAAACTTTGTACTTCCAAGGACACTATCAAGAAACTGAAGAAAACTCCCAGAATGGGAGAAAATTTCCAAATCATATATCTGATAAGTGACTTGTATCTTGAATACATAAAAAAATATTGCAACTCAATAATAAAAACAAATGACCCAATTTCAAAAGCAGGCAAAGGATCTAAATAGACATTTCTTCAAAGAAGACACAAATGGCCAATAAACACATTAAAAAATTTATCCACAGCATTAATCTTCAGGAAAATGCAATCAAAATCACACCATTCCTCACCCACTTAGATGGCCAGAATCATAAACACGATAACAACAAGTGATGGTGAAGATGTGGACAAATCAGAACCCTCACACATTGCTGGTGGGAATGTAAAATGGTACAGCTACTTTGGAAAACAGTTTGGCAGTTGCTCAAATGGTCAAACATAAAGCTACAATACGATCCAGCAATTCCACTCATAGGTATCTACCCAAGAGAAATGAAACCTATGTCCACACAAAAATCTTGTACATAAATGTTTATAGCAGTATTACTTGTTAGCACAAAGGTGAAAACAACCCAAATGTCCATCAACTGATGAACAAACAAAATATGATATAACCATTCAATAGAACCATTTAGCCACTAAAAAGGAATGAAGTACTGATAATTGCTACAACAAGGATGAACCTTGAAAACATGACAAGTGAAAGGTTATTATATATTATATAGTTCCATGTATATGAAATGTTCGGAATAGGGCAATCTACAGATATAGAAAGTATATTAATGATTGCCTAGGTGTGGGGAAGGATGAGAGAATTGAGAAGTGATGGCTAAGAGATGCAGTTTCTTTTTGAGGTAATGAAAATGTCCTAAAATTGATTGTAGTAATGGATGTACAACTCTGTGCTATTGTATAGTGTGGAAACTCTATCTCGACAAAGCTGTAAAAAGGTACTATCACACATATTTATTATCTCACAGTTTCTGTGGGTCAGGAATTCAGGTGTGGCACAGCTGGGTACCTCTGGTCAAGGGTCTTTCACAAGGCTACAAGCGAAGTGTCAGCCAGGGCTTAGCTGAAGGGTGATCTGCTTTTAATCTCATTCAGTGTGCTGCTCCACAACATGGCAGCTGCCCTTCCCCAGGGCGAATGACCCAAGAGATAGCAAAAGAGAGCACTAGAGGCAGAGCCATAATCTTTCTAATCTCACCTCGGAAGTGACATTGACACCAAAGGAAAAAGCAACAAAATCAAAAATAAACAAGTGGGACTCTATCAAACTAAAAAGCTTCTATACAGCAAAAGAAACCACCAACAAAATGAAAAAGGAACCTAACAAATGGGAGAAAATATCTGCAAATCACGTATCTGTTGAGGAGTTAATATCCAAAATATATAAAGCACTCATACTCAATAGCAAAACTACAAACAATCTGATTAATGGACAGAGACTCTGAACTGATTTTATTCCAAAGAAGACATTTAGACGGCCAACGAGTACATGAAATGGTGCTCAACATCACTAGTCATCAGGGAAATGCAAATCAAAGCCATAATGGGATATCACCTCACACCTGTTAAAATGGCTATTATCAAAATTCCAAGAAAAAAGTGTTATCAAGGATGTAGAGTAAAAAGAACCCTTGTGCACTGTTGGTGGGAATGCAGCCACTGTAAAAAACAGTATGGAAGGTCCTCAAAAAATTTACAACAGAACCACCATATGATCCAGCAATTTCCCTTGTGGGTATTTATCTGAAGGAAACAAAAATACCAACTCCAAAAGATAAAAGATATATGCACCCTCCTGTTCCCTGCAACGTTATTTATAGGAACCAAGATATGGAAGCAACCTAAGTATCCCATAATGAATGAACGGATAAAGAAAATGTGATATATATAATAGAATATTATTCAGCTATAAAAATAGAAGAGATCCTGCCATCCATGACATGGATGGACTTTGAAGGTGTTACACTAAGTGAAATAAATCAGAGAAAAACAAATACTGTATGATCTCATTTACATGTGAAATCTAAAAAAGAAAAAACTGGATTCGTAGATACAGAGAACAGATTGCTGGTTGCCAGAGGCAGGCGAAATGGGTGAAGATGATCAAAAGGTACAAACTTCCAGGTATAAAATAAATCAGTCCTGGGGATGTGATATACAGCATGGTGACTATAGTTAACGATACTGTATTTTATGTTTAAAAGTTGCTGAAAGAGTAGATCTTAAAAGCACTAACACTTTTCTGATAAAAAAAATTTGTAACTATAAATGGTGATGGATGTTAATATACTTATTGTGTTGGTTATTTCACAACATATACATATAAGGAATCATCAAGTTGCACACCTAAAATATGATGTTATATACTGATCATATCTCAATTAAAAAAATATATGGCATCCCATCACTTCTGCCACATTCTATTAATTAGAAATAAGTCAATAAATGCAGCCCATACTCAAGAGGAGAGGATTACAGAAGAGCCGAGCAGTATAAATACTGGGAAACTACATCTTGACACACTATAGTAAAACGCTGAAAACCCAAAACAAAATAAAAAAGGGTCATAATACTTTAAAAAAAAAAAAAAAAAGGTAACACTAGTAGCTGATCTGTTAATAGAAACAGATCATTACCTTCTGTATGCCAGAAGATAATGGGATATTTTCAAAGTGTTTAAAGTAAATAACTGCAAAACCTAGAATCCTAAGTTAAAAGCACATTTTTATTCTTAAACAAAACTGAGAGAATATGTCACCAGCAGATTCTACACTAAAGGAAATATTCTACAGGAATTCTTCAGGCAAGGGGAAACTAGATTCCTGAGATGTGGAAGAAATGAAAAACACAAATTCCAGAAGGCTGGAGTAAGGAGAAGGTTCCAAGGCTTCCGAGAGGTGTGGCTGTGGGGCTGGAGAGACGTACAAAGATCTGGGATCAGGATAAGAATGGGCAGCAAATCAGAAAGCAAAATGACCACAGAGCAATGTCATAGCAAGTTTGGGGCTTGCCCAAAAGGTATAAATATCTTCTGTTAAAAAGACAGAATGATAGTGTAGGAAATGGCTGTTTACTCACCTACAGGATGGAGTGGGTATGAGGGAAGACTAAGGACCAGGATCAAATAATCTATTTGAATACATCTTATTTCTGGATTTGAATACGAGAACACCCAAAAGTTAAAAGGAAACAGTCTCATTGTGAAAGAATATGTGAATGTGAATAAAGATACTTAAAAAAAAAAAAAAAAAGACGATGGAGCAATGCTCTTAAAATTCTGAGGGAAAATGATCTCCAAATTAGAATTTTATGCCCAAAGTCAGGTAAAATAAAGACATTTCCAACATGTTAAGATCTCAAAAACAATGAGCCTTCCTCAGGAAAATTCTGGAAGGTACGCTCTACACCAAAACAAGAGACTAAACCAAGAAAGAATTAGTCATGAGTCTGAGCTACAGATGTACCGTGAGAGGGAAAGGGAGTTCTCACTACAATGAAGAGGAATCCCAAGTCAGGGGTCATCCAACCAGCCCGGAGAGCCACCGGTCCAAACTGATGGGTTTAACAGAGACTTCAGAGATTTCTAAGATGATACTGACTTTTGTGGGGATGGGTGATTACATGAATTATCGAGAACTTAATAGAGATATGTGAAACTTAACCTTATTTGGCAAACTGCTCTTTTGTGGTTCCCAGTGTTTCATGAGAACATAAAGGACACAGGAGAAGAGAGATGACAGAACTCCAAGTCTGTAACAACTGCAAGGGTATGAGGGAAGACTAAGGACCAGGATCACAAACGCAGCGGGATGATGCCTGACATAGTACTTCTTACTATCTTGGAGAACGGGTGCTCAAAGCTGATCTAATTTGATTTAGACAATACAAAAAATAAAATTTTGGAGAAGGGAGGGAAGGAGGATGAAACTGACAAAATACCTAGCATTGGAATGTACAGTTGAGGAGAATTTGAAGTTGAATTAATGGTGAACACATATACAATTCTAAACTTAGAAGATAAAAATAAAAAGGCAATTTTTGCATCCACAATAAACAATGTGCAGGAAACAAAAATAATCAGTACTACACAGCTCACCTACATAATAATCACAACTACACAGCTCACCTACATATAGCTTTTGCATAGTCAGCAAAATATTATTAAAATTTTTACAAAAGTAAAACATTAATAAAAAAAATTTCAATAAATGGAAAGACATGCTGTATTTGTGAATAGGAAGACTCAGTGAACATTCTCTCCAGTCAATGCCAATCGAAATGCCAACTGACTTTTTTATTTTCACTAAATTACTCAACAGATCACATGAAAAAGTGGGTAGCATTCTGAAAACATAATTCTTTGACAAATTATTATAATTAAGTTTTAACATTTGATAAATATTAAAACTTAATTATAATAATTAAAATAGTATCAAACAGAATCAACCAGTGGACCAAAATGAAATATTCGGAAATAAATCTAAACATTTCAGAATATGATAAAGATAGTGATTTAAATCTAAAGAAAAATATTGTCAACAAATTGTCTAATAGTACCAAAACAATCATAACGATCCCTACATCACACCAAGATAAATTCCAGAAGGCTTAAAACATTGGAAAATATAAAACGAAATAAGTAGACCTTTCTAAGCAGAAAAGTGAAGGCAAAAATCATAAAGAAGGAAATAATGAATTTGAAGACACCTATTTTTATTTAGTATTCTTGAACACTTACTACATGCTAGGAATAAACTAGGGATGGTTGTAACATGTGAGCGAAAGAGATACGGTCCCCACAATCAAGGAGAGAGAGAATAAATCATTACAAATTCACCCAAAAAAGTCTGAGCCATCTTCAACCTCTCTGTCACACTCTACATCCAATCTGGAAATCGACTAAGCACTACTTTCAAAATCTACCCAGAAGGCGATCACTTCTCAGCACCTCCGCTGCTGCCACCTTCATTCCCCCACTGGATTACAATAGCCGCCTGGTTGGTCTCCTTATTCTACCCCCATCCTAGTGGTCTATTCTCCTCACAGCAACTGGAGAGATCCTCCCACACTCGGGTCACACCATGTGCTCCATCCTTCCACTGTTCTGACCTCACTCTGCTCTAGCCACCCCAGCTTCACTGCCTCTCCCTGAATGAGCCAGGCATACTTCAGTGTGAAGGCCCTTACCCTGGCTGTCCCACTGCCAAGAATTCCCTTCACCCATATATTCACCTGGCTAACTCTCTCACCTCTTGTAAGTGTTGGACCAAATGAGCTTGACCACTCTACTTAAAATTACAGCTCTCTGTTCTCACCCTGCCCCACCCCTAGTGCTCTTCACCTCTCCCACCATGTTCTTTCCTCCATAGCTCTCAATACTTATAGTACACGACACAATTTACTTATCATGCTTATTATTGTTTATCTCACCTGACTACAATGTAAACTCCATGAGAAAAAGGATCTTCCCCTGTTTTGTTAACTGATATGTCCCATGACTCTGGTACACGACTAGAGCTCGGTAAATACACATTGAAGGAATGAGTGAATTTATCAGATAAACAGATTTATAAGGCCCTAATAACACCCAATAGTTGTACACAGCTGGTGAGAAAATAAACTGAATAAATAAAAGAAACTTCTAGAGAATAATTTGTTGATATATTTAAATATCTTATTATATTAAATATTTATTTAAAGTCTTTAAAAGGTTTAGCCCTTTCATTCAGTAATTCCACTTCTAAGTACAGAGCCTCGAAAATAAATCAGAGATGCACTTCATGTAGTCATTACAAATGATACACATCTATACTTACTACAGTAAATATTTACAACAGTAACACATTTAAACAAAAACTCAGGGTCTGTGTATATTAAACTAAGTCTTCTTAACCAGAGATTTAAATAAAATTCCTCCTCAGCAAAGCACAGCGGGTCTCTACACAGATGCCTGTCTTGGTGGGACTTACACAACGGAGCAC
>NW_006429864.1:4288534-4310874 GCF_000325575.1 Pteropus alecto | reverse complement strand
TATCTGTTCTACAATTTAAAACCCAAACAAAACAATAGCTAATCTGTATTTAGTACCAGCTATCACTGCACTTTTCAGGAAATAGTTAGCTGTTTAAAGTAGATCCCATCATTCACTCACATGACGTCCAGCACAGAATCATTTCGAATGACCTTATGGGAGACATCAGCTAGCAGAAAGAGACCACCGTCTGTCCTCCGGATGCTAGCTGCATAGCCTGGCCAGATCTGCAATCTGAAAAGATAAGTGGGCTTTACATTAGGGTTCTAAAAGAACTACAGAACCTTCCATGCCCCCATCTGAAACAATAATTTGAGCAGACACTGCTCCTCCCTACTAGCAATGAGAAAAGCGCCAGAAAACAAATTAAATCAACACTAATGTGAACTTACTAAAATACTAAACTATGGAATAAATTTAACTGATAAATGTACTCACTATCATAAAATACTGCTGAGATTTTTGTCCTAAATATGGTGATTGCAATGAAAAATTTCTTTCCAAAATATTCTAAAGTGAGGAAGAGAAAAACACCACTGACCTGTGTTGCTGCAGTACCATAGCACTTGTTGGGTCATAGAAATTTCTCCCCACGAGCTTCATATCTAAAAGCTTCATTACCCTGAAATAAAGAGCAAGAATGGGTTTTCTAGTAGAAGAATCAAAAAAATTCAATTCCATAACTCTTAGCTACATTTCCTTTGGAAGCCTGAAAGGTCAGAAACATCAGTGCTCTTTGCACAATATAACTTTTATCCTGAGAACACTCTTGCCAAAAGAAAAATGTACCACAGCATTTATCTTGAAGTATATGCAACTGACTGCAGCTTTCCTACTTACTAGGTACCAAAAATCGGGTTGATTTCCCAGTCTCAATTTACATGACTTTCACCATTAACTAAAAAAAAATGAGAGTTAAGTTCTAAGTTTGTGAATATCAGTCTGACATAGGAAGTTATGTTTATTCTTGGTAGTTCGACTTACTAGGTAGAAATTAGGTCCTATGTTTTATTAAAAAAAAAAAGTGGTTTGGGAATAACATTATGAAAATGAGGGAGTCTTTAAAAAAGTTTAAAAATCATAAGCGGTCTGTATCTAAAAATTCAAGGGAGTGGGGAAAAATTCTCTCAGCCAAAATTTTTACAAACTACCTCTTCAAATAGCCCCATCACCAGCACCAATAAGTATATACTATAAACATCTGTCTTAAAGTTCCTGAATGAATCCAAAGGAACCCATCCCCCATCCAACTACTTCACACCTACTTTCACATACCCAAATCTGGTCAATCACTTGGGATAACTTTTGAGTAAGTTAGCCTCAATATCATCCATTTATTTATTAAATGTTCCCAAACTCTTCTATATACATTCTGTAGTGTAGTACCATCCAAGCGTCTTGAAGAGCACTGTTACAAACACAAGACTGAAGTTAAAGAAAATAAGATGTCAACTGTTTTCTCACCGACGGAAAACAACATTGTAGAAGGGAATGCACAAGTCAGAACAGGGCTCCAGGATCTTGGTCAACTGAATCTTAACGCTGATCTCGGCACCATCAGTTTTCCTTTGACTTTTTAACTCAAGAACCTAACGAATAAACATATGCAAGTAAAAAGAAACACCAAAACAACCAAACTCCAATCTAATCCAACTGTGTCCTAGAAAACACTAAAATATCTTAAATATGTCTTCTACTTCCCCATCAATTTGCTGCCCACGCTGGACAAAATCACAGCATAACAACCAGATTTAAGACAGCCTTTGGTAAAAGAAACCCAATGGAGAACTGGCAATAGATCCCTTTGAATTTGAAATCTTAAACCTTTGTCACTAAGTCAAAGGCTTCCAATCCCATCTCTTATGCAAGAAGGGACTTCATGAAGAACTCAAATGTAAGTTTCTCAGTCTGTCTTCTCTTTGTTATGGAGAAGTCTGCCTTCCCTCTAAGAATAGGAAAGTACAACTCAAATGTTTAGGAAGTCTATGATTTCCCACCACTTAAAACTCTTAGGTTTCATCTGAAAGTACATTTCCTATTTGGTCTCACTTGTTGAAGCTTAATAGGCAGATAGAGAATGGATCCATCAAAAGCAGTGACGTTTCCAGTGACAGCTTGATGGTCCTTCAGCATGCCAAACCTCATACTTTTGCACTCCACATTGGGGCTAGAAAATAATAAAGAGGATTTTATTTCAGTTTGACTCAAAGAGCAGTCTTTATTATAGCCGTGCAATAGGTTTGTTTCTCTCACAGTCTCTTGTAACTACTGCTCCATCTAGTGGTCACATTAAAAATTCAAATACTATATCTGACTGAAAAAGAACTTTGACCCACAGATACTTGCTCACGAAATATTTTTTAAAAACCATAATTCCAACCACCAAAGACAACTGCCTTAGCATGTCAGTATGCATTCTTCCAGAGTTAAGACCACGGGATTGGAAAACTTTTCTTGTAAAGTGCCAGGTAGTAAATATTTTAGGCTTTATGGGCCATATGATCTGTATTACAACTACTCAACTCTGCTGACATAGCACAAAAGCATCGCAGACAATATGTAAACCAATAAGCATGGCTATGTTCCAGTAAAACTTTATTATGAGATTTTACTTCATCCTTTTATCGCTCATGGCTATTTCAACTTTTTATTGATTCACTACCACAAATATTACAGCTTTGAAAAATTCTAGTAGCTACTTTGTAACACAATTGCCCCAGTACATTAGAGGTCCCCAACCCCCAGGCCATGTCATCAATCCTAAATTTATTGATATAACATTAAAGTTATTTTCTCTGATTTCCTCACACTTAAATTTAACCCTAGACTGTCACTTGAGAATCGTCAGATATTGGTGTGAGATTCATGCAGGGAGGATCTAGGTTTTGTGGGATGTGTATCTTGTACCACCAGGGAAGAGGAACACCCTTGAAGAAGAGGAATGCAAAATTACAAATACAAAATAAGTTAAAAGGTCATGGAAGGGGTCTATGTAAATACAAGGCCCTGAACTTAAGCTGTTAACTTCACAGTAAATCCACCCCTAATCTCACAATAGGTGCATAAAACTGCACCTATTAAGTTATCATCTGAACTGGCAATAGAGCCTAATACAAAAAGAAAACATTAACCTTAAAGTCATTGCAAGGATCTGAGTATGTGCATTATTGTGGGGTGGGGGGAAGAGGTTCGTCAGGAATTACACAGAAAATACTCAGTTATTCCAGGGGAATGACTTCATTACTGCTAAGAAGTGGCTACAGAGAAAAAAGCTGTGAATACCTAAAAGTCACATGATATTGGTAAACTGCTTCATTATGACACTGTATTTTGATAAGATTCAATCCCAAAGATTGAGGTATTCCTTTTGATCCTTGCTTCACAAGACGCTCTCTGGAAAATATAAAAACGAAAGCACCTACACATACCAAAACCAAAAACTCAAATAACCCACACCACAAAATTTAAAAAAAAAAAGTAATATTTCACCCTTTGCTTACAGATACACAAAGCAAGAACTGAGACACACCAATGTAAGCTTTAAAGGCTAGTAGACAAATGAATAGCAATCTCTAATAAAAAAGCAAGGTCACCCCATTTGTTCTAGTAATATCACTAAACTAGGCCAACTAAGAACACAAGAATTAATTCTATAGAGAAAAATTAACTCCTGCAGTATTTTTCCTAAATAATTTCCTTATCTTCAACATGACAAAGAATTGTCTATGTCTGAATTGGGAATGAAATGAAAAGTCATGAGTCTACTCTCTGGTACACTCTATCTATATTAACGTCATTTTCACTTCATCAGGAATGTCCCACCTCTTTGCCATTCTCCCAACAAGCAAAAAACAAAATGAACAACCCCACAGTACCGACCACCCGCAGAGGACTTCAGCTCTAAGAGAAATAGCGTTTACAATACTATGAGAAGGCCCCCTCTCACATCACTCCCAAGCAGAGAAGGCCAGCTCCTGGCTTACTTTTCCTTGTGTTCTGCAGTCCCCAGTGGAAGCCGATCCAGAGAGTGCAATGATGACAACGGCAGAGGTGGCGGTGACGGCTGCTGGGAAGGACCCCGAGAAGTCATGCTTACAGCACCGGGAGCCTTGTACACGCCTCTGCCTATACCACCAGCTGCTCTTCCCAATGGTAATATAGTTGTATCTGAATTTCCTCTTCCAAGCATTCTGAAATGTTGAAAAGAGCAAATCAGGAATTTCTTAATCATGCTTCTATGTCCGCTCCATGCAAATGATTCTCCAAGTCTACATTCTCTTCCTGGAGAAGTCAGCAGGAGGGACCTAAGCCTCAGGATTCTCTACAACAGGGGTCCCTAAGTCCAGGGCCGCAGACCGAACCAGTTAGTGGCCTATTGAGAACCGGGCCGCACAGCAGGAGGTGAGTGGCAAGCAAGCAAAGCTTCATCTGTATTTGCAGCCGCTCCCCAGTGCTAGCATCACTGCCTCAGCCCCACCTCAGATCATCAGACACTAGATTCTCATAGGAGCACCTGTCCCTGGTGCCAAAAAGGTTGGGGACCACTGCTCTACAAGTCCAATATGCCAACATGACTCACCAATTCATACTAATACTGACTCTCAGAGCCAACTTCCATGTCATAATTGAGGTGGAGTTTGATTCACTTAAAGGACCACTACGATCAGGTTAACTTAAGAGGGCAAATGAAGTTGTGAACTGCCCAGTGGAGAGCTACTTTTTAACCCTTTTCCAACGACTGACTGGATCAATAGCTCCTGACTATTCCTAGAAAGTATCCATTGTTTTATATAAAACCACACATTATTTGTTTGTGAGATAATAACAACCTTTTTATTTCATCTGAATCTGACAGTTCCCTGAGAAGGCAACTTTACCCACCTATTCCAACCAATGGAGGCCTCTGCCATCTTGCTATCCCCAGCTGCCAACAATGATGGATCCGGAAAAGTGGGACGGGATTCTTCTTTGTCCTTGTGCAACACACTGGTAGACAAACCTCGACCTAAAATGCCTCTACCTAAATAAATAATCAAACCCCAGCTTTAACTGAGTTGAACATGTTATAAAGCACAGTTATTTTTCTGAAGATAAACTGTGTGAATTTAAGAAAAAAGCAATCATACATACCATTATGTTTTCTTAAGTTAGTTTTCCACATACCTAAAGAAGGCATTTCCCATTTCGGAGGAGTCCGTGACGCTGTTTCAAGGCCCAGTCCTCGGAACATGGAGACCAAACCCATAGGTTCCTATGGAAAGTCAAAGAATAAAGTCATTCCAAAATGTGACCTATATTTAAATCTACCATTTATGTATTTATTTTTGTATAAGCTAGAGAACTAAGGCATTTACCCAAGTCCATCTAGCATTCATTATAAGGCACTTTATCTAGATTCTCAACTCTAGGATTTGAAATATATGCCCAGAAGATGGAACTATTTGTCAAAGGAAAAACCAAAACAAAAAGAACAATGAAAAGAAAACCCCAAAACAAAAAAATACCAACCAACAACCAATCCTTGTTTTCACCCAGGACTTGACGCTTCTAAGCATTTTGAAACCCATTATTTTCTCTGATAAGCTATATGCCACTACTATGCATCCAGACGTGGTCTTACCCTTTGTGCTGGCCCACTCTGTGGGCTGGGTTCCTCTGGCTTTCCAAATACATGGCCTCTGCCCACAGGCCTTGCCCTGCCCAAAGCTGAGTCCAAAGGTTTAGGAGCATGTATCCAAGACCCTGGCATCCGTACATACTGAGATGGGTGCCCAGGAGAAGGGCCCCTGAAGGGTGGTCGAACAGGATCCATTGAAAGGCTGCAGTAGGCACGGTTGTCGATTCTGTTCTGGTTAATTACCTGCCAGCATTTTATAAAGATGAAAGAGTCCTAATTGTTTTCCTTTTCCTTCAAGACAGACTCACAAAGCATTAAACAAACAAACAAATGAAAAAACTTACTTTAGGTCAGACCAGTGATACAACCAGCCTTCTATACCATGTTCACTTCAAAAGCATCTATTTAGCCCAGAATATTCTAAATGTTCTCCATTAGCAATCCCTTAGCTGCCAACCCATCCTTGAATTTTCCTATATTTTCTACCCAGACTCTCAGAGAACCCAGTCTTAATGTTAACTACCTGTCGTAGAAGGAAGTATTTTTTATGTATGAGCATAAAAAAGCTTATAGTTAACACAGCCATATTACAAAATTATTCTGTCAATAAATATTTATAGGTTGGGTGTGGTTTTTTTGGTCCTCTTTCCTTTACCAGAGTCCTAATTTTTTTCCAGCCCATTATCACATTATACTATTCCATCTCCTCTTTGATCTCCTTAGTGGCATCTCTGCCCCTAATAATTACAAAATTATTCTGTCAATAAATATTTATAGGTTGGGTGTGGTTTTTTTGGTCCTCTTTCCTTTACCAGAGTCCTAATTTTTTTCCAGCCCATTATCACATTATACTATTCCATCTCCTCTTTGATCTCCTTAGTGGCATCTTTACCCAACTCCTCTATATAAAACTTCAAACTTCACCAGAACTGAGGTCTGCAGGGTACAGACCTTTTTTGATTTGAGCCTACAATAGCTGCTGAATCTCAGGTGACATTTTATATCTTTTTCTCTCCTTGTAATTACCTGCCAGGGTAACTAGGGATGAGGCTCTTCCTGCTCCCCATATCTCAGGTCCACTAGGCCTCTCCAAAATCACTTTATAACCTATAGATTTCAGGACTCTTTTAATAGGCCCCCTCCATTATCCTGACCCACCCTGAATCTCCGAAAAATCATTTATAGCTGAAAAGTTAAACAAGCCTCTTAACTTTCACAAACCTATCTTAAGTATTAGCTACAGAGAAATCAGGCCATGCGCACAAAAAAAAAAGACTGACACATAATTCCTAAATCAATATTCTAGGTGGAGGTAGTTCAGAATCTGACAAAATTTTAATTAAACTTTTTAACACTAAAATAGCAGGATATGCCTTCCTTCCTCAAACACTACAACAGTTCTAATTGCTTAAACTCCATCCCAGTTAGCCTGGCCTCTTTGCTCACACCTTCCCAACACCACCCGAAGAATCCAGAACAATCAGTTGCTTAACTAGTACACACTGCGAGGTGCTATAACACCTACCCGTTACAGGATTTCTGGAATCCTCCTCTTTGTCCACCCTTCCCTCACCTCCATTATCTACAGAGTTGGGCACCTCCTCCAGGAGGCCCTCTCTTCATGTAGATTTTCTCCTTAGAAAGTTAGCAGATAGTTGACCACAGGTCCAACAGGGAAAAGGGAAAGGTCCCAGGACAGGCGAGGCCTACCTTCCCCACCTCCAGGAGCAAGCTCCAGGCTGGGGCAATAGGACTGGGGCCTAACAGGAAGGGAGGCTTCCAAAGGCAAATCTTCCCCTCCTTCCATCCCAGAAAATGTACCATTCCCCAAACCGGGATGCCCTGCCCACCCTTTCGGTACAAATAACACTCACGTCCAATCAAACCCCGCGTGAGTTCCCCCTCCCCTGCAGCTACCACCGTCCCACCTTTTCAAGGTCCCGCCTTCTCCTACACACTCAGCCTCAAATAACGACTTCCCGCCCCAGCCGGGGCCCAGAGCCCCTTGCGCCTGGTGGGGGGAGGGGAAGTCCGCAGAGGGCCTGGAGGGACCCCGCTCACCACCACGAGCTTGCGTGAAAGCCCACCAGCCTTCAGGAGAGCGACCTCGGCCTCTCTGGCCTTCCACACCTCCGCCCAGTCCACTCACCAGAGCCCGACCCCTCAGCTGGCTTTGCGAGCCTCCAGAGAACTCAGCGTTCAACGCACCCGCCACGCCCAAAGACCCACATGGTCAGACTCCAATTTCCTATCCTCTGGCGGGACCTCAGCGCCTGAGCCCATTGGCTAAATGACGTGCCGCTCACAATATCCAACCATTTCATTGGCTCCCTTACAAAAAGAACCTCTCCCTTTCTAGCAGCCTTGCTCTACAGGGAGGTTCGTTCCAAAGGGGCGCTGGAAATGGGGGTCCAGATATTAGGCAGGAATCTAAGCATTCAAGGGTCACATTTTAAAAAATCCTGACTCCTTTATGTGGGCAACTCCTGTAAACAGATTTAGCTTACAGGCTCATGTTGAAATTGGCTTGGCTCACCCTTCCCGGTTAGACAATATAGAGATATAGGTGGTGAATAGGAAAGTATAAGGTTCTGTTTACATTCAAAAGACTAAATATGTGATCTCTGAGCCTCACTTTCCTTATACATATAAAATAGGAATTAAAGCATCCATAGGATTGTATAGAAATGTACATACATTCATAAGATGATGTATGTAAAATACTTAACACGAGAAGATTGCCTGTAATAAATGTTGCCTATAAATTGCCTATTTGTTGATGCCTGAATCTGTGAGCCAGGAAGAGCTTTCTTCAAACTATATAAAACTATTGATGGTTAATTCTGCAATTACAAAATATTTTCACCCAACCATTTTGGCAGTAACAGGCAACCCCCTCCCCCCAATCCGTTTTTTTGAAGTGGTTGGGGTCAAGCTTTGAAAGATCTTGGCTGATGCCTTAGAGACGTGCAAATGCTTTGTGTGGAAAAAGATAAAAGAAGTCTTTTCCAAGCCTGAGATATCTCATATCTGTTTTAATCCATTCTTTCAAGAACACTCTTCTCTTTCCCAAATCAGGATAGACTGAAAATTAATGGAGCAGGAAGATTTCCAAAACAGGATCTATTGACAGGATACCCCTTAGCTCTTTGTAGATGTTATTTGTTTAACATTATATTATAAGTTCTTCGACCCCTACGACCTTTCCAACTTACAATGTTACAATGTTATGTTATCGTAACATATAGACAGAATTATTTTGTTGCCCTTCCAAACATTTAGTAGCAAGTGCACTCAAAAAGATATACAACTGTTCTGTAACGATAAAGTCCCAGCTCCCTGTCCTTATAGGTACTCTTGAAGAAGAGCCCAGTTGGGACCCCTGTAGTAGAGGCCTCACAGCATCCCTGGCTTCACTTTTCCATGTCCTATGGCTTAACAATAGATTGTCCCCAGAGCTTAGAACATCTCCTGCCATAAAAAGTTGCCCTGAAACTTATGATGAATGCCCTCATGCTTACTGATCGTAATTCTGGTCTAGCATTCTTTCCAAACTACTCCCATCTTTGCTCCTGGGTTGCTAATGCCACCAGAGGACCATGTTGCCAGAGGAACATCTCCCATGAAGCACAACAGACTCCATGGAACCATCACGTAGTCCCTGGAATAATGCCCAGATTTCCCCTCAAATACCTTAAGCCCGACTGAGAAGGCAAGGCAGTTTTTGAAGGTGTTAACCTACTGCCTTCTCAGATCACTGGTGTTTTGACAATAAACACTTATTCTAAATAGCCAACTCCTGTGTCAGCCTATTTGCTGAGCAGCACAGGCAGAATGTGCCTCGGATTCAGTTGCCCTCCAGTATACTCTCACTAAATCTTTTATAAAAGATTCATCCCATACTCAAGAAGTATTTTAACGGGAAGATTCAGCAGATCTTCACAATAGCAATCCTCAGATAATTTTCTAAAGCTGTTGATTTTGTAATCTAAACCAGAGCACCATTACAAAGGGTATACTCATTAGGTTCCCTAGATTTCTATATTCTGTTATGCAAGAGTAAATGGCCTCTGTAGAGTATTCGTAGACAGTTCATACATCACAAATACTATTTATTTCACCTTAGGAAAATCTGTATAGTCTCAGTGGTAATTGGAGATAAAGATGCTTGAAGCTCTCTAAAGTGTGGACATCTGTTTAGAATCTTCCGACAGCTAATCAACCTCTCCTAGAGTTTATAGTTCTCACCAGGGCATGTCAATTGTTAATTAATGGTCCCTAAAATATCAATTGAAAATAGCATACACATATCATGCTATTTAAAGTATTTAAAATTAAATTATAGATGATACTTTCATAACATCATGTTCTGTCTGCTAGGCCCTGCTGGGCTCTAAAGCTCAGGGCAAGGATGGTCCTGTCACTATATACAATTTGGATTTCCCAGGCAGTCATGTCATTAAATACTCTTGTCCTTGGTTCCCACAAGTACTTCCATTCTGACCATGTATCCTGATTTGTTGTTGTTGTTGTTGTTGTTGTTGTTGTTGTTAAGAAAATAAGGTCACCAGAGCCACATCAAAATTAAAAGCAGAAAATTACATTACCTGTTCGGCCTAGAAACTACAGGGAGAATTTGACTGAAAGTGGACTAATGTCTGTACTACCTCTGGGCTTCCCCCTCAACCTGACCCCCAAAGCTCCCACATAAAAAGTGTCAATAAATATGAGCTCACCAGAAAAGAATTAATCGCAAAACACATTAGGCTCAATAAGAAGAAGACAAACAACTCAAATTAAAATAAATGAGCAAACATATAAACTGATCTTTCACCAAAGAAGATAGGCAAATGGCCATTAAGCACATGAAAATGTACTCAATACCATTAGTCATTAGGGAAATGTAAACAAAAACCACAATGAGATATCACTTCACATTCATTAGAATGGCTATAATAAATAAGACAGGGAATATGTTTATGTTTCAACTTGACTGGGCCACTGGGTGCCCAGATATTTGAACAAACATTATTCTGAGTGTTTCTGAGAACGTGTTTTGGATGGGATTAACATTTGAATTGAGAGACTGAGTAAAGAAAATTGTCATCAATGATGTGGGTGGATGTCATCCAATCAGCTGAAGGCCTGAATAGAAAAAGGCTGACTGTCTCTGGAATAAGAGAAAATTTCTCCTACCTGACTGACTTGGATCTGCTTTTTCCTGCTGTCAGAATCAAACTAATACCTTGGCTCTTCCTGGGTCTTGAGGTTGCCAGCCTTCAGACTGAGACAGCACCATCAGCTCTCCTGGTTCTCAGGCCTTCTTACTGGGACCAGAACTACACCATCAGCTCTCTTGGAGCTCCAGTTTGCCAACTCACTCCGCAGATCTTGGGATTAGTCAGTCTGCATAACCACATACACCAATTCCTTAGATATCTTAATGGTTCTATTTCTCTTAAGAACTCTTACCAATACAGATTCTGTTACCATGAAGTGGGGTACTGATGTAATAAATACATAAAAATGTGAAAGTGGCTTTGGAACTGGGTGTGGGTATAGACTGGATGCATGCGAGAAATGCATGCTAGAAAAAGCCTAGCTTGCCTTGAAGGGACTTGGTAGAAATATGAATATTAACAGTGGTTCTAGTGAGGCCTCAAACTGAAGTGATGAATATGTTATTGGAAACTGGAGGGAAAACAATCTTTGTTCCAAGTGGCAAAGGACCTGGCTGAATTGTGTTCTGGAGTTATGTGAAAGGTAGAACTTACAAGCAATGAATTTGGCTATCAAGCTGAGGAGATTGCTAAGCAAAGTTGTTGGCGTGTTGATGGCGTGACTTAGCTTCTCCTTACTGCTTAGAGTAGAATGCAAGAGGAGAGAGGAATTGAAGGAAAGATTAAGCAAAAAAGAAGCAGAACTTGAAGATTTGGGAAGTTTTCAGCCTATTCATATTGCAAAAATAAGAAAGCTTGTTCCAGAGAGAACACCAAGTGTACGGCTAGACAATCACTGCATCAGGAGATTATCCATGATTAACCAAGGAGTTAATCAGCCACCTCAGAAGAAGCTAGGAGTAGAGATGGGATTATACCAGCAGAGACACTACCAGTTTGGACCAAAGGGAACAGGGGCTGGATTTTTTTTTTTTTTTTTTTTTAATCCTTTCTAAAGGATTTTGGACTTTGGGGTTTTACAGAACAGGAAAACAGAGCTATTCAAATGCTTTATCCTTTAAGAAAGGGAAGAATAACCCCAAAGCTGATTCAGAGATTCTCAGGGCTGCCACTCCCACCACAGGCCCAGGAGGCAGCTGTTTTCATAGGTTCATAGCTGGAGTGGAATATTGCCTCAGGATGACTCATATCTCAAGTTTCACCCATACCTAATTTTGATGATCTCTGAATGAGACTTTGGATATGGAATTAATGCTGGAATGGGTTCAAACTTCGGGGGTTATTGGGTTGGGGTGAATGCATTTTGTATGTGAGAAGGACATGAATTCTGTGGGACCAGAGGGCAGAATGCTATGGACGAAATTGTGTCCCACCAAATTCATATGTTGAAGCCTAACCCCAATGTGACTCTATTTAGAGACAGGGCCTATAGGGAATTAATTAAAGTTAAATGAGGTCATGAAGCCAGGGCCCTGCTCAGATGGGACTTGTGTCCTTACAAAAAGAGGAAGAGATGCCAGAGATCTCTCTTTCTCTCCATGCAAGCAAAAAGGAAAGGCCATGGGAGGACACAGCAAGAAGGTTTCTGTCTCCAAGCCAGGAAGAGAGCTCTCACTAGAAACTGAATTTGCCAGCACCTTGATTGTGGACTTCTAGCCTCCAGAACCGTGAAAAATTAAATGTCTGTTGCTTAAGTTCCCTCATCTGTGGTATTTTGTTATGGCAGCTCTAGCTGACTACAATAACGACCATCAGCAAGGATGTTGTAGTTTAAATGCCTGAGATCAAGCTTTTGATTGCTGAGGAACACATTTCAAAGACATTCATCTTGAATAAACGTACTGTCAGATAAAGAACTAGATAAAGAACTAGGCCAGCCCCACCCATGTAGTCCCCCTTTTAGAAAGCCCTGGGTAACCTAGATAACTGACCTCTTGAATGCCCCTTGCTTTTCTCTTCCCAAGCCCTAATTCCTGCTCTTCTGTTTTAAATTCGCCAATAAAGAGCAAACCCATGAGACCCTAGGCACCCCATCCCCTGCCCGCATAAAGGCAGAACCCCAAGTCCACATTCTTCCCCCTCCCCCGTGACCTTGCTCAGGCATGATATGTCCCCTCCAGGACTTGCAAACCTGGTTTTTTCAAAGTTCCCTGATGGTTGTTGCTGAGTTGCATCTTGCCATCACAAAACAAAACAAAACAAAACAAAAAACCCCACAAGGGCCGGTCCAGCCACAGCATTGGCTCCAGTCAAGGAAATGTCTGTGGGGGCTTGCCAGGAGATACGCTGAGACTGACACAAAACAGATGTGGCAAAACCAGAACCCTAATACATTGCTGGTGGGAATGTAAAATCGTGCAGCCACTTTGGAAAACATTTGGCAGTTTTTCAAACGTTAAGCAAAAAATCACTCTAGGAATCAAAAATTCCACTTCTTTGTAACTATCTAAGAGAAATGAAAACATATATCCACACACAACTTGCATGCAAATGTTCATAGCAGCTTATTGATTAGAGCCCAAACCTGAAAACAACCTAAATGTCCGTCATCTGGTGAGTCGATAATCAAAATGTGGTATATCCATACAATGGACAAATTCAGCAATAAAAAGGAACGAACTACTATGCCATGTCATGAATGAACCTCAAAACATTAAGTGAATAAAAGCAGACACAACATTAAGTGAATAAAAGCAGACCATATATTGTATGATTCCATTTATATAGAAAGTCTAGAAAAGACAAATAGATAAAAACAAAATGGAGAATAGTGGTTGCCTAGGGCTGGGAGTGGGAATGAGGATGACCTGTTAGTGGGCCTAAAGGATCTTTTTATGGTAATGAAAATGTTCTAAAACTGATTTATGGTGATGTCTGTACCACTCATTAAATGTATCAAAAATTATTGAATTGTAAACTTGATTAGGATAATTTTATTACATGTAAAATATACCTTAATAAATCAATTTTTAAAAATACACAATAAGAAACAGAAACTACAATGAACAGACCAGACCCACATAGATTTCAATAAAAGGATGACTGGACATAGAATATAAATAAATCTTTGATATGTTTTAAGAAATAAAGATGGCAATTAAAAGCGTGAGTAAAGAACAAAGGCTATCACAATTGTTTAGGCAGGTATGAAAAAAACTAAAAATGATTAATATAAAAATTGAAATGAAATATTTAGAGGAAAAATTACAAAAGAGAACAGACATGGCTGAAGTGAGACATCCTGAATTAGAAAATAAATCTGGTGTAACCCAGAATGTAGCACAGAGAGGTAAAGAGAGGGGAAATATGAAAGAGGTTGAGACATGGAGAACAGAGTTAGAATAGAAGAAGGTCCAATAGACTTTGAGAAGGAGACAATATGGAGAAAAGAGGAAAGACGATATTTAAATTAATGGCTGAGAATTTTTCAGATTGACGAAAGATAAAAATCTTTAGAATCAGGAAGCCCAGTGAATCTCAAACAGAAAAGTGAACAGAAATTTACACTCAGCACATCATAGTTGTACTGCAGAATACCAAAGCCAAAGGTAAGATCTAAAAAAAGCGGGCGTAGAGAGAAAACACATTATCTGTAAATGAATGAAAAATGGCTCAATAGAAAATGCCTGGAAGACAGTGGTATAATATATCCACAGGCCTGAAAGGTTAAAGGGAACAAAGTCAACCTAGAAATCGCATACTCAGTGAAAATTTCTTTCCAGAACAAGAATAAAAGATTTTCAGATAAACACAAACTGAGAGATTTGCCAAGGAATTTCTAACCAAAAAAAAAAAAAAAAAAAAAAAGCCTAAGAATATCAGATGCTGTAGGCATTTAAAAAATAAATAAATAAAAATAAAATAAAATAAAATGATACCAGAAAGTCCGAGATGAAAAAGAAGAATCATAAGTACATAGTTGACTGAAGAAAGCAATAATAACGTCTAATAGGTGGGCGCTGTCTACTTCTCAAACCTTGGATTAGGACTGGACACCACCATCTTCATTTCCATGTCACACTGCTTGCTATTCACGCAGTGCTTGCTTTTCGCCGCAGCAACTGCGGAAAACGTAACTTTGCAAAGATAAGATGTTATTAAAAGGATAACAATCTACCGTTGAAACGATGATCTACCTTGTACTAGCAGTTCACAGTTTCCTACAGATGTCAGGAATCACTGTTTCCCTTGAACATTTCAAATATTCTATGGTGATCCATGGGCTTGCGGCTGTGGCACCCTGAGGTGCCTCAGGACACAGTTTGAGAACGGTGGCTCTAAGAATTGTTGTTCAGTTTTGGGGAAAAAATTCTTGGGGAAAAAACATCAGCTTGTCACACTTGATATTACTTAATAGTGTGGATGTTAACAAATTGCATAAAGAGTTAATATTTTTTTAAAACACTGACATTGCATTGAGTTTGAGTTCCCTAGGCTCCCTTTTGCCTGGGCAGCCATCAGAAGGTGAAGCAACCAGACCTGCTGGATTGTCATAAGGACAAAGAAAGAAACATCGTGCCTATAAGGGAATCCCAAATTCTCAAAATAGGTCTATATAACACTCCACCTTTTCATCCTGCTTAGTACCCAAGGAGTGTCCAGGAAGAAATGATTGCTTTCTAAGAACAGTCATTTTTGGTGACAACACTGCCTTACTGACACACATGGACCAGGAGGAAGTGATGGAGGTAGGGTCAGAAACTGTTTCCAGGCAATTTTTGAGGGGGCAGTTCCAGTGCTCAGCAATCTAGATGCCTATGGATGGCGGACAGTGTGGAAGATCCATCGATACCTTGAGTGATTTGAGAACCCATTGTGATCAAAGGTGCATCATCATCAGACTACAAATATTTGGAAAGCCAGAGATATAACAAAGATTAGTTCCGAGAGCCACGTGGTCTGGCCAGAGTTGGCTGATTAGACGGAGACAGTAACATGCAAACTGAAAGAATGTTAACAGTGGTGAGCCACCACCAGTAGCTCCCAGGAGGAAGTCAAAGGCTCCATGGACTCAAACTACCTCGCCCTGTGCGATGCGCCTCCCTCACAGAGGAACTTTTACTAGGAGTTGCAGGCCTGGCAAGCAGTAGTAGTGGGTGCATCTCAGTGCAGTCTTTTACCTGGTGCCTGATGTGTTTCATTCTGGTTCAATTCTAAGTCCAGGCAGCAAAGGTCTGGGTAGTGTAAGCTCAATCCACAGCTTGAATCCAGTTGGTCTCATCAGAGAACAGACCCTCATCACGGGCACCTATGTGATGACTCAGATGGTTCCATCGGCAGCCATGATTTGTTTCCATGGTTCATGGCCCCAAAAGGGAAATCTTTAATCTGCCAGCCTGTAGTTTTCCAAGCAGCAGACCAAACAGTTAGGCCATTGTCAACGGCCCAAGAGTCAGTAAAAATATAACGAGGTTCATAAGGCGTATTGGCTGGAGCTGTGAGGATGGCTTTGAGTTCTGCCTACTGAGCAGAGCAACTACATCTGTTCTCCATTCCACACAGCTGGCACTGATGCTGAATAGCCACAGCGCCCAATGGACACCATGGATTTCAGCTTTGCCAAACTGTCAGTGAACCTGGCCCGGGCACTCGGGAAAAACCTCTATGGACTGAGAGCCCCATTGAGCAAGTGGCTTTGCTTCATGCTGTGGAGTGGAAGATAACATTTCCCCTAAGGCAGCGGTCCCCAACCTTTTTGGCACCAGGGACCGGTGTTCCCATGAGAATATAATGCCTGATGATCTGAGGTGGAGCTGAGGCGGTGATGCTAGCCCTGGGGAGTGGCTGCAAATACAGATGAAGCTTCACTTGCTTGCTGACTGCTCACCTCCTGCTGTGCAGCCATGGTTCCTGACAGCCCACAGACCAGCACAAGTCGGCAGACCGGGGAGTTGGGGACCCCTGCCCTAAGGGATAGCTGCCTTTTTTTTTCCTGTGAAGCTGAAAATGCCAGTGGGGCCAGGCCAGCTGCAGACTTAAACATAGCATTTCCATCTGACAAGTGAGGCTTGTTGGGCCCTCCCCACATTATTAGTTGTTGAGGCTGAGTTAACCTGCCCCCCAAATTATAAGTCACAAGGCCTCTATGGGTATTTTAGCACACTCAGGTGTTTGGTTCTGACAAGAACCCAATAGTAAGCTAAGAGCTGCTTTTCAAAAGAGGTGCGCCTCTTTGCCACATCAGGGAGGCAACCAAAGACCCCCCGTCCCCTGTCAAGGGCACCTATGGGTGGAGGCTGCCTCCCCTTGCCAAATGCTCCAGTCAGGAAAATGACCAGAGAGATTTTGGGCTCAAAGGGGTCACAGGGTTGTGGGGTCCCGGAGACAGTAGCCCTTCTCTATAAGAAGCAATTGCCATTGGTATAATCCTCCAGGAGTTCCTGAGTGCTCACAGTACTTTCTAAAAAAACACCAGTGCCGTTACACACTCAGCAGCAGAAGCCATGAGGACAGCACATAGAATTGATCCAAATACATGCACACGAGAGCCTTTCTTCTCCCTGGAGAAGTGAGGGAGAAAGCCAGAAGACCTGAAAAGCCCTTTTTTCATTTGCTCAGAAATGTGGTTATCAATTCTTACCACACACTTACAATCACACACAATAAGTCATTCCTTCATTCTTTCAAAAAAACATTTATTTGGTGTCTACTACGTGCAAGGAACTATTTTAAGTTCTGGAGACACAGTAATGAACAAAACAGTTTCTACTCTCATATAGCTTACATTCTAGTGGGATAGCAGATGAAAATAGGAATAGATAATATGTCAGATGGCGATAAATGCTACAGAGAAAAAGAAAGCAGGGAAAAGGCATAAGGAGTATCAGGGATGGGACATTCCTAACTTAATGTAGGGAAGTCAGGGAAAGTCTCAGAGACCTGAAGGGAGTGAGGAAACAAGACATGAAGTTATCTGGGGCAAGTGGGTTCTAGGCAAAAGGGAAATAATGCGAAAACCCTAAAGCTGGACCTGCCTGCCCTGTTGCAAAAGTAGCCAGGCCTACGGCTAGAGTGGGCTGACCGGGATGAGGTCACAGAGGTCAGAGAGAATGCCATGAGGTCTCGTAGATCGAACAAACTTGGCTTTTGCTCTGAATGAGATGGGACATGGCAGGATATGGTGCATCTTCCCAGGATCTCTCTGGCTGTCCTGAGTGAGAACAGACAGGTATGGGGGTGGGGGTGCAGAAGCAAGCCCATCATTTAAGAGGCAATTGCAAAAATCCCACAAGAGAGGATTCAGTTTGGTCAAGAATGATAATGCTGGAAACAGTGAGAAGCGCTAACATTCTGCATAGCTTTTTCTATTATTTTGGAAAGTATAATCAAAATGCCATTATCCCAGCTAAAAAAAAAAAACCTTAACAATAATTTTTTAATATTATCAAATATCTATTCAATATACAAATATCCCTGATCATCTCATGACTTTTTACATTTTTTAAAATGTCTAAGATAAACAAAAGCCGGATATTAAAGCAGTGAAAACAAATTTTATTCAGTGACTACTGAAAGTAGGGGAAAGAAGTGAGCTGCATTTTGATTTGCAAAGAGGCGACTGGGCAATTTAAAGGGAGAGTGGGGGCAGTGGGGAGAGCAGGACTCACATGGAAAATTACAAAGGGAGGTTACTGTAACTGTGACTCGGCCAGCAGCGTTTTCTAGCTAGATATTATGGAAGTTAGAAGTCTACCTTCCAGAGACTGGGAGACAGCAGCTTTCTTCTTCCTGATATTTCAAAAGGATGGTTTTCAGGTCCTTGAGAGATACTCTGTAGTTACAGATTATACATATATATCTCGAAGGGACAGAGCGACTAACCACAATTATAAGCACTTTTTCAGAAAATGCTCCAGGAAAGAGAGGTTAGGAGCCTCTATCAGGTGTTAGCTAGAACAAAGCAATTGTTTTTGGACAGCTCTGAGCATTTTGAAACAGAAAATCAAAAGTAGCTGGGTTGTTCTAGGGATGTAGCCTTCTATTGCTGAAAGCCACGTTAAAGTCTGGTCAAATTTCTTAGGGAGGGGCTTTGAACGGAGTTTCCAGGCTGGAGTTTCCAGGCTGAATTTTCCGCAGTTCTCAGAATCTGTATCTAAATAAGGCCTGGACATTGCAACTGAGTGACATTCTCTCTTATATCTCTTTGAATCTATAGGTTCCTCCTTTATTCTTCCCTTTTTTCTCCTTACAATTTGTTCTTTGGCGAAACTGAATCATTTGTTTTGTCAACACAGTCAGGATTTTGCTGACAGCACTGTCATGGGTTATTTTGGGCCCTTTATTTCCCCAAAATTGGTAGGTAGTACTGAGTTGCCCACCAGATACACAAGAAGAGACAGGAGAGTTGACAGCTGAATATCATGCTGGGAGACAGGTGAGAGGTCTGGGCTGGAGAAAATAAATTGGGAGCCATAGACATAGAGTTGAAAGCCATGATTTTGGATGAGATTGCTGAAGGAGAGTAGACCGACAAGAGCGACGCTCTAGGGCCTGGGCTCCCATGTTTAGAGCTGGGGAGATGGGGAGGGAGCAAGATAGGAGATGAGGAGCACATCCAGCAGGACAAGAAGGAACAGTTAGGACAGTGACCTCAAAGAAAAGAACGTATCTGAAGAAGGAAGGGGTGATCGACTGTGTCAAATACGATCATTCAGTAAAATAAGGATTGCAACTTAACTATTGAGTTTGGTGACCTTAAGACTGTTCAGTGTAGTGAAAAGCTGATTGCGATGGGTTCAAGAGAGAATGAATGAAGAAGTGGGGACAAGTAAAGACAACCGTTACAAGAATTTGTGCTGCAAGCAGCAGAGAAAAAAGGTGATAACTGGAGGCGATGAGACCTTGAAGGTAAACTTGTTTTCAAGATGGATTTATAGTAGCTTATTTGTATCCTGTGAGGCTGGTCTAATAGAAGGGGAAACTGATGGGGGTGGGTATGTGTGGCTGCTGAGCAATATCCTTTGAATAGGTAAGAGGGGATGGAATCCCGGGCCTGGTGAAGGGTCTAGTCTCTGGGAGCAGTGCAGACAGTTCATCTGGAGTAAGAAGAGGAAGACTGTGTACCTGGACACAGGTGAGAGTAGACAGGTAGATGCGGTAGGTGGGAACGTGTGGAGCTGAGACTCTCAATTGCTTTTATTTTCTTAATGCAACAAGAAGCAGGGTCATCAGCTGAGAGTGAGAAGGGGGTTGGTGCTGGAGGTTTGAGGACTTAGGGAAAGGTGCTAGGAAGTTTTTTCCAGACAGTGGAGAATAAATGGACAAGGAAAATGTAGTAGATTGTTGGTCTTAAGGTGAGACCACTCAGCTTGGTTGTGGGTGTTTCTCTAGCCAAGTTGAAGCAAACAGGGCAAATACAGAGCAGATTTAGGTTTTACCCAAAAGTGGGGTTTTCTCTGATGAGTAAGGCAGGCGGGGCAAGGGCATGGACAGTGTGTGCCGGGATGTGGTTATCACAGCAGCACGTGGTATCTATGCTGGAGCCAAGGCTTTGTCAGTGATGCACAGTGAAAGCTCTTCTCTGACACAACTGGGACCAGTAGTTGTTCAGTTACTCCTGAAGTTAAATAGATGTGACAGGGGCTGTTGATGGTCCTCAGTGTCCACTCAGTCCTTCTTCCATGATAATAAACCCTGACTTTTAGGAGGGTACATGCTCGCTTTAGATAGACCACATTTCTCAGCCTCCTTCAAGGCCAGGGGTGACTCTGTCACTACTTTCTGGACAATGCTATGTAATCGTAAACATTATGGGACAGCTCCCAGGAAACTTCCTGCAAGGAGATTCGACACCCCGTCATTTGGCAAAAGGGTGTGGGTGGTGGGACACGAATCTTTCACTCATCTGGCTGCCTGGGGTGGGGCTTAATGACTACAGCTCTGGTCTTCCACTGAGAAGATGAAGATGAGGGCCACGGCCTGGACGCCACGGGAAGGTAAGCTGGAAGAAACTGGAGATCCTTGGGGCTTGGCGGAGCAGAGCTGCCATTCCAGTGCCCAATGTGCATCTTTACATCTTTACGAGAGAAATAAATGTCTCTTTACTTAAGCCACTGTCATTTTGGGGCTCTATTTCTCAGACCTGAACCTCGTCTTAACTGGTATTTTAGAGAAAATTTTTTTAATGAAAAAAAAAATATCTATTTCAAATATTTTAACTGATCACTTACAAATGGACATTCGTCCACTCAATATTTGGTATGGGGACAAGTCCTGTTCTTGGAGTATGGGGTCCACTGAGTAGTGCTCCATGGAAACTACACACATCCATAATGCACTACTACAGGATCATCAGTTTAGGTTTCTCCAAAATCAGAATGAGAAGTTGAAGCATCAAAGAATTTGTGAAGCAATGTGAATGCAGTTACCCTGGATTTTTATGATTTCCCCCCATCCTTACATTTATCTTACCTAAACTTAATTCCACAGTATTTTTCGGTGAGTCGCCTTTATTAAGTCTTTCCAAAGCATTTACCTGAGTTTCCATAGAAATAAGAACTTTCTTTTAGCATTTATCTTTTGTCCATTTATATAATGTTTGTACAATTACGTTTATCCTATTTTCACCAGATATACTTTCTTTTAGCCCTCATATTTTATGTTTATACAACATTTAATTGAATTAGGTAATTACAATCGTGAACACAACTGGCAAAAACAACACCGGAAAAAACACAACTGCCTTTGGAAGGAGATAAGCCGACTTTGGGAGTGATGCGGTCTTTGCACATCAGCCCTGTTTGTCAGAAGGAAAATGTCAGTTATCTATTCAAAGGGTCCGTAAATACAGGTCAGGCGTCCTACCCAGCATCTTTTTACCTTTATACAGTTTAAAAACAATCTTGATTATATATTTAATTTTGCAAGTGCATGAGCAACTCTTACACACTGTTGATGGGCATGTGAATACAGCCTGGACGGCAGTATCCATCCAAAACATTAAAAAATGTTAGGATTTTACTCAGCAAAGCCATTTTTAATAAAGAATCCCACAGAAATACTTGATGATATCGGAAACAATTTAATAAGAAGATTGTTTATCACATCATTTTTTTTTTAATAGGGAAAAACTGGAAAACCCAAAATGTCCTGAAATTAGGGATTTTGGGGGGGAAGTTTGATCGTCCAAAAATGGATTCTAATGTAGCTGTTATTATGTTGTACCATGCAAGAGACATTTCCAAAAGAAGTCCTATGATTATCTTGCCCTGAGGAAAGGTTTGAGGTTGAGTGACCAATTCATTTGGACCACATGGGTAGGTCTGGGAAGACTAAAGGACGTTGTCTTTAATTCTTGCAGCTAGCTCAGAAATAGCTTAAGTACAATATGCTCACTAACACGGAGGAACTATATATATATTTGAGTGAAATAAGCACACGATAAAACAGCATATCATTTTATATATTATACAATTTTAGAGTCTGAAGAAATGTGCACTAAAATATTAAAATTTGTCTATACAGAGTAAAAGGTAATTGAACATTTATATAATTCTATCTAGATACACTTTATATTACTGTTATAGACAGTAATTTCTGAACAC
>NW_006429864.1:4287016-4288499 GCF_000325575.1 Pteropus alecto | reverse complement strand
TTACTAACAAAACCCTGTGTAAGGCATCGGGAAGCCCAGTGCCAGAGGAGAAACTGGTCCTCCCACCCATCTGTGCCAGTGCCCAGTCTTAGGGTGGGTAGGTGGCCCAGCACTATCGGGGAGATACAAGAACGAGTCTCTTTGGGCCACTGAAGAACATTCCTGTCTGATAAGAGCACAATGAAGAGAAAGTTCTTCGACGGTCTACTTTGTCTCGGGCTTGGCTTTGAACGCTGTCATGTGAAGAAATGATGCTGAGCTGAAGCAGCTATTTTGTAACACTGAGGATGGCAGAACAAATGGATCTAAGAAAATCTTGAGGTTTTGGCTACCACCCAACTCTGCAACCACCCATCTCCAGACTTCTTGTTACAGGAGATAATTAAACATCCTTATTGCTTACATCACTGTCAGTCTAGTTTCCTGTTACTTGTGCTGACCACATCCTGATAGAAGCACTTTTCTGTCTGGCACCAAATGAATATTTAAGTCCACTGTAATTGAAAAGCAACTCTATTAGAAAGCTACTGTTATCTCATTTCTATAGAAAATAAATAAAACTGAGCTTAGGCAAGGTGTAATTTTCCGCAAAGTGACTGGTGGAGGTGAATTTAAGCCTAATCTTGGCTCAAAAGCCCATGTCTGTCACTTAACCATATAGTTAAAAAATAATCGAGCCTATAGTTCTCTCTTTTGGTATCTTAAGAAAATGCATACAAACAGATGCAGGTAGTAATACATTTGGACCCATTTGCACTCATGTATGAACGTGGCTTCAGGCTTTTTACTCCCATTTGCATTGATTTGTTGGTAGAAATGTATATGCTTCAGAGGCTCAGCCGAGAAACCAGAATGGCCTTGTCTTTCTTCCACACTTTTACTAATGACATCCAGACTGTGTATCAAGAAAACAGAGACAGGTCATGGGGACTTTGATGCAGCGTCCTAACATTCAACCCCCAAGATACTTGAAATGGTGAACTTGAAAGTGGTACATGCTCCTCCTCGAGCTTTCTTGCAAGAGTCAAAGAACTAAAGACTGAATAACACCAAACATCTAACAAGGCAGAGCCTTCCAGTTAGCCCAGAAAAGCAGAAGAATGTTTTTGAGGCACAGAAATAGAAAAGAGAGGATTGCAATTATATTGCATAGTACGTTAACTATCTAAAAGAAAGCACTGAAGACCAGGGAACAAAAAGCAGTTGGCTCCTCATAGCTCAGCCTTGGACCAAACAGGACTTCCACGTAAATGTCTCCGAGGAACCGTTCCGCTCCAATCCTCTGCAGTGAGAAGAGAACAGAACAACACTACCCGACAGAGCTCCTGTGCACCGCCCCCCGCCATGGCTGCTTGGCTAAGCGGCTTGAGAGGCTCAGTGTAGGAAAAACCCTAGCCATGACAGAAGGAAGATGAGACTAAACGGAGGCAAGCTCACAGAAAAGGGAGCTGTGATTTCGGAATCTAATGACCACAAACACTAC